>NC_079366.1:26384769-26694769 GCF_021018895.1 Seriola aureovittata
ACACTGATGGCGAAAGCTGAAATCCTCCAACCTGTGACACCATTTTCCTCCCCGGCCGGACCGACCGCACACAGACAGCAGCCATTTTGTGCATCCGAGATCAGATTAGTAGTCTGGCGGCACCGCTTCCCATCAGCAGGTCCGCTGGAGCGTGGCATCTGTGGAGGAGTCACTATTAGAGCTAATGGCAGACTAAACAGGCTTTAAGTCAGGCCTGTTGTGTGTAATGAGACTTTAAGTGTGATGACAAGGGGAGCGAGAGGAAGGAAGAGGACAGCTACATCGACGACTTAGACGTTAAACAACCACTTTACCCGCTTCTTTAGAGCTGCATGTAGGTGATGAATAAGCAAGCCAAAGCGAGCATGAGAAGAAGTAACTGAAATAACACAGACCGGAGTCTCGGATCGGTCAAATTTCAGAGCATGAGAAAGTCGACAGAGAGAAGCAGACAGTCAAAGTGTTAGAAAGAGTGGAGAGATACAGCGAGGGGAGGGTGAGCGAGTGAGAGCTCCTGTAATTAGTCAGTTAATTACATCTGGATGGTGATCTGCTCGGGGGGATGGATGTTGTTTGAGCTGTGTGTGAGAGTCTGTGTGTGTGTGTGTGTGTGTGTGTGTGTCTATCCTTGGCGGCTGTGTACACTTCAGAAAGCGTTTACTGAAATGGGAGCTAATTCTCACTGTCTGAGGCCATTACGGTATTAATTTAATTTGGGTTAGCTGTCGCTAGCTCATTAACACATCTAATTAATTCACTGACATCAGAATTAAGTTGTTTCACTGAAACTGACACCTCTCTCTCTTATAGGAGAGAGTGGGAGGAGAAGGAGCGACAGATTGAATGAGAAACGGAGATGGAGAGGGGGAGAGAGAGATGATGGATTGAATCATATCTACAAGAAAAACGCTATTAATAAATTTAGTCGGTGAGTAGTGTCAATCTGTTTTGTAGGAAATCAGGAAGAGGAATGAAGGGTAAGAGGGAACATGAGATGCAGATAATCGTTAAAGGAACAGGAACAAGATAGAAAGTTTATCTTCTGGTGTTTTATTGCCGTCATTTGACAGGTGAGGCCTCACTGAAGAGAACAGCCTCTTCTGTCAGCAGGATTTATGGAGGAAAACTCTCTCATTTTTCTTCGCAATTCCCAGTTTGATTCTCCCGTACAACTGAAATTAAACAAAAAAGGGACTGACACCTCTATGGTTCGGGTTTCAGCACAAAAACCTGGTGAAAGTTTGGAAAGGAAAGCTGTTACTACATTGTAAAGGGTTAGTGAAGGTTGAAAAACATGAATGTTGACTCTTGCTGCTGTAGGAAACGGGAAACGAACATCTATCTCCATCCACACCAACCTCCTCCTCAACAGGCTTTGTGGCCGTATAACAACTTGCTACTTCTGCCTTTGCTCAGTGATTCTCATGACAACAAGAGGAATCTTTTTTTAGTAAACTTAGGTCATTCAAAGGAGCTATTTGTAAGTTTTGTTATTGCTAACATTAACATTAACAGCTGTTTTCTTACCAGTGTAGAACAAACGTAACGAGTTCAGCATCAAATTTGAATCCTTTACTCGTCAAGAGCCGTCTCCAGTGGTGCAGAGCAACCCTCTTTCTATTTCTGTCACTTCATTTCTTGTAGTGAAGCTAGCACGCTAACAGCTGTTAATGCTAACACTGACTATGTTGGAATCGCAAAACTTACAAATAGCTCCTCTAAACAAGCAAAACGAATCAGAAAAAAAACAGCCTATTACCAGACTCTCAACTTTCCCAGTGCGTCCTCCAATCTCACATAACCTCAAAAACAGAAACATCAGAATATGTCTAAGTGGATTTACTAGAACGACAAAAAAAATACAATTCTGAGAAAACTAAAAAGAGCATGAATCCCACATTTAAATCAATGCCATCACATGCTTCCATGTCATTTCTCACTCGTGCATTTATTGAAGAAATATACATACCCCACTTCATATTCAACAAACTATTGCAACTCTCTCATCCGTTACTTGCATTCATGCGAATAATTTGCCATCCAATTATTTTTGCTGTCTGGTCCCAGTCCTTTAATGACTGGGGAAACACAGATGGTTCTTTACAGTCTCCTTAAATAAAGTTTTGAACAGTGTTTATGTGCTGGAGTATCTTCATCTCTCCTGCATTTCCAGCACACCACAGACTGTTTTAAACCAGCTCTTTTCAACCACAGGGTCCAATTCTTTTCAATAGTTTGAGCCTTACTCCTAAAACTTCTGATATTATATGAGCGTTGCCACAGATTTTCTCCCATTCTTACCAGTCTAGAGGAAACATTGTGAGTTCAGCATCAAACTTCATTCCTTTACTCGCCAACAGCTGCCTCCAGTGGTGGAAAGCTACAACAATGTTAACTCTTGTCTCACTATCACATCCTTTCTTCTACTGAGGTTAGCATGCTAACCAGCTAGCTTGTCTCATCACTTTGCATTAGCGACTCACTCTAGTCTCCAATCTGCCCTGAAGACGTGGCGCTGCTCAGAGGGCGTATTATAACCTCTTGTGTTGTAAACGCAACAATGGCCAAAGCTCTCGCCAAGCGACAGTCACCACCACGTCCGAACGAGAAAACCATGTTTGGCAACTGAGAAAATTTAAAAATAGCCCCTTAAATATTGAGCCTCTTTTTTCAAATGTAAAACTGGGTTTTGAAGGAACACACCATTATATTTCAAAAGGAAATCCATAAAAGCATAATTTTGTTATTGGTAACAAACCTCCCACCACCCAGTCCTATTCATCTTCATTAAATGATCAACCTAAAATTGTTTCCCAAACACTGCAGGGGCTGTATCTCCCCATGTGAGAATACCTGAGAATACTGGCCAGTTAATTAGAGTTTGGAGAGCGGATTATTTCGGTGCAACCTGGCGTGGGTGTGTAGTTAGAGGTGGGACACCTTTAGAAGTGGCACGCAGTGTGAGCCTGGCTAGAGGTAGGGATTATTTGGATGTAACACACAGTGGGTTTCTTGTTAGAGGGGGGCGTCGTCACAGTCTGTCTCTGTGGTAAATTTGATTAAGGCTGGCGGGAAGAGGTGGTCCAACCGTGAACAGGTGCCCCTCACAGCTGAGTCGGGTTCAACCCTTGGTCTCTCTCTCCCTCTCTCAGCCATTGTACTTCCTGCTCTTTGTTCACCCTCCATCTATCCATGTAATCTCTCTCCATTTTCACCGCTGTCTCTCCTCGCCACCGCTGCCCCTGTGCTTCATCTGTCTCTGTTTGGCTTGTAATCAGTCGCGGGAATGGAGGCCCCGTACCATTCGGGACCTCCACCTTGAAACGCTTCTCCATCCTCTGTTCATCTTCTCTGCTGCATGACTTTCACTGACCTTCACATGCCTTCTCCCCCTCCTGTTCACTGTTTCCCTGCTTCCTATGTTTTCACCATCCCCCTTCTGTACTATACCACCTGTTTGGATCAGTCCAGCCAGACTCTGGATCAAACGCTGTCCAAAAACACTCACGTTTATTATGTTCATTATTCTAATATTTGTTTTAATTTGCTGTATGTCTGGTCATCAAGAATTTCACTTTATTCTGGTGTTCAGTTTTTTACGTGGATCTTATTTTGGTAGTTGTAGCCATCCTTTATATCCTTTGTGTGTGATAACAGTTGCGACTCAAGAGACAGGAGCAGTCTGATGATTAGACAGGTTGCTGGCCTTACACCAAATGTCTTTTCAAAGGATTCAAGTGACAGTTGTCTGAGCTGTCTTTTTTTTTTTTCCAAGATAATTTTTGGCCATTTTTTGGCTCTATTAAGACGAGGACAATGAGAGAGAGACAGGAAAGGCAGGAAAGAGAGAGCGGGGATCACATGCAGAAAATGGCCTGAGTCGGATTCGAAAAAACCCAAACATGTTTTAATATTATTGTACACTTTTAGTCTTGGCTCATGCAAATAGTGACGTTCAATGACGCTTTCTCCAGCACCAAACAGGAAGCAGTATCAACCGAGTTGATAGTGAGCATGGGGGCGACCCTGGGGAGGCGTAAGAATGACAGTGGTTTTGTGTAAGGCTGCACTAAATACTAAATACACAAGGGATGCAAAAGGGTAACTGGACACAAGGAAAACAGTTTCAAAATAAAACACAAAATCATGAATTCAAAGTCCAAACACAGTAATTCTCAAAGAGCAAAAAAGTCTTTTCTTGTAAATTTCCACCAGGAGCATGATGGGAATTAATCTCAAAGGAATCTACTCTTGCCAATAGCGACCCTGCGAAATCTTATAGTGTGAGACTAAAAACTCTGTGAATCATGACACGTTGTTTTAAGATGTGAGAGGGTGTCAGACTTCTTGTCAGTCTTCTAGTATATGGTCGACATTACATTATCAAAAACACTTTTTTTTTTTGTCGTTAAACTGAAAATGACTTGTCCAGTTCCCGACCCCTGAAGCATCACCTGCATCTCTGCGTAGTTTTAGCTCATCTAACCGGTACAGTGTTGTACTTATTGACGGCCGTTTGTGGTTGGAAAAACAACTAAACCCATCATTGATGTGTGGGTGGGATTGTGAATGGAGGCGTCTTCTTCCCAGCCACGAGCATGCATGAGACTGACTTACAGATATAGCTCGGACACATTTCTTCATAGTTAACTTCAATAGGAAACGTCAGTCACTGGGAGGTCACTATAATTAATCGCTCATTACTTGAAAAAGTTGAAAAAGTAATTACATTTCTCAGCTAATTACTTAAAGCAAAAGTGATTAGTTGCATTACTTACATAACTTACATTTGTCAGCTGTCACATTCAAAGCCTCCGCACCCACGTCACATGTAACAAGCACAAGCAGCCAGCCTTTGGTTTAGAGCAGGGGTGTCCAAACTTTTTGCAAAGAGGGCCAGATTTGGTAAGGTGAAAATGTGCGGGGGCCGACCATTCAGCCTGACATTCTTCGAACCATTAACATTAAATACAAATGAACTATTTTATGAAATTTTTATTGCAAATGGCATACTTCATTTTTTTTTTCATTTTCAATTTTTTGCCAAAATCACTCTGCCACATAAAATGAAGAAAAAGTCTGTCTGGAAAAAAAACTTTTGGGAAGATGAAACAGATCTAGGTTCATTTGAAACATTACATATTATTCACTATTAAATGCTCATTGTAAACTTCTAAATTCAAAACAGTGGTCCGTGCATATTCAAAACTGTGGTTTTGATCACAAAAAAATCAATTCACTGAGATTTTAGAATTTATTCACCTCAGAGGACTAAACACATATCTTGCCTGCACTAATGTGAAGGGTGATACTGAGATCTCGACTGCAGTATGTAGGCCTAGTCCAGGTCTGGCTCAAAAACAGTGGATTTGATGCACAAGACGTCACGTCAACTAGCTCAGCATTTTCTTAGCAAATGTTCGAATCTCTTGGAACCTGCCTTCATCCAGCTGGCGGTAGAAGTTGACAAGAGGGAGCTGTTGGTGCCGACTGCTTCGTAATTCAGCGAAAAAATACTCCAATTTCCACTTGTCCTGGAAGCGGCGGCCCTCGCTGTCAACTTTTCTTTTTGTAGTTACAGTCGCCATGTCAGAAATGGGCTGAAAGGATCACACAAGGGTCATGGCGGCGAGCTTGCAGCCACAGGTCTACTGCCATCTTCTGGTGAAATGTAAAATAGCTTTTTTTGTACGTTTGTATTTTATACTGTGGTCGACAGTGCTGGCGGGCCGCATATTATTGATTTTATGACAGAGGCTGCGGGCCGGTGAAAATTTGAACACGGGCCGCAATTGGCCCCCGGGCCAGACTTTGAACATGCCTGGTTTAGAGGTATTCTGGTAAGTGCACATAGCAGCTCTCCAGAAGTCCCATCCAAACACATCTGAACAAACCCCAAATGTACAAAACAAATGTAAGCGGCAAGTAGTCTTTAGCAGAAGTTGAACAGATCTGAGCCGTTGTCATACCAATTAATATCAAGTTTCTGACAATCCGACATTCACACCCGCCATATTTAAATGATTATCGCATTGATATGATGGCCAACCGCCCCGTTTTTGAGTTTGGCTGCTCGGGAAAAAACTATAAACACCTTCTGGCAAAGTTGGGTGATACGTAGCAACTAGTTGTTTTCGAGCACAACCCGGCTCTTATAAGGGAATACGTTAATAAGCCAAATAAAAAGACATCACAAATAAAATTTGACAGCTTTTTGAGTTCACGGCGTGCTTCCAGTAATTCAACACATTCGCCAACACAAACACAAACAACCATTTAAAATCCTTAAGGTTAGAGGATCCTTCATCGTCATGGTTACGACAATAAAACATAAACCTGAGGTTAAGGTTTATGTTTGTGTCAACCCTGTCTCCTAGAAAATTACGTTTCTATACAGCTAAACTCCAAGAGCACGTGTTTTGTAGGAAATGTAATCGCTGGCCCGATTACATGCAGAGGCGACATGTTTTGAATGAATGACGCGTTATCTTTATTAGTGGCGTTGCAATGAGGTGGTTGGGGGATCTGGATTCACATCCTGTCCATGGTTAGGTTTAGGCAACAGAAACACTGTTGACATATTTTGATGGAAAAATGTTGTGTGTTAACATTTGCTTGATATGTTCAGTTTCAACATATTACCAACTACCCAAATACATCACACGTCATCAATACATACAATGTAAGCCAATCGTAAATATCTACAAAATGTGTTTGCTAGTTAAACAGAAATGTAATTCCTAGTTGACAGGGTTACCTGTGTGAAAGTCCTGTGTTCTGTTCTCCCCCAACCTCCTCCTAACGTGGACTTTGTCGTGCCATATGCTTCGTCACCTATGCTACGTCTTTTGCTCCTGTTGTACTTTCTCTAGCCACTAGAGGTCGCCGGACTATAAAACGTACGACCTGTGGACTTTTCTCTACACCGAATGCACAGGAACAAAAGTAATCTCACCCCCAAACACATGGAAGAGATCAATCCTCCTGGGATTAGTAACCATAATGTTATAACTGGATGTCAAATCATAATCTCTAACAGCTAATAACTTTATAGTTTGCCTTCATTTTCACCCCTGAATGTTTGACAAACCAGGACTTTAAAAAAAAGACTGATCACCTCCATGTGTTGTTGCAGCCTTCCCACATCTCTGCTATTAGCTTTGTGAGTACAGTGTTATCGTAATAGCCAATAGAAATAATGACCCAGACTAGAACGCACCAAAATGATCCTTTTAGAAAACTCTGAGTCTGTCTCCTTAACACTGTGTTAGACAGCTATTCCCAGCGGAGAGACAGAGAGAGACAGAGAGAGAGAGAGAGAAAGTGATCGACAGAGAGAGAAACCTCACCTCTTTAGTACCGAGGAGCTACATAACCAGCTGCAGCAATTAACCCCTTGTTCCTCTGGGGAACCATTAGAAGGTAGAATAGCCTTTAAAATTGCATATGGCTGCAATTAGGGCAGAGAAAGTGATGAAATGATTTGGCTCGGATATTTCTGTATAGATTTTTAGGAAATGGCCCTTTTTATAGCACCATAAATTGGAATTAAAAGAGTGAAGTGCTTTGGCCTCTCCTCTGCTCTTTTACTCTCCTCTCTTTTCCTCTCCTCTTCACTGGTCGTATTTCCTCTTTTCCTCATTCACTCTTTCCTCATTCCCTTTCCTTCCCTGCACCTTTTCTCTCTCTACTTCTCACCTCTCGTCTCCACTCTTCCTATACTTTCCTTCCTCTTCCCCTATCTCTTTCTCTCCTCTCCTCGCCCTTTACTTCCTCTATCCTTCCTCCTCCCCTCTTCTTACTGTAATATTTTCCCTTATCCTCTTTTCATTTTGCTTTCCTTTCTGTCTCCTCTCTAAGGTCTTTCTTCTCTTTTTTACCTCCTTTCCTCTTCCCTCCTCATCCACTCTTTTCTCATTTCCTCTCCTTTTTGTTAAGTCTTCTTTCCTCCTTCACTTCTCCTTTCTTTTCCTCCCCTCTTTAGTTATTTGCGGTTTCCTCCCATATCTTCTCCTCTCTGGTCATCTCTCCTTTCCTCTTTCCTACTTTTGTCTTTCCTAACTTCCTCCCCTCCTTCCCTTTTCCCTCTTCCTATTGTCTCCTAGTCTCCTCTCCTCCTTAGTACTTTTCTCATTTCTTCTCCTATTCTATCTGACCTTCCTCCTCTCCTCTTCTCTGATCCCTCGCTCTTTCCTCCCTCTCTATAACTCTCCTCCCTCACATCTCCTTTCCTCCTTTACTCCACTTCCTCCTCTCCTCTTTGGTTTTCTTCTCTCCTCTCCTCTCCTCTTCTCTCCTACAATAACAGAAGGAGATGGCTTAAGCATCTGTGTCATCAGTGCAGATTAATGTTCTAATAATATTCACAGATGTCATTTCAAAATTCTCCATTTGTTTATTTTTGCTCTCCGTCTCCTCGGAGCTCGTCCGCTCTCTGTCGTTTTCGCCTCCTTTCGCCTCCTCTTGTCAATGAATCACAGGACTAATCACGGGCTCATCACGGACTTCAAAGCAGCCACTTAAGACCGCCTGTCTCATTCGAATGTGACACACACACACACACACACACACACACACACACACACAAACGCCTCTCCGGCAGCAGTGTTTTTGGATCATCCTTAATCAGGATAATTACACATGAGAGGAACTAAATGAGCGAAGGCTTGAGTAAAAAGGAGGCAGGACAGTGAGCGCTGATAGTGGAAAAAAAGGAAACGAGGAGGGAAGACAGCAAAGTGCTTCCTGACACGTTTATTCATTTGCTTATTATTTTGCTGCTGTAGCTGTTTGTTTACTCATTAAGGATAATCCAATTAAAGCACTTAAGAGCAGCTTAAAACGAAGAAGCATACACACAAACACATCTCAGAGTGGGTCCAGTCTTGGAGAGAGGACAGGTTGCGGTGGGGTCTGTAAAGCCTGCAGTTTCCACCCCTCCCTGCTTCTACAAACAGGGCTTCAGGAGAGCGTGCCAGGGGCTTGGGGCGCTGAGACCATAACATGCCTCCATGGCGGCTCCGTGTTGGCTCTGGAGCTGGTCAGTCGCCTGCCTGCCTGCGTCCCCCCCGCAGCGCTTTCCTGTCGTGTGTTGGCTGACTGGTCCCCCAGTGCACATATGCCCACTTACACTGTGTTCCTCTCTAATTAGCTGCTCTTGTCTACACAGGCGCACAGGCTTTGTTAAAACATTGCTATGCCTTTCCTGGCATGTTCACATCTTGTAAAAATGAATCTGTCTCACATCATCAGACTGTACGGCGGGGACATTAATCCTGGCCTTGTGCGTTGCAGACTGGACTAATAAAGAGGATGTTCACGGCTCTTTTTACACCAAACAAGCAATAATAATCTGGAGGGCAGGGAGCACAGGTTACCTTGGTAACCCGAGGGTGGAGAAATGCCTCTTACCTAATTTCTGTTGGTTTTTGATGAGTCATTTATTGAATCTATGAGTTCCTTTGTTGGCTTACCAGGAAACCAACACTGCTTTTCCTCTAGTCAGATTTCATTACTCTCTAACCACATCAAGTGTTATCTTTTTTTTCTTTGTTAATTCCTCTTCCTGTAACAGAGGAGAAGAGGATGAGAGTGACTCGACTTTAGAGTTTGATCATTAATTATTAGTCTCTGGTTCCTCTGAGGAGAGAAGCTGATGACAGCTAATTAAGGATGAAGTGATGTATATGTTCGCTCTCCCTCTCTCTGTCCCCCCCCTCTCCCTTCCTCCCTCCTTCCTTCCTCTCTGTCTCTCCCCCTCCCTGCCCACCTGCCAAATCGTATGCTAGAGCTATAGACAGTAAATATCCAGAATAAATGTGGGGACAACAGCATCCGCTCTTGTGTTTACCGCACACTTCACTGATCTTTCAGCAGAGTGCTACTCAACCTAAATAGAGGAATGAAATAGAGGAACTCCTAAATGGAGTTTTTTTTTTTGGTGAGTTCATTCTGGTTCACAGAAACTGGAGAGTGTGATGTGAAAAATACTGGGGCATTTTTACAGGATAAGACTCGTGTTATTTTATATTTTTCCTCTCATCAACAAATCCCAAGAGAAAAACAAAAGAAAAGAACCACAAACACAACCAAGACCAACTTCCCTGTCCTGTCTGTGGCGCTCAGCCACAATCCCACTGGTTCCTACTGATGTAAGTCCATAAAAAGCTCAATAATTTCCCCTAATTCCCAAATTAAACTAACATTTCTCTAACAAGAGAAAATGGTGCATTTGTTCAGGACAATTCTTAGCTCCACAATAAGTGTTAAGTGAGTATTTAGCAGCTGCATTGTATGTGGGATTGACTCCATATAAAGTGTTTTTAATAGTTGATTAGACAGCAATGGAGCTCAATGGTACATAGAGGAATAAGATATATCAGGCTTTGGCTACACGGACAACACTTGTTAGTGGGATCAAGTCATTGTTGGTTTAGTCTTTTTAAGGGAAGTGTTGAATATAAGAAAAATAAACAGTCTAGAAGAAACGTTGTCTTTACTCACCAGGAGCTGTTTCCAGAGGTGGAAAGCAACACCAATGTTAACTCTCGTCTCTATAACGTCTGTTCTTCTACTGAAGTTAGCATGCTAACCAGCTAGCCCCAGCCTGTCTTGTCACTTTCAGATAGCGACTCAATGTAGCCTCCAATCTGCCCTGAAGACGTAATGCTGTTCAGAGGGCGTATTATAACCTCTTGTGTTATAAAGACCACGATGCCCGAAGCTCTTGTCAACCGACAGTCACCACCTCCTGCTCCAGGCAAGAAACCACATTCAGCTGCAGAGAAAACTCACAAATAGCCCCTTTAAACATGAGCTGCATCCTGAACTGGGACCAGTACTGTACAGAACCTGAGTGATACTGGATTTTTCTTAAGGCTGATACCAGTATTGAAGTTTTAAAAAGCATTTATATATTCATATATTGACTGATTGCCATTTTTTTTTTTTTTTTTTTACAAAACACTAAGTGTAACCAAGCGCTTTTGATAAGGGTCCTTTCTTTAAAAGAAATATAATGACCACAACATGAACGGGCTATTTTACATTTTATCTTGCATTGTACTTCTCAATGCTCTTTGGCAGACAAACAATGTAATAGCATTATATTTTAAAATGACCTCAAACTATTTTGTTGTATTTCTGTATTGCAGTTTTTTTTTTTAAACTATGGTGGAACTGATATTTTGGAAATAAGCTACTGGACTTTACAGTATACCGACCTGACAGATGTAGTGGTCCATCTTCAATGCTAGACTGTTCCATACCATGCATACAGCCATCAGATTTCTGAGTGTGCTCTTATTGGACAAATCTGTCATACGTTGCAACGCCACAAGGAGTTTAGGTGAGGCGAGACAATACCTGGAAGATATTAGAAAACATAAAAATAAGTATTCAATCTTTGGGAATTTTTTTTATTTTTTATCCTGTGTCAAGCATAAAGAAGCGAGAGGTGATGTCACCATCTGATTATGGTTTTCTCTTTATCATCCTCCATATTGAGACGGTTGTGTCCATTGAGCTGCACACAGATCCACAGAGAAGTGACTGGCGGATAGATCATCATGTCATTGCTGCTTTTTCTGCCTCTGCCCTCAAACAGTGATGATGATGTCTTTATGACACGTCCCTGGGCAGGAGGAGGGAAGGAAGAGAGGGAGCCAAGGAGAGGCGGGTGGAAAGAGCGAGAGTTGGAGTGGAGGTGTTATTTTTAAGGCTTGTGGATGGAAAATTGTGGCACATTGACCGCATTTGGACCATGGCTACGGCAAGCCCAGCTGGACAAACAGAGCATTAAAAGAAAAGTAGGGCCTAATTTGGTGAAGAGGTAAAAGAAAACATATTGACATTAAGTTGGGATGAATTTATAGATTCAAACAAAAGATAAATGATGAGACAGGTCGTTATTTTATTCTTTTTTTTTTCTTTTTTCCCCGTTTCCCCCTCATTACTCCTCCTCACCCCCCCCCATCCCGCCATGCCCATCCTGCTGGAACCTTTCTCTCCTGAATTTGTGGTGACTCCAGCAATAGTAACACCAGTGGAGGAAATCATTTGTGCCTCCAGGCGAGTCATTACAGAAGCAGAGTGTGAGATTGCAGTGACAAAACTCTGTCTCTGGCCTCACGACCAGCCAGAGACCAGCACACTTCTCCACACTCATTACTCCACAGCTCCTCTGCTCTCTCCTCCTCTTCTCTATTCTCCTTCTTATTCCTTTTCTCTCTGTTTCCTCCTCTGAAGTCCTCTCTCAAATTTTATTATATTCACCCCTCTTTATTTTAACTTCTTCTTCAAATATTGAGTCATTTAGATTCAACCCTTCTTGTAGAAATCCCTTTTCCTTTACAACTAAACTGTTCTCTTAGTTATGTTGTAATGGCAACGTAATCGCTGAATGAAATGCGACATTTATTAGCGGCAGAAGCGTTACCAGGAGGTGGCTGTGATGGCTGGTGGATACGCAAGGTCCACAACTGTCACACAAGAGGTCAGGGTTTGCATCCAGAGTCCGGTCCGTGGTCAGGTTTAAGCAACAAAAGCACTTTGGTAGAGGTTAGGGAAAAATCTCAGCTTTTGTTAAGTGTTAATTGACAGGTTGTGTCTGAAGTCACTGTGAACTTTTTCTGGATTAAAAATCTTTTCCTAGCATTAACCAAGTGCTGTGAGAGTCTGAACAGAACCATAAAGAAAGCTTAACAATGCTGTAGTCACTACGAGCGGATATTTTGGCGGATAATCATCTCATCATTGCAAATGTGGGAAACCTCAATGATCTTCAAGGCCTAAATAAATAAATAAAAAACAAAAAAAACCAAATACGTTGTCAGTGAACATTTTACTGTTGACACTTTACTATCGACATATTAGCGACTTGCCAAATACGTAAATTTCCTCATTACGTCAATATAAAACGTAAGCTGGTCACATTTACGTGTCATGTAAATGTGGTTGCAAAACAGTTGCATATCAATGTGGTTTCTATGGGACAGAGTTGTTAAATGTGATTCCGTGTTTTACACAGTTTTGCTTGAAAGTTTCCAAGAAATCACATTAATGTCTCACAACAAAAACTAATATTAGCAGCTACATGCAAAGCAAAATACATTTAAGGAGGTCATTGGACATGAGCATTAAAAGCATTAAAATATAACCTCAAATTAAGGTTTAAGGTCACTGGTACTGACAGCTGCATGAAAAACAAACACTTTAAATAAGAACGTGAAAAAACAACCAAACAAATGAATCACAGAAACATTCACTCTGTTAAAAACGACAAGGATCCTAGGTATTCTTACACAAGCAGATAAAAAATATGTTTATGAACAATGATCAACAACTTGACTGTTATGTCCTTAAATGCATGAAAAACAACTAAACCAGTTTATGGATATTTTCCAATCTCCATGCAGGAGTAAAACTTTTTTAATTATGAATACAGACAAATATGTTTGTATTAACATGTTAACAGAACTGTATTTCATATGCATGTAATGTTTTTATTTTCTTATTTAATGGTATTCTAAATATTTGACACTTAATTGTGGTATAAAATGTAATAAACTAAGTAAAATGAATACTAATTGTACCTCTAGAAGTCAGTAAGAAGACGAATAAGCCATATTAAAGTTGTTAATACAACTTTATGACTTTTATTTTGTATCTATTTATAAAAAAAAAACATTTTGATCGACAATATCAAAACAAGATAAGAAGAAAAAGACTTGTCGTCTTTATTCGCAGGCTGTTTTTGCCATCGCTGGCCAGAAGGTGTCAGCTCTGTGTTGGGTAGCAGTCTGCAGCTACACACACACACACACACACACACACACACTGCACGTGCACACACATACACACTCATGCACACACATGTTCACATGTACAAAAGCCGGGTGCTACGGCCCACTGATGTCCAGCTGCTCCTGTCAACACTCAGCTACAGCGTGTAATTCACCCTCACACACAACGGCAGCTGAGACCTGAGAGGAGCCCCACCCCACCCCGCCCCAACCCCCCCAACACACACACACACACACACACATGAGCTGACACACAGAGGGATGGGAGGAAATAAGAGGTGGAAACAGAGAAAGATAGTTAAAAATAAAAGTGGACAGAGAGGAAGTGGGAGAGCTGGACATGGAGAGGGAGAGCTGTGGGTGACAGACGCACAGAGAGCCAGACAAAAAGGGAGAAGGGGGGAGGGGCGCTGTGTTTAAGTGGCCTAATCAAGGGGACCTCCCCTTCAAAGGGAAAACTGGTGTGTGTGAGTGTGTATGTGTGTGTTTATGCAGGGGGGTGGGGGAGGGAAGGAGGGTGGGTGGGTGGGTTACACATGGACAGACTGAGTCCAAGTTCCCCCGCAATTATCAACTTACCCATCCTCCCCCTCCTCCTCGTCTCCCCCCTTCATCCCCTGAGAGACCCAAGCTGCTGTACCCATCAACAACTCATTCAGGCCTTAACAAAGCAGCACCACGCCCACCCACCCCCCCTGAGCAACCCCCCCCCCACCCACACACACACACACACAAACACACACATTTTACAACTGTGCAGCCCAGTCGATGCTGACTGTAGATTTGTTCCCACATTGGAATCATTTGAAGACAATTTCCAAAATCAGACGGACATGTCGACGATGTGATCTCTTTCCATGTTCAGTTTTTTGTGATCCAGTGATCACAGTGAACTTTTAAAGTGTCGCTTTGTATGTTCGTCTCCTTGGTATTAATTCTCCTGCTATAAACAATTAAAAAAAAAAAAAAAAACTTCTAATATATAAATGTTGTAATCCTGTGGTTGCATTTACCAGACATGAGGCCACTTTTAATAACACAAAGAAAATATGGAAAATGTTACAGGCAATATAACTTTTTAAACGTTTTTACAGTTTTTGTTTTGCCATTAAAATTACAGTTTTGTCCTAATTTCAATCTTTAATTCTGGTGTTTTCATGACGTTTCCCAAAAAAGATTCTTCTTCTGCTCACATGACAAGCATTTGATAATCATTTTCAAAATGGAGAAAACATTTTGATGTGCTCTGTTCCTCAGGTGATTTTTTAATGTTTTGGTTGTAAAGGTCACATAAAGGAGCAGCCTGTTCTAGTAACAGAAGCTTATTTTTGTGCTAACTCATGTTGTATCCTGCTTCCTTTTAAAGTGAGAACCTGGTAGAAGCACAGGGGAAATTGACTCTGTGTGTGTCCGTGTGTGTCCGTGTGTGTGTGTGTGTGTGTGTGTGCGATGTACATGGCTGGCGTGTGCCGCTCCACATGCTGAACATGCCCTGAGGCCATCATTTCACCTCCGGCACTCTTAATGTGGAGCGCTCGCTGTGTGTGTGAACAATATATGCATTTATGCCTCCCTCTCTCTCTCTCTCTCACTCTCTCTGACTGTGTGTGTGTGTGTGTGTGTGTGTGTGTGTGTGTGAGAGTGTGTGTGTGTGAGTGTGTGTGTGTGTGTGTGTGTGTGTGTGTGTGTCGTGCGTATTTGTTCTGTAAGCCTTCAGTAATAAGGTTGGCCATGGTGCATCAGAGATAAGGCATTAGGCTGTTGACCTCTGACCTCTACTTCTGTTTAATACGGAAACCCGTTCACTAACACCCAGGAGAAACCATGTTTAAGAGGCGCAAACTGCTTAATGAAATTTGTGTGTGTGTGTGTGTGTGTGTGTGTATGTGTTAATTGAGCCAGCTTTGTAAAGCAGCTGTATTTGAAGTGTTGTCTTGCATGACTCCTAGAAATTACATTTATGTACGACTGCAGTCTCTGGCTGGATTATGTTCAGAGGCAACATATTTCTTTTTATTCTGAATGAATGAATCACTACATTTATTAACGTCAGCAGTGTCACCAGGAGATGTACAAAGTGCACGACTGTCACACCAGAGAGGGGTTTGCCTCCAGAGTCCAGTCTGTGGGTGGGTTCAGGCAAAAAAAGCACCTTGAGGATTAAAGTTCGGGGGAAGAAAGTGGTTTTGGTTAAATCTAAATAAACATGTCTAAAGTTTTTCTTCATTAAACCAAACCTCGATCTTTCACCTTAACTCGGTCACTACAAGCAGATATTGCACTGCAAGATCATATATTTTAATTTAAAAGAAGATGCACATTTTAAATTGCAGTGTGTTAGCACCCTAGCAACATGTTTCTAAGTCTTTAAATATATATATTGTGATATAATGGAAGTGGAGATTTATTTCAAGCCTTGGAAGTGGAAGTCAGTGTTACATGTGGAGATCACAGTGAAAGGAACAGACAGTGACAGATCAGCGGGGACTGGATAATACAGGGAGGAAGTCTTTACCAGGACAGAAAAATGAACTGTTCTCAGCTGTCTCCTTCGCTTTTTATCCACTTAGGACGCAGTGAAGCCTCTTCACCCTCCACCGCTGCTTTTGTCCTTCCCTCCTCCACCGTCTCACACTCCACCTTTTTAAAATTATATCTTCTTCACTCTCTGTTTCTTCCTCCCTATAAGCTCTCCTCCTCCTCCTCCTCCTCCCCCCTCAATATTATCTCTTGGTCTCCTGCTCCCCCCTCCTCTTCTTCCTCCTCCTCCTCCTCCTCCTCTGTCTTTCTTCCCTCTTTCATTTGTTCTCCCCTCTTTCGTTCCCTCTCCTCACTTTGAGCGAAATAGATTTTCAATTACGTGCTGAGTGCCTGGAAGCTTCTATATTTCCCAACCTGACCCCAATACAGCCGAAGTGACACCCCACGCACCAGAAACACACACACACACACACACACACACACAATACACACACACATATATATCGACACAACACACACACACTCTCACACGCATCTGATACACTTCCGCCTCCACTTACAGCCTAATGGAGTGGAGGAGAGGCTGGAGAATGTCTTCTGTGTCCCGGACAAACCCGGTAAACTACCTGACACACACAACTACCCCACACACACAGAAAAATGAAACACTGCAGAAGTGAGGTCCTTATTCATAAAATCAGATGAGACCAGACTTTATTAATCCTACAGGAATTATTTAGAGAGCGAATACCGCAGTTGTGGCAATTTCCTTTTTTTTTTTAGTCTTGCATATTGTTATTATGTGTTATGTATTTATTGTTCAAGTGTGTGTTCTGTGTTTTATGTGACTGCAAGACAAATTTCCCCTTTGGGAAAATAAAGTTGAAGTTGAAAGTTAAGCACCTATCTGACCTACAATATAATCTGGAAAAGCTCTTTTGACATAAATTCCCTAGCCGCTGTAAAACATTACAACGATCACAGCTCCATGTCTCACCCCTGCCCTTAGTTCAACATTACTTAAAACCTAAACCAGGCCTTCCAAAAACTGAATCTTAACCCTCAAGAAAACATTTAAAGAAGCAAAGGCTGAGTAAAATGGCCATACTTTCCAAATATGTCCAGCGCTCTGGTGAATAATTTATTATCAGACCAGAGAATCTGATATTCAAATAAACTCTCGTTGCACTTTTAATTAACGTAGCAGCAACAAGTAACAAGTAACAAGCCAGCCATAGAAAAATACCTGAACACATGAGGCGTGAACCGCTTAATGAACACACATACAGAGCCACCGACACTATAGTGCAACACTTCACCTCATTAAGCCCACAAACACTGAATCTGTGAAAGTGAAAGAACAGGATCTGGACAGGCAAAGAGAGAGCAGATACTATCGTTCGGTGCTGTGAAGAACTCAAAATTAAGAGCGTGTGCACTAACACAATAAATGCTCGATGATGTGTGTCTTCATAATTTAGTGACTTCAGGTTTGTCTGTTCAGGTGAAGGTTTGGAGCGAAGGACATCCCGTCTGTAGCTGAGGGCAGACTCAGTGAGGATTGGACAGATGGACGCTTACATGTTTAATAGGAAGTCATTCTCTGGTTCTTATCAGATTGGATTATTTCTTCATTATTTACAAACACTTTACCAAGTCTCCATATTTAGCGTTGATAATTGGTATGCAAACTTTTAATAAATAATTTATGACACTGTAATGGAGTTGTAAGCAGATGAACATGTTTATTTATAACTTTAACCCCTGTGGGCATACGTGAGGCTGGTGTGTAAACAGATATTGAATGACAATATAGTACGATAAAACACAGCTGTAATCATATAAAATGTTTTCAAAGGAGAAATTATAAATACGAATACATTAATAAACACATAGAAATGTCCTTACACTACATTATATTGTGTCAAACGTATTAAAAGTTTACTTCTTAAAAATGCTAAATGGGAGGAAATAAAGTAAATTGTTACCTCTTATTTTCTTTTAGCCAATTAGGAACTCCTATATTGCATGTATGAGGATTTTATTTGTGAAGTCAAAATCATGATGCAGAAAATTTTGGAAATGTGCGAATAAAACAAAAAAAGCTCTACAAAGAACACAATTTACACCCTCTGTCCACATGTCTGTGTGTCTGTACGTATGTGTGAGGGATAGATGGTGAGGTAGACGGTGTGTGTGTGTGTGTGTGTGTGTGTGTGTGTGTGTGTGTGTGTGTGTGTGTGTCTCTGCGTGCCCGCGGCCTCTTCATCTCATCAGTAGAAATCTATTCTGCTCAGACTCATCCAATAAGGTGGGTAATGATACTCCACTCTAATATTGGGACCGTCCAAATTGAACACATTTAAACTTTAATGCAAGTCAAGTCCTGGGGAGAATGTAATCTACCCCACTTAGTGTGCGTGTGTGTATATTCGAAGGTTTGTGCGTGTGAACCCACGTGCGTCTGTGTCTGTGTAATGTAAAGCTGTTATTTTTCTCTCTCTCTGTGGCTCTGCTAATGAATTTAAATATGTTGAATTAGTTTTCAGACGAAGATGAGAGGTGAGATGAGAACGTGTGTGAAGTGCTGCAGAGAGGTTGTTTGAGCAGTTGAAGCAACAGTGTCTCGTGTTTACAGGCTCCAGCTGAGAGGAGCTCCGCAATGAGAAAAACACATTGCACACCTTTCAACCTCGCTCCGCTCATCCTTAACACAGAGAAGGTTCACGCTCTTTTGCTTTTTTTCCCCCTGTGAATATATATCGACTTGAAACTTTGGAAGCATGTTTTTTTTAAAATACATTTGATCTGTTTTTGACCTAAAAGCTATGTAAATTATCTCAGCCTATCTCATTAACTGACTGCAGTAGGCCTAGTGGTCAGCCACTTAGTCATCACACAGTTGTATTTTCATGTAAAGTACAAAAACAAAAAGAAAACAAAACAATGCGGCAACATTTAACACTTAGTGGTAATTAGCAAATTAAGCAAAAGATGGTGAACATGGTAAACATCTTACAAAAAAATAAACATAGAGTAAACATTATTTTATGGACATTTATTTTATAGTTACTTTTCTAATTATAAAACAACTTTTTTTTTTAATTTAAAACATTTCTATTTCATAAACATTACTTATAAATATCATATTTTTACCTAAAATTTCTGGTTATGATGTCAGCCTTTTAACTAACTGAAAACAGTCAAGTGAAAACAACAGACCATTCTTGATTCAGACATTTAACACTTGTGTTACAGAACACAGGTGCATTTTTCATCTAAAACACAAAAGCAGACGCAGCAAAATGTAACTTTTCTGCCATTCTTTGTCTAATAGCAAATGTTAGCATTCAGCATCATTTTAGTAAACATCATACAAAACCACTAAACATGACTGTGTGTACATAAATTATTATTTATGTGAACATTTATTACAGGGCAAAGTTGCATTTTTATGTTAAAAAAAGAGAAAAAAAACCCCAAGGAAACAAAATGTAACTTTTTTATCCATGCTTTGCGTTCACTGCTAATTAGCAAAAGCTAGCATGCGAAACTAAGAGAGTGAACATGCTAACTATTGTAGGCTACCTTACTTTCACCTCTGTAGGCTCACACTGAATATGAAGCTCCTCCAAGCAGCTGGCTAACTTAGCTTATCATAAAGACTAAAAACATCTTACAAGCATCCAGCTCACCAATCAACATGTTGTATCTTGAAACTATTCTTTTAGCAACAGTATGTTGACATTGTCTCTGTTAATATGTTAGCATGCTAATGTTAGCACTTAGCTCAAAGTACTACTGTGTCTAAGTTCAGCCTCAAAGAGCTGCTAGCAGCGCTGTAGACTCTCAGTCTTGTTTTGGCCTGTCAAATGAAAAGCTAAAAAACGAAACATGTATTCTAGCGTACAGACAAAGCTCAATTATTGGAGTGGTTGTTAATGCTTAATTTTGATGTGGTTAAGTCAGCTGACTTTCGCTTGTAAAATAAGACAAAATTTAATTTTCCTTTCTTTGATTCCTGTTTTATTTTAGCGGTAGACTATATGTTTTGTCAGTAATTTGTGAATCTCATTGTACATATGGTGTGATTGGCGATTATGAAAATGATGTGAGTCTGTATTCTTTATTTTTGGAAATTTTGAAGTCTTGTTTAAAAATGTAAGTACACATACAGGATCCGGTTTGTATTCGATTTTCCTGTCCTGTCATGTACACCTAAGCCCGGTTCGTAATTAAATTTGTGAGTAGCTGTGTGTGTGTGTGTGTGAGAGTGTGTGTGTGTGAGAGTGTACGTGAGTCATCATTCTTGCGTGTGTGTGTTGTTTGGGGGGAAAGTGTCGCGATTGATTATTTAGACCTTCTCCAGCTCTATTTGTGCACAGCTCAAACGTCCGTCCACGAATTCGAACGTGTGCATGTGTGCGGCGTTTTACCACTAATCCATGAAGAATCCTCTATGGCCTCCATTTCCTCTTCCTCCCAGGATGTCAGGGTCACATCAAAGGAAAATCAGCGACCTTTGACCCCGTGACCCCAGTTTAGCAGCTTTACGAGTGAGCAGGGCAAGAATCCATTAGCTACAGGAACATCATCATCAACAGTGATGATGATGATGATGATGAAGCTGGAGTCAAAACATTAAGGCAGATTTTGAATCTATGGGACAATAGTTAAAAATGCCACAATGTTGACTTCATAATAATTACATTTGAGGACAGGTAATGGAAAAATAATAAAAATTTTATTAGCAAAACTAAATTGTGACACATGATTGTGAATGTTATTCAGTCATAGAACTAAACTAAATATAAATTATTCTATCAAATGACTATGACAGAACCAGATATGTTTTTAGCACACTGATTACATATCTTTAATGACTCTCCTTTTTTGTCTTTAATATTTCAATGACACAATTATTTTGTACATGAAAACCTGATGAGATTAGATTTCGATCCTTGTTTTCATAACTATTGAAAAATGATAGGGCAAACTGAATAGTGCTTAAAGTGCGTGAGTGCTGTGTGTGTGTGCATGTGTGTGAGTGCATTTGTGCTTGTAGATGGGGCTAACCTGCATTTAAAACAGCCCTCGGCACTGCTCCCTGTTTTTGTCTTTTTCACAATGAGTAACTTATCTAAACCATCCCCTCTTCAACGCTCAGCTCCAACTACCTATTTATCCATTTTGAGTTGCGTGCAGCCCGTCGTTAGTATTCCGGTACACACCTCAACAAAGCCATTATCATAAAAACACACATTCACATGCAGATGGATTGCTCTTAGCCTCTTAGCTCCGCAGCTAATGGTGCTAGCCACTTAATTAAGGTCACTTATGGACAAACTCTGTTAGCATGGGCACTAATAAGTACTGCCCAGACAATGGGACTGAGTGTGCGTGTGTGTGAGTGTGTGTATGGTAATGATATTGCTGTAAAGCCTGACCTGCAGTCTCCATTATCACCAGCTTATTGAGTGGTTTGTTTTGCAGAGTGGCTCTTAGAGGTGGGTATCATTGAAATTTCACTAGATGGACAACTGGACACTTTAGAAAATGCATCACAATACATTTTGGGCTGAAGTGTGTGTGTGTGGCCCAGTTGAGGGGCACCCAGAGACAGAAAAAAAGAGATAAAGTGTCTGCAGTTTTTTCACCAAAACCCATGTGGAAACTGAATATCCGGCACATCGTTAATTTATAGCCCTCTGCTTTCCTCCTCTTCTCCCTCAGTCCTTTGCTCCTGTCCTCCCTTCCGGAGCCTCTCCTCAAGTTGCCTCATCTAAAAACAATTAGTTCCCCCAAGCAGACTGACCAACCAGTCAGGTTAGAGAGTGTATGTATTGTGTGTTTGTGTGCGGATATGTGTGTGTGTGTGGTGTTGTCCCGCTGGGGAGCATAACATTGCCCTCTAACATCACCACACAGGATGCTTCCGAAGACTTGGTGACCTTTCACCTTCAGCAGTGGAGATGAGAGACGAGGGGAAGCAGAGGAGAGAAGGGGGGAAGCAATAGCAAGACGCCGATGCCCCCGACATGGCAGATTAGTACAGGACACAGGAAATCACTTTTGGGCTCAGTTGGTACAGTAGGGGTTTAAATTTCAAAGTGACAGGAGTGGCATCCAGCACAGACAGTTGTACATGTAGTGGCCGAGGAAATGTTGCGTAGATTATCTTAAAGAGAGCGGAAAAAGGAAATGTTACAATCAAAATGAGTGTTGCGCCATCTCATGCTATCTCATCACGTTCACGTAACGTTATGTATCATTTTGTATCATGTCGTATATGTTATCATTCCCTTTGTACGAAGTATTTTATGTCATATGCTAATGTATTTTTACATAACACAACACAAGGAGGCATAATGTGACATAATGTAACAACAAAACATGACTTTTCATGTTCTCACTGTTCAGATCCTATTGCATCCCACCATTTCATTTCCCAACGAAATGTAACGTAACGCAAATTAAAGCAACGTAACGTAATGTAAGATATTATCCTGTTGTACAGTATCTTTTCGTAATTTCCCTTAAAACCCTAAACATTATGCAAAGTAACGTAACATAACACAACGTGCCGTATCTGCTGTGTAAAATCCCATTGCTAAGTTTTTTCCCTAACCTTTAACAGTTCCACCACCTTTCTCCATATGGAGTTATATATAAAAGGTGTATTGCACTGTGGGTGACCATGGCAACAAAACGTCTGTTTGATGCTGTTGACAATAACTCAACTATCAATTAAAACCTAAGCATCAGTTACAGTGTCTTTGAAAAACAGATGATTTTAACTCTACCATTTATATACCATGTCGCATGTAGTGTTGTTTGTCATATTTCATCACAGCGTGTTGTGTTTAATGTTGGCATTATATGATATATATATAATTAATATAATTACTAATGTAATTATATCTATATATATATATAGAAACATGTGAGTGTCATAGTATTAAATATTGTATGATCAAATTTGTATTACTCATGCATTAATATGGAAGCCGCATTTTACTTTAGTAGCTTGTTTAGTTGGAGCTGATTTTAACTATTTTGTTTTGGACTCCAATTAATGATTATTTTCATTATGGATCAATCTGCTGATTATTTTCTTGATTAATCGATTGATAGTTTGTTTTGTAAAAAGTCACAATTCCCCAAAGTGATGCCTTGTTTTGCCTTACCAACAGTTCAATCGCCCACATTATTCAAGATAAATGAAAATTAAAATCATGAAAAGGAAAAGCAGCAAAAAAAAGTGTTTAGTTAAAATGACGAATGTAAAATCTTGTCTCATCATATATTATATAAAATTGTATCATATGATATTGTATTAAATCATATCATCATATCATATTGGATTGTTTTTTTGAGGAAACCCAATTTCATCCATGTGTTCAGCAGCCATTTACTGAGTGACAGTGACTTATTGCTCTCCAGGTGAAAACAATTGATTATGTCCTCACAGGGACACTAAAGAACAGCTGTTTCTTTCTTTCTCCCCATTCACATCCACCACCAACCAATCTGTCTTTCACCCTCCCTGCCTCCCCTCTCTTTCTATCCTTTCTATTCCAGCTACATACATAAACCTCCTTTTCTCAACTTTCATGGAAGGACATCAATCCCTTTGCTTTTTCTTTTTCATTTTCAATTGTGACTGCCTTTTTTTTGTGTGTTTGTGTGTGTGCATCTGCTGCAGGAGCTGTGTCTGTGGTCTCACAATCAGGAACCCCAAAGTTCAGAGGTCAGATAAATAGTTGTCAGGAGGGCCTCGTCCCAGGAGAGAGAGAGACAGAGAGAGAGAGAGAGAGACAGAGAGAGAGAGAGCACGATTGTTATTAAACAAGAAATTTGAAACTGGATGTGAGATTAGCGTCTTTAGCAGTGAGAACGAACCACTGCTTGTTTCTCTTCTGTCAAAAGCAGCCTTCAGTTTAATGTAGAATGCTATTTGTATATGAGACTAAATAAAAAATCGAGAGTAGCTATAATTAAAGTGTCAGCTAATGTCAGATTTGGGATCCAATTCTACGGTGGCCCTGAGAGCTCAATGCAATGCAACTCAAGAAAACACACGCAAACAGATATAACACAAATAAATTATGAAAAGATCTTCATCAATTTGACATGAGCTGCAAATACTCACAACACCAGCAAATACAGAAACATGCTGCAAGTAGCACAGACGACATTGGATGTGTTTCCAATGGACACAAAATGAACTGGGACGAACTTGTTTTACGTTTTTAACTCCAAAAGTCACAAACCACTGAACAACAAGTGCGTTCTAGCCGTGTTCAACACTTCTGTTTTGGTTTGTGCTACTTGCAGCTCATGTGTCGTACAGTTGATGAAGATATTTTCTGAATTTTCTTGCGTTTTGTCTGTTTGCATGTGATTTTCTAAGTTGCAGTGCGCTGACCTCTCAGGTGCCACCGTAAAATTCACCCCCTTCTGAAACTCGCCCCGGATTTGAGGCTGATCTGAACCAATTATCTGCCCAAATGATCCTGGAGTGTGGAAGGAAAGTTAATGTTATCGACTGGATCAGAGTCCCTGACCGCTGCAGAAGGAACAGTGATGGAATATTGAGCAGAAACCTGCAAAAGCCAAAGAGAGTGAGCTGAAGTTTCACCAACTGGATGTGGCATACGAACGATGGAGCTTTATATCCATCTCTAATTAAGCTGTTCCGTCTTCTCAGACTTCATCCGCTGTTTTTTTTTTTCCTCGTATTTTGTTTTTTCGGTGCGAAACACAAATGCAACCAGCTGACAACGACGCTCCTTAAGTTTTTCTCTTAAGTCACGTTTGATAATGAGATCCCAACTCCCTGTACTTGCTGCTAATATCGTTCAGTAGAGACAGCGAGTGTGTGGGACTGCGTCTTTACTGAATCGTCTGGTGTGCGCGCTCTTATGATTAAAATATTAAAAATCGTTTAAATCTGTCGTTATATCACCTTTTTTTTTTTTTAAATCGATAAATTTTGAAAATCCTCCAGTGTGCACAAAGCTGAAGTGCAGTTTAGATGTTTCTGAGTGTGAAAGATGTACAATAGATGTATTTTGCTGAAGGCATATTGGGATTTCTTTGATACATATTATTTAGACTGGAAATGAGACTTCTTAGAGCATCTGAATTTCATATTACCAATAGGCTTCACCGTGATTAATTCTCCCGAACGTCCTGCGCTGCTCAAGATTTTTGCATTAACAAGGTTCTGCTGCAGATGAAATAGGTGGCCTCACTTCACACACACACACACACAGGCTGCATCAGACTCAGGCAACAATCCCATTTCCAAAATCCATACGAAATAGATACGTCAACACAAAACCAACGGAGGAGAGAGAGAGAGGGAGAGGAGAAGAAGAGGGAGGAGAGAGATGGGGGTTGGAGGAGATCCTGAGAGGAGGATTGAAGGAAAAGGGGGAGATGGGTGGAAGGATAAAAGATGGATTAAGGTTGTGTTTCAGATTGGCAAGAGCAGTTTGTATGTGCTGCATGGGTGTGTTTAATGTGTGTGTTTTTAGTGTGAGCAGTAAGCTGAGAGATGTGGCACCTTATTTGTTAGTGTTTTTTTTCCTGCAGCCTGCCATTCCCCATGTCTCAGAAGGAGAAAGCCTTCTTACCCAACATACTTATCTCTGTCTGAGTGTGTGTGCATGTGTGTGCAAACCCCCTTATGTGTGATAATGACAGCTGTAATGCCTGTCTGATATCTACTCAGCTCTGGGACTTCAGTTGCATGTTTGTATCTGTTTGTGTGTGGGTGTGTGTGTGTGTGTGTGTGTGTGTGTGTGTGTGTGTGTGTGTGTATTTGTGTACATGTACCTGAAACATGCACGTAGGATAGACATCCTTTAAAAGCTCTTTGTGTGAACACAGGAACGTATCAGAGAGGGATAATCTTAAATGTATATGTGTGTGTGTGTGCAGGGGAAACACTGTGTGATGAATGGTCTATGACAGGTGTTGGGGATGAGATCTCCAATTATCACACTTTGATACCTTTTTTCCTGTTCGCACATAAACACACACCTCGGCGTGGAGATTCAGGAAAGAGAGAAAATGTGGTGTGACAGAAGAGTCCAAAAAAGAAAGTCAGACCTGGGGGTTTTTATACTTGTGAATCTGTATATTTCATCAGTGCTTAACCACCAAAATAAAAGCTGCTATTCAAATATTGTCCTGGTCTGAACCAGAGTTCTGTGTGAGCTCAAAGTCTTGGACCTGACTCTAAACAGCCCTGTGGAAAAACCAACACAAAAATATTTAATAAATGATTCATTTAAAAGAAGAAAAGACCCAATCAAAGATGTGTTTGAGCTGAGCAGATCCAAAAAAAGCAAACATTAATACCACCACACATAATGCATCACCAGCTGACAGGCAGCCGCAGTTGAAAACAGCAAGCGTCCTAAGAATCAATGTCAGAAAGTGGATTTTTCTCCTGATGTGCCTCGAGATCAGGACTCATGTTTTTACATATAATGACACATAAACGCGAGATCCTATCTGGACCTAGTTAGACTGAAAATAACACAAACCTGGCCCGACTCGGGTCCCAGGATGGTCCCGATTCCAAAGGCTGGACAACAATTGGCTCACAGGGTAAATTCAGCCTATTACCATGGCTACTAACAAAAACTTGTTTCTGATTGGCTGGCAGGTGTCTGTTTAAATCATATAGACACATTACTTACATGAGAAAAATTCAAGCTCTGCTCTGAATTAGTGTGTAAAGTGTAATATTACAGGTAACCATAGTAACAGTACGTCTGATTGATGCTGTGAAAGGAAAAAGGAGGAAACGCTACTAGACTTTAATGTCGTCGTCTGAGAAAATAACCCTGATGATGCTGTTGGATTGAATGTTTGAGCCTGAGGCATTTTGTAGTGCACACCTGCATTACAACCTGCAGGTGTGAAGTTTGACATGTGTGGGCATTTAGGAGGCAGGGGTGGTCCAACAGAAAACACTGCCGAGTTGCATCATGGGAAATGTAGGATCCAGTATTTCTATCTATACTACAGATGATCAGGATCTGCAGCTGTGATTTCAACCTCTCTTTATAAAATCCCCAAAGTTTATGGAAGTGCACTAAATCTAAGATGAGGAGCTATTTTTAAGTCAGTTTTGTTATTGCTAGGTCAACATTAGCATCAACAGCTTTTTACTTACCAGTGTAGAAGAAACGTTGCGAGTTCAGCATCAGACTTCATTCCTTTACTCGCCAACAGCTGTCTCCAGAGGTGGAAAGCAACGCCAATGTTAACTCTTGTCTCTATCACATCTTTTCTCCTACTGAAGTTAGCACGCTAAGAAGCTTTTCGACAGCGACTCACTGTAGCCTCCAGTCTGCCCTGAAGACGTAGCGCTACTCAGAAGGCGTATTATAACGTCTTGTCTTGTAAACGCGACGATGGCTGAAGCTCTTTTCCGGCGACAATCGCCACCAGCCGCTCTCGGTAAGAAACAACGTCCGGCAGCAGAGAAAATTTGAAACGGCCCATTTCAATTAAAACAGGTGGAAGAGTTTGTATCAAACAGATGGAACACAACCTGCACAAAACATGATGAATTATATTTATAAACTATAATTAGAAAATGGAAAATTAAAAAAGAAGGCATGTGTCAGATAAAGGCCCAGAGGTTTTACTGTAGGTGTGTCACAAGTCAGGGGCAGGATGCGGTCCGCGAAGGTGTGGCCCTTCGTACACCACATCGGCCAAACTGTAATGAGACGGTCTGGTCAATGGAGGATTTTGGCCCTTATCATTGCATCACAAAGCCAGACTCCTGTTGCCTAGCAACCTTGACAAGACGTAACTTCTTTTCTTAAAAACTTTAAGGCCCTTGGTTTTGACAGTTGTGCCGTTAGCGTTTCAACTGAGCTGAAACCCAATACTTACATTTAAAAGTGAAATCCTCAGGCTCTCTGTCGTTGTTTGCTGCCATATTATTTTCATTACCGTCAGGCGGTTAATCTTGGGATCGGTTGGGCCTTCGTGGTCCAGGAAAAGAAAGCTACATTTGTCGGACAAATTTGACAGTCAAGTCGCGCTGCTGTGACGCAGGCGGTCTTTAAATGCAGCCTCCGAAGTGTATGTGTGTGTGTATATACATGTTTTATGTGTGTATGTTGTTGCAGACACACACGTTTTCATCTGAGATGAACACTTGCACAGATGGACACATGAACATGTGCTTGTGAACACATGCACACTGACAGATTTTCCTCATCCCGTCCTCTTCCTCCTGTGGAAACCTCCCTGCCGCCGTCCATCCTTCTCTCTCATGAAGCTGTGGAGCTGCCGTTCACTTTCCCGCTGCTTCTCCTTTGATCGCTCTGTATCTGCTGCATCAGCACGGTGCCAGGCAGCACAGTGACATCATCTAATGGAGACGGTGTGGGATGACTGACACTATCCTATGACTGTCAATCATCATCACCGCCCTCTAGGAAAGCTGTGTTTATCTGCAGCTGTGACTGACTAACGGACAGGTGTGTGTGCCCCGTCCAACACATGCCAACACACACACACACACACACACACACACACACACACACACACACACACACACACACATTTCATTGCTCTTCTGTGTTTGTCAGACAATGTGAATCTCCAACATCTGTCCTTCTGAACACTTCTTAATAACAGATGCAGACTTTCTCTGAACATGATACATCCGGTATCTTTAGTGCTTCATCCAAACATCACGGAAATCTACTTTATTCTATAATCCACCAAAACAACCAGAATTCAGTGCAATTGAAACAATACGAGGTATTGAAAGTCAGCAGACTTAGGGGGTATATTTTTTTGAATGAGACTTGGATCTTTCTTTTAAAATAAAAGCCCTTTCCTGAGTTGATTTCATGTCCCAGCTTGACACAGTTTCAATTTCTTCCATATTCAGAAGAATTTATCTAAATGTACAAAAGCAAACCTGTAGTTTTGTTGGAGGCAGTTTTGTCTGACTGGTTACTGATTGTGATGCATGGGGAACCATGTATATGTAAATCTATATTACACTACAAAATTATTTCTTATTAGATCATAATTAGATAATATTGATTTTCTAGATTTTCTATAACAATCCCAAACTGCTCACCTTTTATTTCTTACATATGTCTGAAGGTTGGTGCAACATAAGTTTATATTTTGTTAAAAGGCTTCATTACATGACCATATTTAACAACCGAAAACAAACAGGTAGATTTGAAGATCATTTTCAAAATGCACTTTTCTTTTGACAAAACAATGCCAAATTAAAATATGTTCTTATCTTCCTGCAAAGAGAAATTATCCAGCAGCACAAAACTCAAATGAAGAATGTGGACAGACGGAGCCAGGGCTCAAACCACTCAGCATTACCAATCAAACAGTATCTGTTCAATGAGCTTAAAATAAGGGAAATCTTCTAAATAAACTAATTTATACTAGGTCTCTTTGTGTTTTTTTTATTTATTTTACTGTAATTAAGAAGAAAACTGTGTTAATTAACAAAGCTAAAAAAAATCAAATGCTATAAGATAAAAAAAAAAAGTGGATTTCTGGTTATAGAAATAAAATATTCAGGATTTTAATAGTGACATAAATTTCCAGTTTTCTGTCCGTGTTTTGTTCCTGCCACTTGACTCACAAAAGATTTTCAGAGCTGCAAGTGAAATATTTTTGTGTAACACGTCAGATATTGGTCATTTTTCTCTGTTATCTGTAATTTTTTTTTCTTTTTTTTTTTATAACAACTCCTCCTACACTGATTCACATGTTTTCTTTACCATCTCTGAGCAGAGATATGTGAACACCACGTAGTCACACGCTGTAACCAGAGGAGTATCATTCATCTCTCCTTACACTGAATTTGGAAAGTGAGAGCATATCATTCACTATTCTCTGCTCTGTTGCTCTTATTTGACATTTTCGCTGCAGCTTTGATTTGGTCCCAGGATTATTTCATTATCTGCCTAAAGAGGATATTTGTGCATGAGCAGAAGTGATCGGGATAATGAATGAGACAGATTATTTGTGGATGGTTGTTGGACAGGTAAGACAACATGCAGGCCTTATCTTTTTTCTTTATTAGTCTGCTGACAATGACTGTGGTGTTATTATTAGAGAAATGTTATTATTCTGCAGCTCTGGCTCGAGCCTGGAGTCGTGCATCATCTGCCTTTTATGAATGTGTTTTCTAATTAAATTATGTTCAAGATGACCATTAACAAAATGCTATAAATCTGAATCTTAAGTTTCTTTTGCAGCTTCTGTTTCTCTTGCCTCTCACCACAAAATATACTTTTTTAACAGCTTCTGAGAATCACTGGTGACTGTCACTGAATGGGGCCTTTGAAACCATGAGATGGAATTTTTCTCCTGTGTGTTCGTTCCCGTTCATGTGTTTGCACTGTTTGTACAGTTCTGTATGTTTTTACAGAAAGTGCGTGCGTGTGTGTCGCGTGTGGCCTCTGTGTGTGTGTTATGGTTGGACGACCGTCACAGGCTCATGAACTGGCCGTGATCCATGCTGGTGCGTACAGTATGTTTACACATGGTACAGTATGTGTCTGCATGTGAATGTGATTGTATGTGTTTTAGTTTAAAAGTGTGTGTATATTCACCATGACCCATGTTTTCTTTTTTTTTTTTTTTTCCTCCAGAAAACGAGGGGAGGTGAGCTGAGAGTTAAGCCCCCAGTTTGGAGCTCCACTGCTGGGGTGGCCAGGCGTCCCATAGGGCCCGTGGCTCCGGGTCTGACCTGGAGAACGTTCCAGATCCGTGAAGATGCAGCATCCGTAGAGGACATGTTTGTGTGTGTGCGTGTGTGTGTGTGTGTGTGTGTGTGTGTCAATGATTGGCCTGACAATCTGCTTATTGATGTACTGGTTAATGATGTTCCCAGAATGACACAGACAGAAAGACAGATGAAGAAGATGAGGAGGAAGACGAGGAGAGGAGGGAAGTTCATGACAGTAATAAACTACTATAGATGGAAAAAACAAACACACACATACTCATCTTTTTTTAATTTGATTAAAAGCAAAAGCAAAGGACTGAGTTTCTTTGTGCAATGACAACAACAAAAAGTGTTTTTAACTGATCACACAGTTTTGTAATTATGAGCTTCTGACAAACTGTGAAGACGGTGATTCCAGATCCATCCACCCAGTAAACATGTCAACTGAAAGTAAAGGCATGTTTTCAGCACTGCATAGATGTGAACAAAAGACACTTTTTCATTATCAGTCCTTCTTTTCTGTCAAAATAAATGTCTAAAATCCAATAAATAACACATTTGAATATAAGATAAACCTTAACAGTTGAATGAATAAAAAAATCAACACCTAAAATTCATGTAAAAAATAACCAGAACTCATCAAATAACCTTCATCACAAGAAAACACACAGTGTGTCAAATAAACCTCAGTCTGGACATTCACCTTGGGCAGAAGTTGCACTGCCCCAGAGAGAAGAGAAGAAGTCAATATTATGCTTAATTTAGGCTCTGTTTAATTATAGGCCTTTTTTCACAGGTGACATTTTAACCTCTCATATCAGAAAAAACACAGGTGTAATTAATAATATTAATTTATGCTACTTCCCATTAAGGTTCTCCAGTTGCAATGAAATATGAACACCGGCTCAACACGGCTTATTAAGACACTTAAATGGAAATGAGCCATTGTTAGCTTCATTAGTTCCACCTGCGCTTTTCCTGTTATAACAAATCTAAATGTGTCCCATGAAAAAAGGCCTTTTATTGCGAGTATTGACCATATATCCCGGGATTCACTTAATTAGTCACTGCATTTTCATTGAAAACAACTAAAAGAAGTCATACTCATTTAAATATTTCATTTATTATACTGACAGCAGTTTATAATAAACATTCAACTGATTGGCAGTGGTGGTATGAGAACCCAGATCCTTTAGGAGCAATAAAACACTATAAAAATACTTCACAAGTACAAGTCCTGCATTTAAAACTATACTTGAGTATAAGTACAAGAGTATTCTTAGCAAAATGTATTTACAGTGGCAAACGCTCAATGCTCATGATTCAGGAAATCGTTCTGTTATTATATTATTGTCTTGTGTGTTATTTTATTGGATATATTATTGTTACTGATGCATGAGTGAGTAAGCAACATTTTAGCTTTGTAGCTGGTCGATGTGGAGCTCGTTCTTATTACCTTGGGTGGTTTAATCTGCAGCACATGCAGCATATTTCACAAGATCATTTTAGATCTAATGTGCAAGTTTCAACAGCTCTCGGGTAAATTCAGTAAGTAAATGAACTTAGCTACAGGCCACAACTGTAGACTTGACTGTTTCTAGTGCTACAGTGGTTCGTTGATTACTCAGGCTGATCAGCAAATAATTCATCTGCAACTATTTATTTTTTTAATTATTCATATTTTTTTATTATGATAGAAGTAGAGAGAGAGAAAGGGAAGTGAAGGATGACATGCAGGAAAGGGCTTGGGCTGGATTCAAACCCTGGCAGCCGTGGCAGGAACGGTATGAGCTCTACCAGGGGAGCTACCAGGGCATCTCCACTGGCACCTTCTTCAATCAGCATTTGCTGCTTTCGTTTGTCATATTTAACAGGACATTTAATACTGTCGGGTTTCGGATTGTTGGTCAAATAAAACTTGAATAAGTAACTTTTCAGATATTAAAATGGGCATTTTCTCTAATTTCTGACATTTTATAAACAAAACGATTGAGGAAATTATCCGATTAACAGATAATGAAACTGAAATAAAACTTATAATGGAAACAATTGTTAGTTTCAGCATGTTTTTAGAAAATGACAACAACGTCAACAGGCTTTCTCTTTGGTTTTACAGAGTGGGAGGTTCGGAGGTTCGACCCCGGGTTCCTCCGGTCCGGTTTGGGCAAGATACTGACCCCCTGATGGCTGTTCCATGGGTGAGACATGAATGTGTGAGTGAACAGGTGACTGCGGCAGGTAACGCAAAGCGCTCAGAGAAGTTCAAGACTAGAAAAGCGCTATATGATTGCTGACCATCATGAAGTTCAGTGCTGCAGGTAGCTCTAAAGCTCCAGGATATTAAACCACAGTTACCCATGAAAACACACTGCTACCTTTCCAGTGAAGCCCCTTGAAAACAAAAGGACAACACGGCCTTGGGGATTTATTTTGGGGCCTACCGTCAGAGTTATAGACACGGCTCAATCAACGACATTAAAGGGACATTCCTGCTGCACGTGTCTACTACACTTACATCTGTCTGTGTCTTGCAGTTTCGGAGACTCTGCTGTCTTTGATCGTATGTTACCTCGTATTGTTTCAATCCTCCTGGGCCCCGTAATCCACTGTGTGTGTGTGTGTATGTGTTTACATGTTCCTCTGTCTACATGGGTTTGTATCAGTGGGTACAGTACATGTGCTGTGCGTTCATGTATGCAGCCGTGTGTGTGTGTTGTCGGCGTATAGTCCCTCGGCGGCTGTTTCCCCGCTGTAGACGCCTGTTCTGCCGATAGCATTGTCTCCATGTCCAAAGACCTGCTGGCTGCCCTATTCCACCACGTCTTTATCATGCTAATACAGAGAAAGAAGGAACGAGGGAGGAGGGAAAGGGGGAGGAGAGAGAAGGGAGAGAGAACGATAGCTAGACAAACAGAGGGAAGGGGTAATCTTTCCCCGCCTCTCTCCGTCCTCGTCTCCTCATTCTCACCACCTCCTCCGTTCTCTCTATCCCCCTCTACTTCCCTTTCTTCTTGTCCCTGCACCCTCTTCATCTGCCGCTTTCTTATCTTCCCCCCTTACTTCTTTGATAATCCCTCCGAACATTGTCTTCATAATTACACACAACAATGATTCCCATCCTTGCAAGAGAAATGTGCGCCGTGCATGGAGAATATTTCATAGATGAAGACCAGTGTGTGAATTAATAACTTGGGTCTCTCATATAGGCTTGTTTCTGTGTGTGTGTGTGTGTGTGTGAGAGAGAGAGAGAGAGTGTGTGTGTGTTTGAAGGGGGAGCACATAGAGCCCAGTGTTGTTTTAACACGACTGTTACATTATGCATGCTGACAGCCCTGCCTGTCCCTATTAAAGGCCCATCTTGTTTCCCCATTATATCTGGTTTCTCTGTTAATAGAGCTCTTTGTGTAGCACTTCCCTTTATACTGGGGGTGTTACAACAGAAAGGTCAGCGCCGGTACAACCTGCCACACTGTTGTGGCTCGCACAAGACCCAGAATGACGACGACTGCACAGTCCTCTCATGTCAGCGCTGGCTTTTGGAGGAGGTGTGTTAGACCTCTTTCATTCACCGTTTTCTCTCGTTCATATTAATCCTCTTTCTTTCTGTGTTACATTCTCACAAGCCAAACATTACGGGGCTTATAAGCGGTAAGTAATAGCTTTATTAATGGTTAATATATCGTAGCAACAACTTCTGATTGGCTACTGCACCAGAAAGGCCAACGTATCTTCAATAGATGGTTCTGAACTAAGTATATCATTTTAGATGTACTATGTAGATGGATTATTTTGATGGATTCAGTCATTCAATTTGAAAACAAATTTATAAACAAATGAGAACAAAGCTTGAGATGAATGAGTTAAGTACTTTCTTTTTCACGCACTGAAACTGCTGATGTTATGTTATGTTTATTTGAATGTGACAGGGGGGGGGGGGGGGTGGGGGGGCTACTACAGTGTAACGTGACGTCGTCTGGCGCTCTGTTGGCCAAGCACTCACATGCAGCTGCTGGTTTCAGGTGGATTGGTGGATGGAGACTTTCGGTTGTTCACCTCGCAATCGTTGCACCAAAAGTTCTAAAGATTGCGGCTGTGATAACTTTCCAGTTGAAAATAATCCGTCTCAGAGTGTTTACAAACCGCTGGGTCGTGTTGATACGCCTCTTACAACTCGTGGATCTGTCTGTTTTCCTTGTTTTCATGCAGGGCTGATGTCAGACTGGATGCACTACGGTTAGGGAACGACCCAAAAGATTGTGGTTTGGGTTAAAACATTACCACAGTCAACGTGTCTTACTTTGTGCTTTAAATCAGTTTTGATTTCTTCAGTATTTAACTGAGACCAGGAGATGATTCTAACTAAGAAAACCTGAAAAATGTGTAGATGCAATCAGACCACAGGAGTTTTGGGCCGATCTAACGCCAGACAGTCAGAGGAGAAATCTGGTCCTGGACCTTGGTTGGTGGGCTCCTGATGTTTGGCCCAGATTATCTTGTAATGTGAGGGGTTCACAGATCCGCTCTTAAACCCCCTGAACCGCACGCAGACTCATCAAACAGAGCTGCAGACCGTCCAGACCAAAATCCCTTATGCTGTACACGTGCAGACTTGATGGGATATTATATTTACCGACACTCCTCACAACAGCTCTATTGTGAAAATCTTATGACCTTTTATTAATGACTTCCTCTCTAATAAGACATCAAGTCTGCTGTTGTAAATGCTTCCTTCATCCATCCGCCCGTCTCATCAGTCAGAAGCTGAGCAGATAAAATGTGAAACGTTACGTCTGACGTCAAGTTGAATTCCCGAATGAAATAAAGCCTCATTCATGATTCTTTCCTTATTTTAGTACCCATAATTCTGTGGGTTTGAGGCATGCTTGGACACATTTCCATCCAAATCCTGTCACAACTGGAAAAATGCGGCGAAGTATGTGTGTGTGATTATATTTGCATCGAATCCATCAAGCGGTTTAACGTAGCCACTACTTAGAAATCCTCCATCATCACAAATGCTGTGGAATGACTTCATTATAATAACTGCATGAAATAATATCCCGCTCCTGCTGCCATCTTTTCTCTTCATTCCCTTCTCCTTTCTCCCCTTTGGTTTCTCTTTTTTTTTCCTTTTTTCTCCCTGGCACCTTTTTGACCTCCTCCCCGCTCCTTCCCTCTCCCTCTCCCTCTCTCATCTGAGTCCACTGTGTGCAGGCCTCTGCCAGTGATCCGTGGACGGTAATGGCCATTCCTGCTGCTCCCACAGCACACACCATTACTACTGGAACACCCAGACGGAGAGCGACAGACGGAGAAGGGAGGAGAAGAAAAAGACTGACAAACTGAGAGCAAAAGGAGACGCAGAGAAAGAGAGGGAGAATATTAGAGAATATTTTTGTAATAAAACTGGAAGCCTAACAGCATGTGTGGATGGTGAATGGATATGTGTGTGTGTGTGTGTGTGTGTGTGTGTGTGTGTGTGAGAGAGAGAGAGAGAGAGTGTATAGATCATTTCATGGTGAGGATTAGAGAGGACCAGGTAAGATATCTTATTTCCTGTGACCTGCTCATCGCAAGGTTTCCCACACTCATCACTTCACTCTATCACATCCCTCTTGCTGAGATATAAAACATATAGGCATTGTTCCCTCTGACACCCAAAACACACACACACACACACACACACACACACACAAAAAGACACACACTCAGTTACATCACACACTTCCCATACCTTCATATGCTGCAGAGCTGTAAATCCAAATTATCTTCAAATACCTCATTCATACTCTTTCAGGGTGTGTGTGTGTGTGTGTGTGTGTGTGTGTGTGTGTGTGGTGTGTGTGTGTGTGTGTGTAAAGCTATATTCCTGTCACACTGCGAACTTGAGAGATGTGTGTGTTTCCTGTAACTCACTGTGGGTTATGATAACAACCGTTTCTCCTGTCAACAGCCCATAATGTCAGATTTACAGGGTTGCCCCCGGTAACCAGCCGGGCTGGCGTGGCTGAGTGATTCTACAGCATCTGTCAGAGCTAGAGAGGCCATCTATCACACACACACACACACACTGGCACTCTCACACACATATCTAATATGTCTCTCACACAAATTTTCAGTATAACAGAGATACGATGTCAGCATAAATTACCCAGCACCCTCTGCACCTCTCTGTCTTTCTCCGTCAGCCCGAGACGGTCCTCTCCAGAGGAACCTCACCATTGGTCGTTTCTTCAAACAGCCTGAAATGACCTGTGTTTCTTTACAGCGCCAAAGCAACAGGGAGCGAAGGTCTGAAGAGAAAAGATTTTACATCAACATATGATAAGCCTCTAAATGACGAGGCCTGTGTTTCTCAAGCTTTTTTGGCTTGCGACTTCATGAAGAAGCAGTTTCTCGTTCACACGTCTGTGAGTTGTTAGAAGTTCATTTCCCCTCTAAACTTATCAGATGGTTTCCTTTAAATAACTCTTAAACGCTCAGATAGGTAATATTATCCAGTATCTCACAAAAAAAGATAAGAAAAAAGTCCAAAAAATTAATATAAACTTGTTCAGCAGAAATTTCTGTCCTCTTCCATTAATCATCTCTAGACCCCTCAGACCTATCTGGTGACCTCATGAAGGGGCCTGCCCCCATAGATTGGGAACCACTGCAGTAGACTAGATAACTGTATATAAAGTAGTTAAAACTAGCTCCACATCAACCAGCTCCAACAGTAAAGTGCTGCTCCATCAGTATCAGTCATTTCATGTAATATAGAAGAATGTGTCAGTGACCAGGATCATTTTTCTGCACGATGAGGACTTGTGATACTTACAGTAGCTGATAAGTAAGATTTTGAATGCAAGACTTGTAACTTGAATATTTTCAAATGGTTGTATTGGTACTGTATATTTGTACTGAGCGGTGGTACAGTGGTCAGCACTGTTGCCTCACAGTAAGAAGGTGTGTGCAGTTTGCATGTTGTCCCCCCCCCCCCAGGTTAACTCGGGCTCTGTATTGTCCGTAGCTGTGAACGGTTGTTTGTCTCTGCATGTCGGGCCTGTGATAGACCAGGATGTAACCCCGCCCTGGCTGCCACCCTGAAAGGATAAGCGGTATGTCTAATGAATGGCTGTAAAAACAACAAGCAGTGCTGCATAAATGGGAATGAAACAGCTGTACAGGTTGTTTTTAGTTGACTCACAACAATAATGACGTTTAAAATGGCAAACAGATTAACTATCCTGCAGCTCTTGCAATGTGTTGACTGGAAACGATGTTGACAGGACAGACACGTTGGCTGTCTCATTGTCTCATTGTTGATTGGTTAGAGTCAAATATTTCCTCCTCCCGAACAGTAAACAGGTAACAGGACTGAAGAATGAATTGGAAACGAAAAAAGCCATTTATTCTGATCATCACTCCGCCTGGATCTCATCCTGACACTCACTGAAGCGTCAGTCTTTCCCTGACGTTTTGCCTTTATTGTCATCAATCAGCTGTCTGTCCCTTCAGCCACCTGCTCGTTTTCTGTCGTCATTCGACCACATCACCACCATAATGTCACATTTTTCTGGGCGATCCAGTTTCCATTTACTCTGAGCTGCCTCCACAACCACCAGCATTTAGACTCCACAGAGACGCTGTCCAGTCTCCTCTCCTCTAGTGGGCTTGCATTTAATGAAGATGTGTGTGGAGATCGTGTTGATGTTGCCCAGATGCCAGAGTATCTCCATATTGAGCTGTCAGCTGATGTTGTGTCCCATGACGGTGACGTTTCCCTAACTTAACCTACCTAACCTAATGAACAGGAGTTTCTGAGATAACCTCGGCAACACCGTCCAGTTCTCTGTTAATTCGTATCTTCAGTACGTTCAGTAGTATCTCCACAAAGTATTTGAATACTCCAGTGTTAGTGTTGCTTCCTCATAGCTTTGGGTGTCTGCTGGAAGTATCACACTGAACTGGACGGTGTTGCACAAGTAGTTTGAGAGGTCTCAGACCTGTTGAGAATCCGGTGAGCTGCCGTTTCAGCGCCACCTCTTCAGCCTCCACATATTTGAATACACAGATTTCTGTGGAACAATCCTTTAATCACAGAAGCTGCGGATCAGAAAACACTCATGAGTTTCACTTTGAAATGTCACTGTGGGTCATTTTTGGAGCAACCTACTTGGTTTATGCTCAGATTGTCTTCCCACTTTCTCCTTCCCCTCTCTCCTTGTACTGAAATGAAAGTAGCGCAAACTAACTAAACGGTAAAAGTTGTGCCTTTCTTCTCAGCTAATGTGATCAAAGCTGCGTTTTAACTGTTTTAAATGGGACTCGCTGGCAGGCGTTTCCACTGATGTGAAACCTGGGGGACAAATCAGGGGTTGCGATTGTGTACCGCATTCACATCCTGCCTCTTTAGTTCTTATCACACCGCACTATTCTAGATCTGATCTCTTGATAGACTATTTTAATTCTTATCATAATAGACTATTTCATGCACTGATGCCTTTTTACTCCCGTGCAGCTGTGATGAGGTATAATTGGTTTGCTATGCACATATTCTCAGCCTGCCTCTCCGAGCAGCGGACAGAATTTTATTGTGTTTTCTCTTGTTGTCTTTTCTTCTCTTTTGTACTTTCACTTTTCTTGAAACAGCAGCGCTGCCCTACTTCTTCATGCTACATCTACAGACACACTTGTACATGCAGACACAGACACACACACACACACACACACACACACACACACACACACTCACCAAAGGTTAATAGTTGTCGCAGCAATGACAATCACTGATTGTCCACTGAAGCACAACTGCTGTCTCCTCTAATCTCATGCATATGTGCAGCGAGATGATATCTGGTGGGTTTTCTGTGCATGAATCTGTCAGCTGGTGATTTCTCACTCAGGTGAAAGGTAGACGGGCGCTGGAGGTCATAGAGGAGGAAGGGTAGTGACCATCTTCTGGCCCGGGGTTTAACTTCCACTTCTGCAGCCTCTCTCAGTCTCAGCTCATCTCTCTCTCTGTGTGAGAGTGATTCTCAGGGGTGGTTAGCTGCCCTGGTGAACCTCACTGATCGGCTGGAGTCAAATTGTACCCTGCAGTGCCATAATGTTTCCACTTTTACTTCTCTGCCACTTCAGCTTTTCCTGCTCCTCTTCCTCCAGTGTTAATATGGACTTGTCTTGACTTGGGCTCGAACCAAGACACTTAAAAACAGCTCTGCTCCGTAGATTAAGATGCAGCAACTTCATGGCCCATTTCATTTATTAAGAAACCTTCTGTGAACATTTTCACTCTGTGGATAACTTGGGAGTAGTTTGACAACGTCGATCGCGCTCATCCGGTTTGAAGCAGAACTCGAGGACGGCCCAGTGAGCGGCGCGTTCGTCCAATGGTGACGTTTCTTTGATTGTTGAAGGAGGGAGATAAAATGTCATCTGATGAAACTGCACGACTGTAGTTTTTGGTTTAACTAAAGTAATGTCTCTTGCCAGACCACAATAAGTGCAGTGTAACATGAATGAATCATTTTCTCAGAATAAATTAATAAGTAAAGCAATTAAGAAATGTGAAATAAAAAGTTTATTTTCACTCAAACTAATAAAATCTGTCATGAATGTCAGACATTACACCATGTGCAGCAACATGAACAACACCAGCTGCTAACATCTCACAAAACCATTGATCACAGGTAAGTCATTATAGTGGCCTAAACCACCAGTAGGGGATTTCACTATATACACACACACTACATATAAACACATACTTGGTTAAATAAATAAATATTTGTATAACTTTGCTCACAAGTTAAATAGGCACAGATAAAAAAAAAATATCTCTGTGACCACCAGCTTCATGAAAACACCATCATTTGTCACACACACAGACACACACACACACACCCCTCTGCTCTTCAAACATGGTACAACCAGGAAGTATAAATAAACATGGCCTCCTCCACAGACTCTTTTGCCGGAAGACCAAAAAGCAGGTATGTAACAAACATAAGACCATACACAGATGTTTAATTGTGTTAGCAGGTGGCAGTGTAGCATTAAAACAATAGATAGCCAGCACTACTTCTCTGTTTCATACGCTCACTAATGTTGTCATCTTGATTCTCCTAGTCCTGAGTTTCTTCCATTTTTCCCATTTAAAGTTTTTGCCTGATCTGATTTGAGGGACTAAGAACAGAAGCGGTTGTCTGCTGTACAGGTTTTTAAGCAACTTGAGGCACATTTGTGATATCGGACCATATAAATAAAATTTGACTTGACTTACTTTGACTTACTTTGACTGACGTCCATGGCTCCAATGCTCCGCTACTGACAAATTCTCCCATGTTGCACAAGCATGAACACACACAGAGCAAGATTACAATCTGCTGCATCATGGGCATCTTTTGTGAAAGGCAACTATAAAACGGCTCAATCTACATCTACACAAACATTTTGTATTGAACTTGATAGTGTCGACCATTGAGGCTACAGAAAGAGGATGCAGTATGTCCCTCTGAATGAAATGTTAACTTGCTGTCCAGTTGGACCTAGCTAGCTTCCTTGCTAACCAAGAGTTGGTAAACTAGCTAGCTTCCTTGCTAACCAAGAGTTGGTAAACTAGCTAGCTTCCTTGCTAACCAAGAGTCGGTGTACTAGCTAGCTTCCTTGCTAACCAAGAGTTGGTAAACTAGCTAGCTTCCTTGCTAACCAAGAGTTTTTACACTAAGCTAGCTTGGAGAGCTAAGAAGACTAGCATGTTCTTGGCTGGCTAACTCTTCAGTGGTCACTTGTCAGTTTAAGCTTTTGTCAATGAGCACCAAGGACGTGCAGATTAACTCTGTCTTGCTGCTTTAGTAAAGGATATGTTCAGTTTTTCAAGTTTGTCTTAAAACACTACTAAGGCACCTTTATGTACGTGGAAAGAGTCGACTGAACACACCAGCGAAGTAAACTGGATACTTACTTTCTCAACCTTGGTTCTACTCTTGTTTAGCAGTCACACACACACTTTTCTTTTTTTACTTTTTCATGATGTTCAGTCAAACACAACAACCAAAGCAGTGCTTCTTACCGTCAGTAGGTCACCATGTCTTCTCAGGTACATGGGTGGAACCTGTCTTACGTAAGCCCCAGTTGTAGTATGAACAGATATGCGTCCATCTGAGGGCAGGTGGAATCCATGAACTGGCCTCAAGACAAATCAAGTGAATATCTGGAGTTACATTCTTTTTTTTAGTATGAAATCCCTCCTTTTATTATCTGTATTAAACAGGAGGAATCAGCTTACGTAGTGGCACATGACTTGTCTTAAGATAGTCTTAGAATAAATGTGAAATTTACCCATTTAAGACTTTTTACAGCAGCATAACACAATCATGTTACTTCCACCTTTTGTGGAAGAACAGTCATTCACAACTGCTTTTTGCTTGTCAGGAAAATAAAAGCATAGGTCATTTTAAGGTCAAACAAACCATATATAATGAACGTGACACTAAACTTGAACTTTTATGACTCGGTAAACAAAATCTTTTCTTGGAATCCATGGTTCTTATAGATTTCGGTCTTGATGCTCTATCTGACTTTACAGTATCGCCATCATTGAGTGTTACATGTCTTAATCTTTGGATCAAAAGACGTTAGTCTGTAATGGTAGAACAATTATAAACCATAACAATGTATGTGCACTGCAGTCACCACCTGGGTGTGTCCGGGTGTGTGAGATATGTCATAATGTGTTATGTTAGTCACTGCCCCTCTGACAGCTCATGTCAATAGGTGGGTGATACAGCTGTCATCATATTGTGGTGTGAATGAGCTTGGCTCGACCGTGTGAGTCTGTATATTTTATGTGTGTGTGTGTGTGTGTGTGTGTGTGTGTGTGTGTGTGTGTGTGTGTGTGTGTGTCTGTCTGCAGTCCCAGACGGAAGCCCAGAGGACAGATGGTGGGTTCAGACGCAGACTGACACACCGTAACCAAGCGATTACACACTCAATGACTCCCACTGAAGAGAGAGGGAGAGAGAAAAGGGGAGAAGATGGAGAGGGGGAAAAAAGAAATGGGGGAGAAGGAGAGGAGGGTGATATTAGATCAGTGTGTGGAAAGTGAAGAGAAAAGATGAAAAACATTGGGTGCCATGTTTTTCATTTACAAAAAAAAATGGGCGGAAAAAGAAGCGTGAATAGTTGAGAGAGTAAAATAAAAGAATAATACAGTTTAAGATTAAAGAAGAAAGTGGACTAGGTTTAGAGAAGTGGGGTGGAGGGCCCTGTACCAATAGTGAGCAGAGGAAGAGATGGTGAGTGAGGGATGAATAGAAAGACAGAGGTCTTTAGGGACACCGGATTACATGTTAGCCAATTAGAGTGAAGGATGTTGGAAACTCCCCCGATGAAATTGATATGTGATTGGTTCAGGGTTTATTATGCTCACTGAGCTATCTTTGCCTCTTTAACACACTCAGATGCACACATACAGTCACAGATTAGATTTGGTATTAAACTGCTGATGCTTTTTTACCTGGCACGTGATCCTGTTGTGTTGTGTAGCTGGTGTGACTATAAATCTGATTTATTCATATATTCAGGGTTTTTTTCCAGGTCCTGCATTTTGTAGAAACTTTTCATAATTTCCTAAAAGGTAGCTGGTATTTAGCTACTCAGGTATTTCCATGAAAGGCCAATGCAATTGGTATTAATTACTAAAGTAAATGGAAAGTGTTAGTTGCTACCTGCTTGTTATATTTGAGTTTTTACGAATACTAAGTTATTTGGTAGGTAAGTAAAAATAATTCAGTTTTCCAGGAAGACAAACACAAATTTGTCATTTTGATTTTTCATGACTTTGAGCTGCCATACATTACAGGTCCACTCTGTAATAATTGTTAAATATTTATTTATTTGACGTTTATGCTGCATATAGCAGCTAACACTCTGAATTAACTTTAATTTTTTTAACAAAATTGTGTTGGCCTTTCTTGGAAAGTATAATAATTAACAGCTAAGTGATATACAGAAAATACAGAACCTGTAAAATAAAGGGTTTTTCAATGATGTGTTCAAGCTGTGCACATGTGAGGAAAGACAACTGAAGGTGGATCCTAACCTCTGCACACCAGAAACACTGTTTACAGCAGTGAGCCAGACCAAAAACTAACACCCCCCCCCCCCCCCCCCCCCCCCACACACACACACACACACACACACACACACACACACACACACACACACACACACACACACACACACACCACAGCCACCACCCGAGTCTAGCCTGGCCCAGGTCAGGTCAAGCGGGATCATGGGAAACCATTCCTGTGGCCCTTCTCACCTTTTTCATCTCAGAGCGTCTCAAAAACATCCCAGACATCGTGCTCTCCTGCTCTTCCTCTCTGTACACACACACACACACACACTTTTTTTTTTTTTAAACTGAGACCTCTTTCTCTTCCCAGCTTTGAAGCAACAGTTGCCCCAGAGGAAATTATCACGGTGCTGTGTAGCGACCGAGGACTGAAACAATCAAGTAAAATGAGTGTTTTCATTTAGTAAAACTTAATTCTTCATGTTTTTCTTTGACTAAGACAAAAATAAAAAAAAAAAGACTGACTTAAAACCTGAAGGGTGAAGTTGTCTAAATCTGACAGTGCAGTAAAAACATGTATTTTCCCTTGTGAACTTTCCAGAAAAGTAGAAATTTTACCACATTCACTTCCATGATTGGCCCTTCCCAGCTACTGTACATCCTGTGTGTGTGTGTGTGTGTGTGTGTGTGTGTGTGTGTGTGGCTCACACAGCGTCTGCTCTTGAGTGTCGGTTCACAGTTGACCTGCCTGGAGGGTTTTGCATTTTACTGCCTTTCTGACTTACTGTATTCTTCTGTTTGGTCAAGTTTGTTTAGTGTTTACATGTTTTGAAGAGTATTAGCAAGACTTCAAAATACCAGTTGTTTGGGTTGCCTTGAAAGAACCGTACAGTTAAAATGGCGGTTTCACACGCACACACACACACACATACATACATACACACACACACACAACACACACACACACACACACACACACACACACACACACACACACACACACACACACACACACACCAATTTTACACATGAAGATCAGAAGCGCTGCTCGGGCCGTGACAACAGTTGTGTAATGACTTCTGCGACTCTGACAGAAGCTTTCCACTGTCAAAACAATTATCTGAGATTATCTTGAATTGGACTTCATACTTGAAATCTTTGATTTGAAAGCCTGCATTACAAACTGGGGGGTGTGCAATTTGAAAGGCATTGACATTTACCAAGCAGGGGAAGATCTAACAGATGACACTACTGAGTTGCATTATGGGAAGTGTCAGCTTGGTGCTTGAACCATACAAGGGAATAAAATTCAGGATATTTTTGGTCTCTGCTGCACTGATTTTGATTGATTTAAACATCTGTTTTATAGTTTCAGGTGCAATACTAAACCGCTGGAGTCGCCCATAAATAGATAGCCTCATTTAAAGAATGAGGGTGTATGTACTTTGCATTATTTTACTTTTACACTGGGTAGCATATTTCTATTAAAATTAGTTTGCACTTGATAATGTATATTTTACTTGTACTGCAGATGAGAAGGTGTTGAGGCATCCGTGTTTAAACCAGGTTAAAATTTGGTGAAAGTTTTTTTTTTGTTATCGTTAAATATAGCAAGTGTTTTAACAGTGACTACATTTCAGAACCCATTACACAGTGTTTAAAACAAAACGCCATCTTGACCTACATGACCAGACAGTGTTTGACCTCTGTATCAACAAATCTGTGCCTACTGAGCTGCCATTAGTACCGTGCCATGTTGGTGAGCAGGCCCTCTTTATGGTATTTTCATTCATAGTACTACTTTATAAGTTTGTACTTGAATCTGCAGTGAATGCAGATTCATAGTGAAACTTTGACTCCAGCCCTGTGTGGACTTTTCAAGCTGCCGGAGCAGATATTTACAGATTGAGGGATTAGGAAGATAGCTCTTATTAAAACTGAGTCCTCATCATTTGACTGTCATTCTGTTTAATCATTACTAAATGGACTCATTAAATTCCTCCTCTAAAGTGTTTCCCTTCAAACTCTGTGGCTTTGATGCGCTACACACACACACACACACACACACACACACACACACACACACACACACATTTTCATACAGACACACTGCAATGACCCAGTCTATTGAAGAGACTTTTATCAAATGTAATTTATCAACTTTCTAATGTGACCAGGACTTGTGATGCAGTTAATTCTCCAAGAAGGATTAGTTGTGTGTCTCTGAATGTACAGTGTATATATGTGTATGTTGTACTGGAGCGCTGTTGTGCGCTGTAGTGAAAAGGGCACGTTCCTTTGGTGTGCGACTGTAGATTTATGAAATGTTTTTTCCACCCTAAACTTTTAATGAATTGAATTTTACACCCCATAGAGCACAAGCATGTGCCACAGTTGTATTTTTGGATGGCATGTTTTTGCAACCTAAAAATGTGATATTTAAATAACTGGTCTCAAAGTTGGTGACAGTTAGTGACAGTCGGTGACTGTTTTTCAAATTTATTTGTTATATCAAAACATTTGCAGTGGTGTTAATGGTGTGTCTCTATGGCAATGCCTGTTGGACTGTCAGTTTACTGCTTTCGTTCAGGCAGAGAAATCTCAACCACTTGTCTGTGGTTAAGGAAAGGATGTAAACTATAAATAATGTCTGAACTTCTACTGGATAGATAGCAGTACGTTTTGGTACAGACATTCATGTCCCCCTCAGGATGTGTAATGACTTTGGTGATTCCTCAGGCACCACCATCAGCTCAAAATTCAATTTGTCCAATTCTTTGGTTTATGATTATTAAAAATGACATTCAGAGTTTTATCATTGGATATTTCTCCAGCCAGTGTTTTCGCTGGGCACCCCATAAAGCCAAGGTCCCATATTGTACATAGTTAGATTTCAATCATTAATTAATCATAAAGCAGGTCCAGGTTCTATATCAATACTGTGAAAGTATCAAAGCGCTCAGTCCACGGAGAAATGCACACAGCCTGTATTCAAACACTGAGCCTTATAACGTGCCGTCAGGACTTCTGTAACTTTGTGATGTCACAACAAAGCAGTCACCACTCTCAGCAATGCCCTAAACCCCGCCCACATGGACCCACTATCTAACCTGGCAGGATTTGGTTTCTCTGCTGTTTTTTTATTTTTTATTTGATCACTTAGAAAAACAGTCAGCCAATCAGAAGAGAGGATCAGAGCCTCTCTTCTGATTGGCTCACCGACCTGTTGTTGTTACAGCTCCAGAGAGAAGAGGATTCTTATGGATCAACACAATGAATAAAACACCAGAGGTTTAAAAAAATGGGACCTTTTAATGTATTGGATGGAAAATTTTGCTGATGGGTAACAATACAAACAATACAAGGCTTTAGTCCAGTTAACTAGTATGCTAATGAAAAGTCGCCTACCGATACCATTTTGCTGCCTCCATCTGTCACATGACCATCACCCTGCAGGTTGTAGTTGTCCCTTCTGATTGTGAAAATAGTAAACCTGGTAAATATCAGCATGTTAACATTGTAAGCTTGTTAGCATGGCTGTAGACTTAGTTTTACTAATGCATAAACTCCATGTTTAAAAAGTGCTCTTTAAAGTGCGTTATGAAATGACTGTCTATATGTAAATATAGTCAAACAGTATATTTTAATAACAAAAGGCCTTTCTTCCTCTTCTCACCCTCCTCACCTCTCCTCCAACATTTTTACCTCTCCTCCCATCATCCCCTGCTCTCCTCGTCCTCACCCGTTGTCTCTTCTCCCTTGCAGTCAGTGCGGGTCGTTGATGGTTAATAGATTTAGCAACTATACTGGTGGAGAGACAGTGAGAGAACCATCAATTTATCTGCCGTTTAACTGCTCCAGTCTAACCTCCGTAAACTCGCCCGGTGAAACTCATTTCTGTGTTTCCTTGCCAATCTGAAAAGCTATCATCTCGCTAATCTTTGGCTTTCAATTCGCCTGGGGGACACGGGGAGTCAGACCAATCCCGGATCTCGGAGATGATCTGTTAGCCTGGCGTAAATGTTTATAACACGGCGCAATCTCCAGGGTTTATACGTTGATGCACATGCACACGTGCACATCCAGTCATACACACACACTTCCCCTCCTTTTTTTTTTTTTTTCTCCTTCCTGTGTCTTTCTCTTTCTCTTGCTCTCTCCGGGGCATTTATAGGGATGTGAAAGCTGTTATTGGGCAGGTCAGTGGAGTGGAACTGTCAGATAATAGGCTAGTTACCGTGGCAGCACATGAATGAGGGATGGAACGGAGGAGGGAGACAGAGAGAATAGAAACGCTCAACTCACTCCTTAATCAGAAGGTAAACTGGAAATCTGGGGAGTTTAGACTCCCTGCTGAAACAGATAGAGAGGGGGAGGAGGGAGGAGAGAAAAAGGGGGGGGGAGAAGTAAGTGAGTGAGCGAGATAGAGGATGACAAAGGGAGGAGGACAGAGGAAATGTGAATGGGCATGGAGCAGAGATAAAGATACAGAGAGAGAGAGAGAGAGAGAGAGAGAGAGAGAGAGAGAGCTTATTACCATTCCCAGGGAGCCAGGTGTTTATTTCTCTATTTGCAGACGCTGGCTTCATTACCCAGAGTTCAACAGGAGCAGGCTGAGCTGCAGCTGCATCAAGGTCAGAGAAATCAGACAGAATATTGAAAGAAAGACAGAACAGGGAACACAAATTATGTAATGTACCCTCTCTGCTGCTCTTGCCCCCTCCATCCTTGCCATTTCCTATCTGCCTCTGGTCCTCCTCACCCTTCCTCCCCTCCCCTCCCTTCCCCTCCTCTCCCATCTCCTCTCAGCCCACTCCTCCCTTCATCTCCCTCGCACCGTGGTCCACGGGGACCAAAAGTCCTCAGACTGTCGCACACTCTCCCTGATGGAGACTGACAAAGTCGGCTTTGGAGAATGACATCTGTTTGTATGCCTGTGTACGTTTATCCTGGATTTGTCTTAAGCATCAGCCATCAATCTAGAAAACCAATTTGTTGCATATATACACTTATTTTCTTGGGTCAGATCCATGAAGAAAAAGCTACCATGTTGTGTTCCTGCGTTCAGGCAGATTCAGGGGTTAATATTCATTCCCACTGTGTCCATTATTTAACTTTTTGAAAAGATAAACAGCAAGCGTATTAGTTATCAAATAAGCTACACATTTCAGACATAAAAACCAAAGCAAATCCAATTCATCAGAAAAATATTGGTAGCTTACCGGCTAATTAGCTAGTAGCCAGCTTAGGCTATAGTTTCTGGAAGATGCTGTAGGTGGGTGAAGTGTTTGTTCTAACAGACGCCACTATAATTCACAGCAGAGCATGAGGTCAGAGTAGCTTCTTACCTTCAAACCAAAACGTACATCCAAATTTAACCCTCACTGCTAAACAAACTTCTCAGTGTATTTTTATGACTTAAAACTCAGTACTCACTCAGAGTTTTGTAATGCAGTTTCAGGTTGTAATGCTTTCATATTGCTGATAGTTAATATGGCAACATAAAAACAGTCAGGTAGGAGGAAGAGGGCGAAAGCTTTTGTCACTGTTGGACTTTAGAGTTTAAGCCATATGGCTGTTTCCTGTAGCCTACACATACCAGTGTAGAAAGTAAAGATAAATAAGGAAGTGCTGTGTGACCATCAGGGATCAGGTTTGTTCTCCACGCTGAAAAAAACAGAACAGAACAGCAAAATTGTGCAATACCACAATCCTCCACACGCTGTGCTCGAATGGACAGATTGCTGACAGACAGATTCTCCACTTGGTCCCTGTTATCCCTTATGTATTTCCATGTAGCTGACCACACAGTGCAGTTGTTCTTGTTTGCACATCTTGATGTTTTTTGTCATTAAACAACTGATAAAGTAAAGAATAGTGACATAATTGCAGTTAATTATGGCACCTGCTGATGGATGCTGTCGTCTGACGGTGTGAACAAAAAGATACGTAAATCACAACAGCACGGTTTTGGGGGGGCTACTTCCAGCTAATACCTTGACATAGAAAATGATTAATCACAATCAATTTTGGAAGACACAGAAAGCTGACTCGTTTTTCATTTTTCTCATTCAGTAATCCAGCCTGAAGAGCCTAAAATATTTTTGAGAATCACACTTTTGACCCTGAGTTTCTGGCTGCATTGTTCTCACCAGCCCGAGCGTGAGCCCCAACATAGACACATAAACACTCCAGAGCTGGAATAAACCACTGAAAACATGCTTGGTGTGATTGCACCCTCAAGTGTGAATTATGGTTTGGTATGTGAGGGTATCTGTATGCATGTGGGTGTGTATTAAGATAAGAAAAGGTTTTTTTTTTTTTTTTTTTTTTTAAGACGCACACTTGACTCTATGTGGTATTGTAATAATCACAGATTCTTTTGATGTCCCGGACTTGAAAAAGGCTCTCAACAGGGCTGTTCTTCAAACTGCTAATCTCTCAAAGGTAGTGAAGAGGAGGAGGAGGAGGAGGAGGAGGAGGAGGAGAGGCAGGAGGAAGAAAGAAATGAGTAGAGGCGAGGAAGGAAATGGAGAAAGAGAGGGGAAGAAGGAGGAAGAGGATGGAGAGTGGTGCACGGACAAGGAGATCAGTGAGAAGGAGGCCAGTCACACGGAGAGATGGAGGGAGAGGAGGGCAGAAATGGGAAAATGAATGAGAGGAAAAGCGATAAGAACTCTTGCTTTTGAACTTGAAGAGCTTAATTTGAAATGTCAGGGCTACCGTACACTCCCCCCCCAACTCCCCCACCCCCCCAGCCTCACTCCCTCTCCTCAGGAGTCCCTGTTGTGCAGTAGTGTGGATTAAAATAATTAAACAGGCTCTGTTTTAATTAAGACAATAAAGCCGGGAGTCTCTAGGTAAGACCTGAGAGAGATTGAGAGTGGAAGCGAGTGAGCGAGCGAGGGAGGGAGGGAGATGATAAAGAAGTCTAACGAGAGAGGCGGGATGATAGGCGGTACAGAGGGAGATACATTATCTTCATTACTTATCTATCTTGTCTATTTCCAGGGCTGATATTGCATTATCAGTCTATATACGTATGTTTGCACTGGTCCTACATGTATCCAAAACACACGTGTATCTGTGTGTGTGGCTGTAGGGTGGAGTAGGCGTTGAGGGTTGCTTGTTTAATGACTGAGGCCTGTATGTGAGCATGAATGTGTAAATGCGTTTATATTGCTTTTCCCCTTCGCCTCTACAGCGTGCATGTTTGTGTGTGTTCCTGTGTGGCCTGCCTGCGTGTGTGTGTGTGTGTGTGTGTGTGTGTGTGTGTGTGTGTGCATCTTTATTTCGTCTGCCTCTCAGCCTGCTAATGAAATATTTATTTATTTCTTGGAGCGAGGGCGCTGGATGGTGAGAAACTCAAATGAAATGTCATATCTCATTGTGTCTCCCCGTGAGGAGGGGGGACAGAGGGAATAGAGGAACAGAATTGCTACTGAATTATATACGGGGGATTCAGAGGGGAGTGATTACAGGACGAGGAGGGAGGGGATGTAAAGAGTAAGACAGTGAGAGACGGGGAAGGAGGTGGGAGAAACAAGTCATTCATCTCGCATCACTTAATGTTTTGTGTGTCGTGTTGCTTCTCTGTCACATCATCAGCCTGCGGTTCTGAGCTTCAGATGTTGAACTCTGACTGTTGTGCCCACAGTTTACTGTAGTATTCACACACGCACACACACACACACACACACACACACACACACACACACACACACACACTGAAGTGAGCCACAACAGTGTGTTAACACACCCCATCTAGACATACCAGAGAGACCAGCTACTGCTTATCTAGTAGTAGCTGTTATCATTGCACGTACAACACACACACACACACACACACACACACACACACACACACACACACACACACACACACACACACACACACACACAGTGGGTCTTGCCACTATCCTGGAGGAGATTAGAACTTCTTAATCTTCTCTCTACTCTACTTGTGTTGCACAAACATGCACAAACACACACTCAACACACTACGCTGGTTCTTAATGGGAGTCTCTTAAGGGACTGCTACACCCTGCAACAGCTGGCGTCACGTGACGAAGGTGTCAGTAGGTTTCCTGACTACTAAGTAAATCAGTGAAGAAATGCATTACACAAGTGTTCTTAAAAGATTTGCAAAACTTTCCACAGCAAAGCACAAGATCACTACTTTTTTATTTATCGTCAGCGACATAAGACGTTTCTATATATTGTGCTGACCAATCATGACAGGAAAAGAAATTACATTTATACACAAGTGAAAGTATTTGGCAAAAATGGCTGGAAAGTGGTTCAACACTGAGATGTGAGAGACAGATGATGAGATAACCACACAGTTTAACAGGACCAGAAGGGTTTCATGTTTTTTATATAACTTCCGGTACTGTCTAGTCTTGCGTGTTAGATGCCAAATATCGCTTGCATACTGTGGCTCTTTCCGTACCTCCACTGGCAGGTCTGAATAAAGCTGTAAGAAACATTCACGTAAAAGTCACCCATGTCTGAAAGACACAAAACGATTACTTTAACAGCTTCACAAAGCTGGCAATATTATCATGTCTGAAAAGGGCTTTTGTTCTTCCACCTGTCTATATGTAGTTTTGACAAAGCAATTATCACTGTGATTTAAATGTAATCAATGCAAGAATAATAACTAAAAAAAATAACTATATAAGCCGTGCTAAAGTCCCTCCATGATAATGCTTCATGCATTCATGTCCTCCTCAAGGTGAAACTGAGGTCTATAAGAAAACATCACATTAATAAACTGCAAAGGCGAGTAATAGACAGCCAGCAGTGAACATGCTAGCAGATTAGCTTTCTGGTGGGAGAGCTAGCTGGTTAAATTTTCCCACTATGAGGTTGACATTTGTGGCTGTGAGTGAAATGTCTCAAACAACTACTGGAACCAGCAGTTCAACATGCTAGCAGATTAGCTCACTAGCCGGAGTGCTAGCTCAAGTGTTAGCTTGCTGCCCTGGCCAACGTGACCCCTTGACTTGCAGGTCTTAGCCGTCCCTCAAGAGCCTCTGTCCTCTTGAGAGTTTAAGATGACCGCACCCTCCCCCTGAGCCTTTCTCACGACCCTACATGTCGGCCGCAGGTGCAAAAATACACCAATAAACAAACAAACTGTGAAAACAAACGCAGGCTAATGACGGGACAGCTGCGCTCTGCTCACCAGGGTTCTCTGCGTTACGAGCTGAATGCTTCTTTATGACTTTCCCTTGAGGAGTTAATGTGTCAGGGAGCGAGAGTGGAGGTGTGTGTTTAACACCTTAAGAGTCACTATATGAGTCAATTCTCCATCTGTTTTGAAGATGTCCATAGATTAACACATCTGTACTAAAAGAAAGAAAAACACATCAAGCAAAGTGCACAGTTTTCACCAGCTGGTTTGTATTTTCAAAACTGTTGCAGATTAGAATATAATTTATTTATTCAGTCCAGTCATGCTCATGTTTACCATGTAAGACTTTTATATATCTGCTTTTCATATACTGACTAATAGGAACTAAATAATTGACTTTTGTTTGATTTCTCATCATATTTTTAAGCTAAAATGCATAAAAAGAAAGATTGTTAGTAATTTTTACAAAGCTCTGCAGCAAATGATTAAACTATAATTATTCAGACTCCCGGTAACACATGAGCATGGCCAAAGAAACCATTTGCAACAACAACACTGAACCCTCAACATATTCTGAGATACGTAGAGCAGTACAGCGAACTGACACACTGGTCTGGTATCTGCTTTATTAGTGGTTGAAAAACACTCCACCCTCCAGGACGCTAATATTTCAGTCTGATATCACCAATAAAAATACTGGGGCAACATTTGGGGGGCTAAAAATGAATTTTGTGGGTGAGAATATTGCTGCACTGTACTCAGACCAGGGGCAAGAAATAAGACTCACACGTAAAATTTTCAATAACAAAATCCCATCATCCTCTATGGCCTGCCCTAAAACTATGCCCGTCAGCTACTGACACATCCTGAAGTTGTGAAGAAATTATTTGCAGAGAGGTGAAGTCTTTCAATTCTTATTTGGTAAGGTCAGGTTGTATTTTATTTGTTATTTATCCTGCTAAACCGGCACAGAGTTTTGGTATTTGTGTTATCAAAGACCAACTGTGAGCTAAAATAACATTTATTACTACTCGAGAGTTTACACATGACAAGATAGTTCCACTGAAATCCACAAATAAAGATTGCAGACAAAGCACAACATGTTCATGCAAATAATAACAATGAAATTTCTGTGTAGAAATACTCCGCTAGAGATTTGTCTGAGACGCAACGAGAGAGCCAAATCAATAGTAAAGACATATTCTTTATAGTCTGATGCATGACAAACATTTCAGCACTTAAAATTGTGTTTGTCATTAAAAGCATATGAAGATATAACTTTGGCACTTTGAATATTAGTAAGTCTGAACATCTATAATGAATACAGAGCAATGGGAGAACAGACCTGTGGAGGTGAAGGTGAGAAAGTCCTGCGTATATAAGGTGCAATGAGGATTAATGTAGATACACGTGTGTCACGCACTTTTGACCTGTCGCTACCTCTGAAGGTGTCACAGTAAGGCAGTATTACAAAACTCAAGAAGTACATTTTTATACGGTATTTTCTGTATGTGTTGAACATCAGGACCGAGGCTGTTTCAGAAACAGGACGTTTGCACTCCTTCCATCTTTACTTCTGCAGCATCTGACCCAGTTGGTTCAGTTCGGCCTTGAACATGGACTAAAGCGGTCAGTTGTGCGATCTGAAGAATGTCGAGAGAAGAGCTCACTGACGATGTATATCGGTTGTCTTCCCTGGAATATCCGTTCACGGCAACTGAAGCATGATTAACGTGTTCACTGGTTACGAGTAGGCGGCTCAGAGAACTTGGTTAAAGTTATGTGATGCCTATAGTCTTTTCTGGTTGTTTTAAAAAGTTGCTTTTAGCATTTAACCAAAAGAACTGTCTTGTTTTAAAGTAATGGAGCCTAAAGCTGAGAACATGTGACACAAATCCCACTCTCCAGTATCAAGTCCTGAACTTTGTCCACCACCCACCCTGACCCCGGTTTCCCTCTCTCTGAGACTGCTGAACTATTATTAATTTAACCAAACTCCGACCTATTAGATAAATATGAAGACATCCTTGCTTGATCTCTAGATTTAAAAAAAAAATTAAAGTTAGAGTGATTAGACATAAGAACGTTGTGACTGACTGGATTAAATATTTTATGTAAATCTAAAATGTTTTATATGTGCTATATAATAAGGTCACAAAAAAACTTTGACATCAACTAGCTGTTCTCAAAAAACATTTAATAGTATATAAACTTATGTTTCAGGAGATAACGGTGACTATTCAATTGAGAAATTGGGAAATTTACACTAAACTTGTCTGTGTAGATCCTGACTTCTTTTAGAGCAGGTCTATGTATGAGCACTGAGACCTTTACCATTTTCCATAAACCTCAATGCTACATAAAGTTTTTAATACACTGAATAAATTCAAAATTGTAATGAATGAGGAGCCATTGTAAAGTCAGCCTCAGTGCAGAGATTAGCTTCTCAGCAAAGTCATTTCAGATGCGTGTGTCTCTGGTTGTTAGGGCAACTTTTTTCTTTTTTTCCCTCTTCCATCTTCCTCTATGAAAAATCACCCTCTCACGTGAATTCCCAATCTTCTGTGCGTGACTCTTTTGCTTTAAAAGAATCTTTATTCAACGGTACTTGTGCTCAGAAGGAAGGATGTGAGATTGAAATGTTCAGTCCCGCTGTTTGGTGAAACACAGTGCGGCGTGTTGTCCTCTGTTTGTTGACATGTGCTGGTGTCTGTGCTTATCTCGTGAATAAAGTAAGAATAGAATAAAGCTACGCAGAAAGCCGGCCTCAGTCTGGCGTGTATGGGAAAGGCTGCCGAGCTAGTAATAGCAGCAGGCATGTGGGAGTGTTTAATGGAGAGTGGAGTAATTTGCGCTTTTTAATGATGATTAGAGGAGGAAATTGGCTCAGATTTACAGTGTCACTCACCACTGAGACAGAGGAGGGAGAAAATAGAATAAAGGCCTCTAAACTGTCTCACACTCGTGTGTGCGTGCGTGCACATGTGTGTCTGTGCACAGGTGTGAGACAGAGAGAGAGACCCGTAACGTACGACTGACCCCCCTCACAACACCCACACACACACACACACACACACACACACACACACCTCCACTTCCAGAGGAAATGTATCACTTAAACCAACTGCAGCTCAGCTCACAGAACCTAATGAATCTGGACTCAATTTTACGCCTAGCTGCCCTTCCAACTGACACACACACACACACACACAACACACACACACACACTCTCTCGCCCTCACACACACAAACACTTATACGGAGCCAGTCTTACCTATAGCTCGGCGGTAGTCTTAATGTAAAGAGGAAATTGGAAAAGTGTGATTACGGCACTGATTGGCAGAAGAGTCTTTTCTCAGTCTTTTCTGTCTTCTCATCGACACTTTATTCTCCTTTTGACCTCTCCATTATCCAATGAAAACCTCCTGACATACAACTTTGGCTCGTCTCGGCCCTTTATCGCTCCGTTACACCACTTGCTCCCACATCTTTTTTTCCCACTGATTGCACTATATGCCTATTAATAGAGTGAAGAAAAAGTGCAGTGGAGGAATAAAAAGTTGGTTTGTATATTTACAAAATGAGCCGGCTCTTGTCTATGGGAAGGTTTTGAAGGCAGAGCAGTTAACGTGATCTTCAGACCAAACAGCCATTTCGTTTACAGCTAAATTACTGCGTCTGACATTCATGTCTTGTTCGCTGCACAAGCTAGCTTTCAGTTAGCATAGGCGATGGCAGTTGATGTTGTCACCAGTAAACAGTCTGCTGATTGAGTATTACATGACAAGATGTCCTAATTCGTCAATTCTCAACCCGTCAGGGAGTAACATTAGCTTGTAAGTTAGCAAACGTCTGGCCGTTCTCAGTCCGGGTTCTCCTCTGTACTTGGGTTCTTGCTGTTCCGAGTCACATCTAGCCAGACACGGATCATTTATCCACAAGTGTTCTTGTGTGGACGTGGGACAGCTAGACTAAATGTCCCAGAAAACAAATGGCTCAAAGCTGTTGAAAATTTGTTTGTTATTATAGCAACAGCTAATATCGCAGTGGTGATTTATCTCTAATTTATCTTTGTTTAATTTAATATTCATTCCTGCAAGTTAAGTTACAAAAACCTGTACAGCTGCGTCAGTCTCATTCAGGCTTGTCACCATCTTTGTGGCTATTTATTTATTTATTTTATCTGGTTCTGGCACATCAACGTTGTTTGTCCTACAAAGCAGTGATGAGTTTGTTTGTTTTCTCAACCAGGAAAAACATCTGTTAATGCTGTTTGTTGTTTTTGTTTTTTTAAGTAAATGAGTGTTACATTTCAGAAATCTGAAACCAAGCTAGTTGAGATTTCCCTGACTGGGGCCCAGCTTGGTAACGTCACCGTATTTAGTCAACTGAGATTCATCTGGTTCTTTCTCCAACCAGGGAAACAGGAAGTGACCAGAATCACTGCCAGAGTCTGAGATGTGGGCGGCGACCGAGAGGTCTGGAAACCAGGTACCTACAACTCTCTTCAAAAGCAATGTGAAATTTTCTAAAGCTGGGTGTCATCTTTTAAATGTTAAATGCAAATATTTCAGAACAAAACTCTTCAGTTTGGTGAAAACAAGCTGAACGGGTCTCCCACCTCCACTGAGGTCGCTGAGTTTTGAGTGAAAAGCTCTTGAAAATGGTTATAAAAAAATGACATTTAGTATAAAATCACTCAAACTATTTTGATCGTACGTAAGAGAGCAACCCTTAAAATACGGGTCTGTTATGGTTCATGCAAACCACCCAAAATATCTCCCGCACACACACACACACACACACACACACACACACACACACGGACACACACACACAAATCACGTCACATACATTCTGTAATTCTGAAGATGAGCTGTGCGGCTTTTTTTTTTTTTGCGGGTGGAGAGCCGTAGCATGCATTTCTCCATTAAGATATGTAAATTCATAATCTCTCAAAAGCCAAGCCCATTTTTACATCCATTTCTGTCTGTCATTCAAACAGTCTTCATTCTCTCCTTCTATCGAGCTTTTTCCTCTTTATTTTTCTTTTTTTTCTGCCTCTGTCTTGTGGTTTGTATGTCTGTCTTTCTGCTCCGTCACCCTCTCCCCTCTGCCTGCACCCAAACAGCACAACGCCAACGAAGGAGACTTGTCTCGTCCCTAAAGGCCAATTGTCAGGCATAATTACCATCAGAGAATTAGAGGTTGAAAAAGCAGATTAGATTAGGGCGTACGTGTTTCATTTTTCTCCCCCCTCCTTCTCTTTTTGCATTGTTCCTCTACGCTCTTTATTTTTCTCATTATTACACCATTAGAGAAATGAAGAAATGGAAAATTAAGAGTGCTTGAAAACAATGTGGAAGAACCTGCCGGGGGAAAATGGTTTGCAGTCGGTAGTTTGCATTAAGGATCAAGCTCAACAACCAACACATTTTTTATATCGATTAGTCTGTCCGTTATTTTTAGATAACTTGTTTAGTGTAAGAAAATCTAATAAAATAGTGTCATCTGTGAGTGACGTCTGTAAATGTCGTCTTTTGTTTCGCTAACAAGCAAAAAGAAATCACTTCAATTTGAACAACTGAGAAAAGCAGCAACGTTTAAGAAGCAAGAAACAGAATGTTTGGCATTTTTTAACAATCTATAAAATGGCAATGTGAAAGGGGTTGTTTGTAAAGGTGAACTTACACAGGCAGCTTTAAAAACACCACAGTGCACCACCTGCTCTGCAACAAATAGCAGACGCAGTTAGCAACTAGCTGCTAGTGGAACATCCAGCAGCTACAGAGCCTCATATTTCGCTCAGGAGTTGGTAGAGACCAAAAACAGAGAGAAAAGAGTGTGAATATTGGACATGAACACAACCTCCAAATGAATAATGTTGAAAATACTGTAACTGTTTCCTAAAAAGTTTGCCTTACCAACTTTTACCCATTTTCTGAAAAAACTTGATGTTAACTGAAATCTTTCTTTTCTTTTCTCTTTCTCGGCCTCTCTTTTGACTTTTATTGGACTGGCTCTAACTTGCTGATCCTCCTCCTCTCCCTCTTCCGCTGACATGTCTCGCACCCTCAGCCTTGGCTAGCTGGTTAGCAGATTAGCTTGTTGAAGTCGTCATTGATGTTTTCACCCTAGTAACTGCTGTTCTCTTGCTTCAGTATCGTTCCCCTCGCTCAGGTCATCAGCTGTTCTCCGAAACACGACATTAAAAACCATCACAATGCATTTCATCAGTCACATGCCTTAAAAACAACACAATCATATATTAAGTGTGTGCGTCTCATCCAGTCTTTGTGGGTTAAAAGGTGATATATCAATATTGCGTTGGTCTTGTTTACACTGCCCCCAAGTGGCCAAAAAATCAGTTATTGCGGATTTAATAAATTAGTCCATCGACCAATGACTCAACGACTCAACTAATCATTTCATCATTCACATTAATGTTAGATGTAGTTCTGTGCTTATAGGGTCTAAGAATAGAAACTAATGTGAACACATACAGACACACACACAAACACACACATACACACACACACTTATTGATCGACTGGGCAAACCTTCAATAAAACTCCCCCCTCTGCAGTTGTTTACCCACCTCCAACAAACATACACAGACATGCAAACTGCATAATTGCCAGCCCACACACACACACGTGCGCGCACACACACACATCTAAACACACTTACACTTTCTCTAAAGCGCAGACACAACCACAAACAAGTGTAGCATGATAGTATTTGATAGTGAGGAGGAAAGCTTGATTTTGGTCCTCTGGCACCCTGGAGTTTGGATCCTGTCCCTGCTCTTTGGCTATCCTCTGTCCTCTCTGCCTTGCCAACTCTGCCGTTGTCTTTCTTACACACACACACACACACACACACACACACACACACACACACAGAGCATGCCAACTGTTACACTATCCAAGCCAGAATGACCATGTGTTGTTGTATCCTTCTAATGTCTCCATCATAACAGCAGCTCTTCTAATCGCACTTGATCACTTCCATGACACGACACGGTTTCCTTTCTTTGCTAATATCCTCCTATTCTCCTCTGGTATTCAGATCAATAGCGGGCCGACATCATTAAAATGCAGCCGGCTGATCTTCACACACACACACACACACACACACACACACACACACACACACACACACACACAAACCTCCTAGAATCAACACAATAATTGAAATATTTTCAACCTGATTAGGTCTGGCCTGCTGGCTGGGTCGGTTGCTAGGGCTGTGCTCCCTGGTTGCTAGGGGGAGTAAATCATCTGGCATTATTTGATTTCTGTTCCAGATATGAAACCGTTACCGCGGCGATTAAATGTCTCACAGCTTAGACACCTTGAGGGGGGGAAAAGACTGAGGAAGAGAAAACGGAGAGAGACCGAGAGAGAGATTAAGTTGAGGAGGGGAGGGAGGGAGAAGCCCCTTGTGAGAAAGAAATATGAGAAAAGGTGAGAATGATGATGCCTAAATACAGAGTGTGTGTGTGTGTGTGTGTGTGTGTGTGTGTGTGTGTGAGAGAGAAAGAGAGAATAACAGGGTAATAAGGATGAAATGTTTTCCTGCACTTCCATGTCTCAGTTGGCTGTTCTTTCCTCCTGACGACTGACAGGTTAGTGTGTATGTGTGCGTGTGTGTGTGTGCGTGTGCGCGCATGTGTGACAATAACGTGTTTATGCGAGCATGCATGCACAGTTTCCGATGGGGCTGACAGGCATGCGTCCTGGTGTGTGTGTGTGTGTGTGTGTGTGTGTGTGTGTGTGTGTGTGTGTGCGTGCTCTGGAGTTGTTTGCACTGTGTTGATATAGCGATGTCTACAGAGTCACGGTGAGGGCACGGGGATCTGCCCACCAATGGGAGCTGTGGGCGTTCTCACATGTTTATAAAACACAAACTGAACCAAGCGCTCCCACTGGAACACACGTTCACGGAGAAGAGGGAGACGAGCAGAGGAACAAGGAGAGACAGCGTGAAGGGGAATGATGGATGTTATTTTACTTTACTCTTCTTTAATAATTCAAGTAGTTATTCAGTAAATAGTTTCATGAAAACACAGCCAGGTGTGCTATTACCATCACTGCTTATTATTTAATTATTTACATATGAATTGGCCTCAGACAGTATATGTCTAAAAACAAAGCAGCTACAATGACGATAATGTTTGATCCGTCTAAAAATGACATGAGACAAAATATACAAACCTTCATGTGTAAGGCTGATCTTCAAACCTAAATACTGTTTGTGTGACGACCAGAATGTGTCTGTGGCATCAATCATCATTCATCAATCAGATTGTCACCAGGCATTCAGACAGGAAGTGGCAGTGTTTGAAAACACACTGTGAATTAGTGTGGGCATGTTGGAGGTCTGAAATACAGTCTGGAAAAAGAACATCTATGAGTTTGAAGAACTACTAAACACTGCAGCTGTGTCCCGGTCCAGGAGCCACATGCAGCATCCGAAGACCGATAGTGTCACAGCGCCGCGACTCGGCGATCCCATTTCGAAGGCTCCTTCAAATGCGGCCGTCTTTGCCTGGACAAGGATCCACCTGTTGGATCCTTAGTGGCGCCGGTAATGAAAGCGAACAACGACAGAGAGGATTACACTTTTAAATGTATGTATTTAAAAGTTTTAGGTTTGAGCAGACAACGGTACATCTGTGAAAACCACAGGCCTTCAAACCTCACGTTCTCCATCTTTGTGGAAATAAAGTTTAGTGTTGTCTATGTTGCTGACGGGAGCTGCGCTGTGCGACGCAAAAACTCCCCGTAGACCAAACCGCCTCGTTTCGGTTCAGCCTTCGCGTAGACCGCGTCCCCTGAAGGATGCGGCTCTTCAATATTAAGCCACTATATGGTGACAATCATTTTACCCTGCATTGAAACAATTACAAGGTAAACAGTAGAATTACTCTGTCCATGTTACAAATAAGTCAATATGTATTGATCAACCAACTCGGTGCATTGCCATCATGTCACATTTGACGCTTCAGAAGTTGAACCTCTTTGTCGGAGCTTTCTGCGTCGCAGCCGTAACAGAGCAAATCCGCTACAGCAAGTAGTCGAGTGCAGAGTGAAGAACAGCTGATGATCAGACAAAGCAATTAACTACAGCAGAATGTAAATAAATGTAAATAATCACAGCATTAATTTAATGCCCTGTTGTGATTGGACAACAGAGATACAGAGTGTTGTGAATGTGGAGATGCTCTAAATGAACTTTTCCACCTTTTTATTGCCAAATAGTAAAACTGTAGCCATCATCATTTCTGCCTTCTGTCAATACCAACATCCCACTGGAAGCACATTGCGGAGGTCTACCTGTGTGTGTGTGTGTGTGTGTGTGTGTGTGTGTGTGTGTGTGTGTGTGTGTGTGGTCAAAGTTCACTTCAGTTGAAGTGTGGCTGCTCAAACCTGGCAGAAAATCAGTGTAGTGCTTGCAGCTATGGCTCACACACTTCTCTCTGTCAGTGAAATAAAGGCTTTGTTTTGTGCAGCGTTAAACTTACTGCATTTGACAAGTCACAGAAATGTTTTTGGAGCACCTGTGCCAACACAGTGCTCCTGTATAAATAAATTAAGCAACATTTTTTTTTTTTTTTTTTTTAACGCCGCGATAAAGTTTCCTGAGGGAAATCAGGACAGATGACTAATTTAGATTATTTCTTATTTATTTAGACAAGTTTTTCTACCAATTCAGGCTCCTAGAAACTCTTGATACACAGCTAAACTGTGGCAGTAAATACGTTTTGAAGGAAACGCAACCTGGTTCGACTCGATCATTTGCGGCATGTTATTCCCCCATTCTCCCCTTTTTCCTGTCTGTCTCCCCCGTTACTGTCCAATAAAGACATAAAACAATTAGGAAATGTTGCTAATTAAGGGATTAGTGAGTCAAGTGTTAGTGAAATGTTCACTGACGTTGTATTTCATTAGTTTTCCCATAAATATTTTATCTTGCAGTGGTACATCCATTTACTGCAGCATTATTTAGCCTTTGTGCGATTACAGTCGCTGCACAAAGTGATGTCGCCACAGACGGGACTCAGTGTCACGGAGTCGGGTGCATCCCGACCACGTACTTCATTCCCTCCAAAAACAGAAAGGAAAAAATGAAAGTGCTGCCTCTGAACATAATCCAGCCAGTGATTTACATTTGTCACAACAATGTAATTGCTAAAACAGGTTTGATTTTCACGCGAATCACACACATTGTGCAAATTTTGACAGTGAAATTTTTAAATTCTTCCCGTCATCATCATTTTTATTGAGCGTCAGAACAGCTGCTGTACGCATCCGCTCCTCCACGGTGTGTTTTGACCTCTGACAGGCCACATGGAGCCAGCAAGCCCTGTCTGATAGGATTACTGCAGTACGCACTTGTATTTGTATGTTGTTGTCTATGGCTGGCTTTCTGTCCTCCTCTCCCCCTCCCTCCCTCCCTCCCTCCGTGTGTGTGTGTGTGTGTGTGTGTGTGTGTACAGCAAAGTGTTTCTAACCGTGGTGAACATGGTTGAGTAATATAAAGCTACTTGAACGCTCTGACAGATGGAGAGATGAAAATGAAAGAGGAAGAGAAACGATTGTGTACCACTCGCAGCACTCCACGTGAAGAGCCCCCAGACCGTTTTATGTCAAGCACCCCAAATAGTTCTGTATTTGATCACGGACCCCCAACGTCCCCCCCCCCCCCCCTTTTTGATACGTTGGTGCCCTTCATAGTGTCAGCGACCTGGTTGATGGGTTGCTCTGGTCTGACGAGCTGTAGCTGGTGAGAGAGAGAGAGTTTTTACAGCGATAATACTCACACAGTGATACAGCCTTCAGTGAGCTGTAATTATTATTAAATTAAGCCGTAATTAGATAAAAATGTACATAAAAATAAAGGCATGCATCTGATCCTGACCGTTCAAGACTTCTCCTTTGGATTTTCAAATTAAAAGAAATGTTCAAATTTAACGGTTTCACTTTGAATGGACAGAACTATTATTCACAAAATGAAATCACAGAAACAAGGAAGTGTTCATTTCTGACTGGTTGCTGATGCCCGGCGACTATAAAACTTTTCTCAGTCAACAGGCTTGTTAACCTACTGACCTTCCACGCATCAGTTGCTCGGCTCAATCGGAAATTAATGGACTTGTAGTGACTTGTTGATTGCGTTATTTGCAGTTTGAACACAAGGTTAGGAACCGAATCGGGGGGAAAGACTTTGCTGTTGACACAGATTTGATAAAATTATTTTCTGCTCTTACAGAAGGAGGTTTGCTAAAGCAGTGATGTTCAAGTATTCTTTATTTTGTAGGGCACTTCCTATCAACCAGTGCAGTAAATTGAAATCTGATTAGCGTGACCACTCACAGTGGACTGTCTCGCTTTGCCGAATATGAGGAAGCGACATCCTTCAGTTTGTGATTTTAAATGTCATAAAAAGACACATTGCTAAATTATTTTCTTCATTTACTTCTTATTTGTTTGGCTCGTGATACATTTCCTGTTCTTGATGAAAAGTAAATAAATACACAAGTATTCATTCTCTCCATAAACAGGTTTATTAGCTTTTCCACCTGTAGAATGAGAAGGACGGGACAATTTCGAAGGCCAATTAACATCAATATCTGCTGGGTCACATGGCGTCGTGAATGCAATAGAAACCAACTATACACGTCAAAAACAGCCACTTTAATTGTGATTAAGTTGAATTAATTGTGATGAAGTATTGCCAGATTTGATTGACGCCAAACAGCCCAATCAGAGCTTTGAACCGGCTCATAAAGTTCAACACCGTCTCATTGAAATCACGTTCATTTCCCAATTACATGAACCCAATGAACCATTGAACAATGAACATTTTTACTGATACATTGAATGTTAATGTTATTTGCGACTTGCCAAATATGTAAGTAAACAACATTTCCTCATTACAGTAATAGAAAACGTAATGTGGTGTTTGCTGTTGTAAATTAGCTGCTATAAACGTCGTCTCTGGGAGACGAGGCTGAAAAAGTTCGGCCCCTCGAATGCTTCTCTGGTTTTGTTTTATTTGTGTAATTAAGCATCACCCAAAACTCTGGTTACAGTAATGAAGACATCTCCTTCTCATTTTTACATAACCTTATATTAAACAAGGTTTTTCATCGTAGTGAATGACTGAGTGATAATTTGAACCTTTATATAACAACCTCGTCTTTCCTGGGAAGCTGATTTCTTAACTGTCATGTAAACAAGAAACCTGGTTTCTGTAATTTGTGGTAGTGGATGAGAGAAACCTGATTCCTCCGTGAGGACGTCAATTTCTCTGCCATGTAAACGAGAAACTGTGGTTTCCAATCGCTGCGTCCTCATATTTAAAATGATTCTACCTAACACACGGTATCCTGCAGACGCCTAAATCAGTCGTCTTCCACCTGTGAACATGTGAGTAAAATACAGACACACTGTGCTGTCAGTCTGCTGCTACAGATGCAGACAACAAACATCTGGAAGCAGCATCACGGCATCAATTACTACAGTTAAAATAAGAAAGCCATGCTTCAAAACAGCTGGGGTTAGGGGAGAAGTCTGATTACTGATGTAACCAGTAATTGCAATATTATTGGAGTTTGTTATATTATTAACTAATATTACTCCATTGAGTTTTTTTTTAATATAATTTCATTATCAGTTCCAGTACTTTATTATTTCATATATAATTTGCAGGTGTAACATTTCAGCTGGTTATTTCGAACCCCTTTAGTGTGGAGCACTTTTGGTTCCCACCTGCCACTGTTTGCAGGGGGACAAGTGTGAATGTGACAATCTATGAGTTTCACATGTGTCCTGCTAAGAGAGCGGAATAGAGTCGAGTCAGCTGTCCTGCCGTGTCGGTGGTGATTATAGAAGACGGCTAAAAGCAAATTGTTGGCCGCTTGTCACCCACATCCCAGAGAGACAGGAGAACGCTACCGACCAGGAAGTGAAGGTTACACTGATGCTTCATGTATTTACACTCACCAGGTCACTACAGTAAAGACACATCGTCTGATCACCACTGTAACCTGTTTTCTGTAAATGCACTGACCCCGCTGAACGAGATGCACTGTCACTATCAATATTCATAAGATCTGTTTGTTTATTTGAGTATGCATGTTAATGACCTACAAAATACACAATGTAAACATGACGGGTTGTGGCAAAAAGGCAAATTTACATCCGTAGTCCCTCAGCGGGTAATGTAAAACAAAAAGCATTAGATAAATAAAAAGAGAAATGCATTTTGCTGCATACTGAGTTAACTGATCACAGATCCGGTTTGACTTCAGCCAGTGTCTGAGATGTGTCTTACAAGTAGTCAGCCGTGACTCCGCAGAAACAAACGGCCCATTCACTGAAAAATTGCCTAAATTGTACAGAAAGCAGAACAGTAGTCGCCTAAAACAGTTATTACCTGCCCCGGTAAATGAAAAAGAAGCTGAACTGGTTGGAAACACGTCAGATCTGGCAACACTGATATATAAAATAGTTCAACGTTGCCTTTTAGAAATTACGTTTACACACTATTTAAGCAAACTGATCCAAAGAAAATAATGTTTGACTCTGAAAAACAGACGAGTTCCCAAAAGCTCAACTTTGCCTCTTCACAACGACGGAGCAATTCACACCGGAGCAGCACACGACACGCTTTACACACTGCACAAATCCCAGTGTAGGAAAACAATCTCAGATGAATTTAGCGTGTGTTTGTACACATGCTTATTTTGCACTTTACATAATCTGTAGAAAGAGGCTGTAAACTGTCGTAGTGATGCAGCTGCTGTTGTTTCACTCTCTTCCATTGATGTAATATTAGTCACACTTTAGAGGTGGTTGGCTAACTGCGGTGAAAAGGATCATAGTGGGTTTCTGGCAGAAAGTACACCACTCTAATTGCCTTTAAACCTGTTTCTCCCTCCAACCGGTCAATATGCCTGCAGTGTGTGTGTGTGTGTGTGTGTGTGTGTGTGTTCGTTCCACTGGTCAATAAAGCGTGTGCTAAGAGGCAATTGGTTGTTTTTCCTCAACTTGACACGTTAAATGCAGTCACACTTCAGGTAAACACACACACACACACACACACACACACACACACACACGCTATGAGGCGATTGGGTAAATGCTATTGATTCTGTCCTGTTTTCAACTTATTTTCTCTTATAACCCCTCAGAGCTCAATCGCACTCGCTGACGAGCATGGAGAGTCTCTTAAATCACACCCACATGCAAACACAAACATTTATTCATAAGTGCAAACACACCGACGGAGAGACAAAGCGCTGGCGTAAAATGCCATTTGTTGACCCAAATGAAAAATAGATGATAGAACATTTCCAGTGATGACTCGAATTACTTCCTTTTTTTTTTAACGCCACTCTTACCCGGTCCATGTATTGTCTTTTGCTTCCAGTCGATCGTGTTGGTGTCGACCTGATTTAATTGGTTCAGGTTCGAGCTGCTTGAATTGCACCCACTGCAGTCATGTTTGTGTCAGTGGAAAGGAAGAGCCAGTCACACAGAGCAGGTGTGTGTTCAGTAAAACCACATAGAAGATCCTCAAAAAAGCTTGATTAGGTTAATTGACGATGTTTTTGAACATTCAGTAACAACATTTTATTTTAAATGTGTTAATATACAACTGAGCTGTTTTAGTCCCGTCTGTGTTCAGGGTTAGGCGACAAAAGTAAACATAAATAAACGTGTCTGAAGTCTCTGTAGACCATAATCTTTCCCTAACCTTCACCAAGTGCTGCGAGAGTCTGAACATCAGCACGAAGGATGTTGTGCTGGAAGATGAGACTAATACGTTATCTGTGAACATGTTAGTGATACTTTCAGTAGCAACATTTCAGTGTAAATTAATAAAATTTCCGTTAATAGAAACGTAATCTGGTCCAAAATGTGTTTTTAAACAAAATGTATGTTGCTGGTGCAAACTGTATATAAATGTAATTCCCAGGAGACAGGGTTGCAGGTTTAGGCAACAGAAAGATTGTAGTTAAAGTTCACAGTCAACACACCGGCCCCCACCCCAAACACCGGCCCCTTACCTCTCTACATGAGGGCCACATTTCATCTAGTCTTGGCACTGGATGTCAATCTTTTATAAATGTGAATATCTTGTAGCTCTGAGGGAAACCAGGCTGGTTTCTTTCTTGTATATTTTACACCCAGGAAGTGTCTGTATTTCATCGTAGTCAGAAAAATGAGTTTTTGAAATTGGTGTTAACTAATTTTTGTTGTTGTTGTTGTTGTTTTTTGTTTTTCTTCTTTACAAATTAGATTTTATTTCTGCAGTGTGGGCCATCATTTCTGTGGTTAATGTTTTGCTAACGGGTTCACTGCTGAGATCTGAGACAAATGCATGAAAATATGTTTCAAACTAGTTTCATGAGCAACGGTGCCGATGAAATCCGTTCCTGTTTTCAAATCAGTGTTTGTATTCATTTCTAAATTTCAGTGTTTTACAACCTGTATCTAATTTATTCTATTTTTCCTTTTTTTTTAATGATTTTACATTGTTATTTATTGCACCTGTTACAACCTGTTATCCAGCTGGCCTCGCTGGAGGTCTCTGTTAAAAAACAAACTGATAGGAGTCACGTTAAAAAACACCATTAATAATGTTCCAGTGGGACTGACCGCATGTAACAACAACTCTGTTTATATCTGATGTTTTTAAGGCGCTAATGCAACTATGCCAATCATCCTGGAGTCACCTGTTTATTTGTTTCTATATTGGTAGACATATGTAAGTAAATCTGCTATATTTAATAACTAATAACCAGCTGGACGCCAGCAGCAAGTATTTGAAGGATTGGTTCGTCCAAAGTACAAAACACATCCAGTTTATTCTCTCCAAAATAGCGTTTGTGCTTTATCTGCTGAGATTCTGAGAGATGCTGTGTGAGACTCCTGCCGCTGCTCCAACACGATGGAGGTGACAATGGCAGTTTTCATTGCAAGTGGTCTTGGTCTTACCTGGTTAATTGGAAAGCTGTTCACAGCGAGGTCTGTGGGGGATCCAGAGTAAAACACTTCCTATACAGACACACTGAGCACGCCACAGAGAAGAAAACATTTCATTCACATCCGTCTTTGTTATCTTGGCAGAAAAAAAAGCTTTAGAAGAAGAGTAATGATAGTTTGAAATGTAAAATGTTGGTCGCACTGCAACAACACAAACAATACTCCTGTGAGCTGGCAGTGCTGCAGCGAGGACCAGCGCTGGGAGGGGACGCTGCTTTTCCGAGGCACGAGTGTGAGCTTTGACACCTTCACAGCGTCCAAGAATAAATAATTAGTGGAGTTGGCAGCGGAGAGGACGGGGGACAGAGATGTCATTATTTACGCCAGATTATGGACACATACACACACTGGCTCACACATGCGTGCATAGACACATTCACACACACACACACACACACACACAGACACACATTCTTGTGGATGAGCAGTGCATGATCAGCTTTTTCATTTGGCAGGTGCATTTAGAGGCTTCAGCCACAGATTTACATTGTAGTATCTCCCAAACTTTAGATTTGTACTGATTAAGGTTTGCGTCTGAAGTTTTTTCCTCCATTTACGGCCAAACTAGTTGTGGATATTTCGGTTGATCGCTTGGTCCGCCACTTTGTTCCAAGCTGAAATATCTCGGCAACTATTTAGTGAAGTGCCATGAAATTTTGAGCAGAGATTAGTGATCCCCCAGACTTTTCCTCCAGTGCCACCGTGAGATTGATATTTGTTTTTTAGTGAAATGTCTCTCTATCAGATGCATTACCATGAAATTTTCTACAGACATTGTAACGACATTGGTGATACCGCGACTTTGTCTCGTGCCACCATCAGGTCAAACTTTCATCTGGTTTCTGATCAGATAGATCAGATCAAATGCACTTTGTGTTCAGTGCTAATTAGCATACATTAGCATGCTAACAACCTTAAAAGCAAATTAGAGAACATGGTAAACATTATACCTGCTAAACAGTCTAAACTGTCCTGCAGCATTTCGCTCAAAGTGCCTAAAGACAGCCTCATAGAGCTTCTAGCAGGAATAGTAAACACGCAAAGTATTCAAAGAAATTCCCATTCTGTTTAATGAGATCGGATCATCCATTGTAGAAATGTCTTAAAATCACTTTATTTATAGTTGTAGGTTTAGAATTACCTGTAATTTGGAAGTTTATCAGTCGTCTTGGGGCGTGTTTCAGTCGTACCCTCATTTTATCGGCTCCTTCATGGACTTCATGACTCCTCTAATGTTTTCAGTTCCTTTCACTTTTTTTATAAAACAGTGTTTAGTTTTTGAAAAGTTCTGAGGTGGGTCATATCCTGTAAATCTGACAAAAGGAAAATTACATTTTACTCATTCACTATGTTTACATACACAAATATTCAGATTTTTGCTCTTATTCTGAAACGGACAATATTCCTACTGAGCTGGTTACATTCCTTATTAAAATGAATATTCCCGTTTACATGCAGCTGTGAATACTAAAAAGGCAGCGCTGCCATATTTGTGCACATCCAAAAACCTGTCTTTTCAAAAATGTTTCAAAAAAAGCCACTTTATTCTTCTGTCCAGAAATGTGGGCTTTTGTTTTGGTCTTGCGTCTCTAGCTCGCAAATGATCTAGTTAGTTCGTGTTCAACGCAAAGAGCTGACCCTGAACAGGAGAGACGCTGTGTGTCGCAAAATACTGTAAAAACCCAAAATGAGACGCATATTCCCAATGTGTTGAATACATGTCCAAAGAATGAATAATGAATGAATAATATGGCACATCCCATTTGTTTTAATCACAGAATGCTACATTTGGAAAAAGCAAATGGAATACGCTCTGAAGCGAATCCAATTCTGAATATTGTCATATTTGGAATAACAGTGGAATATAAGTGTGCAAATAAACATACTACTGGTAAACGAATAAACTCCTCAAGAGCAGCATCATACTGAATGCACCCACCTTCTTTCATTAGTCACTTGCAGAGATAGAAGTACATATGATGTTCAGCATGAGTGTGTGAAATAGTTTAATAATCCGACAGTTCCTTTGTTTCTTTATCTCTGTGAGCTCACTTTTTCTCTCTTCTCTCTCTCTACCCCTCTGTGCCACTCTGTTCTCCCTTTCACCCCCTCCCTCCTACCCTGTATCTGCCCCACCCATGCCTCTCTTAACTCATTTCAAGCGAACATCCAGACATTTGTGGACGCACATCTGGAAACAGCATTTAGCTCTGGTTGAGTCTCAGGAAGTTTTCACACTTCACGACTCATTAACCTGCAGACCTGCAGGCCTCCCAAGCAAGAGAGAGGGCAGCGGGGGAAGTGAATGGTGGAGGAGGAAGGACAGATAGGAGGATGATGGGTTGGATACAGGAAGGAAACGGGAGATGTGGGGGGTGGGGGTGGGAGGGGGTGGGGGTGGGAGGGGGTGGGGGTGGGGGGGGCTGAAACCAAGGAAAATTGAGTGCTCAGGCTCAGGTAATGTGAAAGTTGAATTACCACATTTAGACACCAAAATGTGCTGCACTCACCAGACCAGTGAAAAATATCTTTGGTGCGATTTAATTGGTTAGTGACACTTTAAAACACTCGCAGTTTAAAAGAAGTAAAAGAAGTTAACGTCAAAGGACGAGCAGAGTATAAAAGACGAACAGAGTGAGGTGAGAAGAAGTCCAGAAAAATAGATCCGAGACTGAGGACGACAATGAGGGGAGAAGAATTAAAGTGTGTGTGTGTGTGTGTGTGTGTGTGTGTGTGTGTGTGTGTGTGTGTGTGTGTGTGTGTGTGTGTGTGTGTGTGTGTGTGTGTGTGTGTGTGTGTGTGTGTGTGTGTGTGTGTGTGTGTGTCCGGGGTGTCTGTGTCCAGCCCTCTGTGAGTAATGTGTCTGAAAGAGGAGCTTTCCTAATGAAACACTTTTCCCAGAGTGATAATTACACCAGTAGAAAGCAAGGACACCTCCAGTCAATGTGTGAAACTTAGCTTACTAAAACACAAAGTTCCTCCCAGGCTACTCCGTGTGTGTGTTTGTGTGTGTGTGTGTGTGTGTGTACACATTTGGGAGACATGCTTTATAGTGTGTATATGGGAGGCTGACATTATAAGCTTTGCTTAATAATCAGCCCAATAAGTGAGAGCAGACCTTCTCCCAGATGTGTTTGTATTTTTCTTTTGCGGGGATACACGAGCTGACATTTACATGAGCTGAGGAAGCTGATTTAATGCATTCACTTTCTATAAGCTTATTGTATATCAAGGCCGCTTTCAGTCACAGGGGGTCAAAAACGAAATTATATTACCTTTGCCTCTTTTCCCCTCTCCCTTTGGTTTGTTCTTCCTTTCTCCCTCTGATTTCAATCTGTTTGGCACAGCTGACTGACAGCCTCTGCTTTCACTGCATGTCACAGTGGTTGAAATCTCACTGAGGGGCTCGATGTAGATAAGCAGTGAAGATGTGGATAAGCAGTGACAGAGCTGGGGCTTAGATAGGGAGAAGAGAGGAAAGGGAAGATAAAAAAAAAAAATAATTCGATATGTACTGGAGATGCATAAATACACAAAAGATACCTGTGTCTTTAATGGAATTTGCCAGGAAATCTTGTATCACACTTCAACAGCTAAAGAATTTAGTTAAACAAATCAGACCTAGACCAGCAGAACAATTCAATTATTCTGCGTGGCTTTAATAAATGTTTGATATGCATTACATGGGAACTTTCTAATTCAAATTTTACGATTTAACAGTTAGGGCTTTTCCCATTAATTCTCGACACACAAAGTTACAATTTTCATTCTGGGCGTTTATTAAATAAATATGAAAAAGTCTAACAAAAGTATAGTAGGGGCAGGAAAAAAGTGGAGATTAACGCACATGAGTAAAACAAAAGTTTCAACTACCGGTGCGTTTATAATACAAACTCCTGGCATGTGAAGCGCTGGGATCTGGCAGATGAAGTATTTAATTCTTTGCTTTAATAGATTTTTCCGCCTTTTTGGAAATATGGAAATACCCTTGCTCCTTTAGCACGCGCAGACTTTTCCACATGGTGTAAGCAAATCTCTCTGTTTGTCCTGCTCTCTCTGTTGATGAGCTTTTGAGTCATCTGTAATTTCTATAGACATCCATAATGTTTTCCATCTGGCTGATTTACAAACAGTAGCATCTGGAGCCTCTACTTATGGGTGGCTTTAGCTGCCTGTTTGAAACTCCTCAAAAAATTCAAGGATTACCACCCTCTGGGATTTTGTTACATGGCTATCTTTACCTTGTTCCCCACAGAAATAATACTTCTCTTTGTGTCATTGCAGTAAAAAATAAATAAATAAAACCAAGAATTTAATGTAGCAGCAGCAGTTAATCCATTATCCACTCATTCCCTGCCTGAAAACTCACGAACACATAACAGACGTTCAGCCGTGCAGCTAAAATGTGATGACATTTAAAATATGGTCAAATCAAATCAACAAACTTATTCAAAACTGTATTTACAGCATGTGCACTTAATGTTCTTTTTGGGTACGTTTACCCTCATAGACTTTAATTTCCCTCTGTTCCACATGTAACCTTCAACCCACCATGTTTCATTAAGGATTTACTACCTTCACCGAGCACTTTTTTAATCATGGATGCGTTGAATGAGGAGCTCCGCCTTAAGTGTTCTCCCTTTAGATAAAGATAGGGGGATGGAGGTGATCAGGTATGGGTGATATAAGCAGCCGGTTGAAGCTCAGATCTTTTGCAGTTTCATAAAATTAGATTACTCTCGCAGGGAAGTGGATCTGAATATTTTTTTATCGGTGGTATTCGTTTGGTTTTGAAAGGCTTTTGGGGAAAAACCGCACATGCCTGTACGTGACTTCATCCTGTGAAATGCTATTTCATATGTGATGATCTCTCGTATGGATATACATACCTTTGAAATAAATATCTGTAAATCTCACATGCTTTTACATCATGTGAACTTTTTACATGTGAAATGTGTTTACAAATCACTAACTGCCATAATAAGCTTTTTTTAACCTAGTCACATATGACTGGATAAGCAGTTTGCATGCATATGATTCAATGGGGCATTTAAATCATAAAAGCTAATGACACACTGGACAGGATGTAGGAATCAAGTGAGATTTCAAGAATATTTGCCAAAAATTTTCCCAGAGTGTAATGCTGCTGCTTTCGACCATGTCCATACTCAAATTTATAAATCTTTATATATCTTCTATCCACTCAGAAATTGCAGGAAATGACCACATCATTTGAATAATCATATAAACATTTTCAGAGCCGTTATCAACATACTGCATGTTGTTCAATAGTGTTCAACTATTCCAATAAACCAGCCAGAGCAGCACTCAAACAAAATACCCCAGACTTCATAGAAAAAAATTTAGATTTAGAGTAAATAATCCAGTTCTGCCTCAAAATTTTACAGGTTCTTCTCTGGCCCTCCCCCCATCCCTGCACCAAGTTCGGTGCAAATCGGTGTAGTACTTTTTGTGTAATCCTGCTGTCAAATAAAACAGACACGGCTGAAAACACCCTCCTTGGCAGAGAGTAATATAAAAACAAGTGGCAGCGCTTTTAAAGGAAAGTGTAAATACAGTTTTAGAGTTAAGCAGTGGGATGTACATGTTGTTCTTTTGAATTCATGAGCAGACCGAATGAAAACCCACTTATCGTCTTGCCAATTACCTGCTTGATGGCTTTCAGCTGAAATTAGCTCATCCACTGTTGTGGAGTGCAGGTTAGACAACAGCCGCCACTGAATGAATAGAGATACTTCAAGTTTCCTGTATGTCCCCCCCCCCCCCCGAATGAATCAGATATGAACAAACCACCTCAAAGCTTTTGTCCGTCGGATAGTTGATTGCTTGCCAACACACGGTCTGTGAGGAACGTGTCATGTCATCGCTGCTCTGTTGAGTAGTGGACAGTAAACTCAGGTAATGGCTCTACACTCACAACAGCAGTAGTGTGGCTTCACTGGAGAGTAGTGAGTAGTGGAGATAATCTTTTTTGCTGTAATTTGGGTGAAGTATTATATTTGATTTTTAATCGTAACCGTATTACAAAACATTACTCATCTCTGTCTGTGTGTGGGCACTTTTATGCTAAAAACCATATGACAAATGCTGAAAACTTCTCATATGCATCGCTGGCATCACCGTGTGTGAACAGGATACAGTGACATACAGTCATCTATGCCCTGAATAGAGAGACCATGACATTACCTGTGCACAGTGTGTTACCCTGATCTAATCATTTATAACACTGGCAATCACAATCACCCGTTACATAATCTCCCAAATCATGTGACTGACTTCCCTGCTTACTTTAAGGTCGTCATCAGAAGTCAGGAAACACTCGTTTACACACTTTAAATCATGACGTTTCTCCCTGAGATTAAATCTGATGTTAAAATCGGTTTCATATTGAGAGTTTATGCACAACAACAGCTGAACATCAACACTGCCGGGAGAAAATCATCTGAAGACATAAAACATAAAAAATTATTACTCATGAGATAATAAAACATGTAGAATCTGTGCCCAGACAAGTCATCTATATACAGGCTGAACAAGAGTGAGGAAAACACACTCGCCTAACCCCATTACTGACATGAAAAGCATCAGCACTGGCTTATCTACTATAATCTGAATGGTGTGATTGATATACTCATACACAGACCTGAATAGATGTATAGGTAGTCCTCTAACACTCATTTTTTTGTCATGATTAATTCATAAGCTTTGTTTATAGGCAACAGATGGATATTGTGGAATTGTGACTTTTTATGCTTGTAATGCATAAAAAGTGTAAAAATAAACTTTCTTTCCAGTAGATTCCTCTGTCACACTGACGAGGACAGCAGCCTATATTATACATTTCAATACTAGTAATTTAACTTGTAACTTTAACTTTTATGGCAAGACATAACAGAACTGACATCGTGGATTAAGGTAAAATGTATTAATTTAAAAGTGTAGTTGTAAAACAGTTAAGTAGACACTTTTCTGATGTTGAAATGAGAAATGTTTCTTACACACATCTTTGCCACTTCTTCATGTCTCACTATCGTTCCCACAGAGGTCATCCAGGGTAAAGACTTCGCTTCATCTGCGGCACATGCAGCATCAGTATTGGGTGGTAAAGGTGTTTTTCATTACACATTTTCTTCCTAAGCGAATCAGCCATCATAAAACGTTATTTATTTTACTGATGCAAAAAAAGCGCATTTAAATCTTGCATTGGTGCATTTTTAAGCACAAACAAGGATGAAGGTTCTCCAGCCTTGACCCACAGGACAGAGTTCACCCACAGCTTCAGGTGAGCTGATTTAAACTGCTGAGTTATTGAGTTCTCCGCCCACAGTTTGTGGCGTAGGTTTTGTAATTTAATGTTCATTAGCACTTTCATTTATTTCCTAAAGTTTTATGTGTCCACTCTTGTACCTTTTGACTTTTCATCAGTGAATCATATTTTCTTTTTCAACACACACTGCGGATAATTCATCAGAGGGAGATTCACGTTGATTCAAGGGATGGAAGAGCTCTAAAGACAAGTCACCAAATATAATCAATGCAAAATACAAATAAGACTTTCACTTCCTGAATCCTGAAAAGCTTATATAACCCTGCACTTCACTGTGTTATCATGCAAATGTGCCCTGACATGCAGGTGAGCAGTAAGGAGCAGGTTTCCATTACTATTTCAGACATCTCTCTTTTCTTAGCACAAAGAACCATAAACAATAAACCTCTGATAAGAAGGAAAAACTAAATAGAAATATACATTTCTGCACCAGTGTAGATCGAGTGTATTTTGGGATGGACCTGCTCTCCCCTTAATCTTTAAATGCAGCATGGACACTGAGCAAACTGAGATTTCACAGGGAAACGAGCGGTAGGATCTGTGTTCTTAGTCAGAAATGAAAAAAGTACGGTGTCCCTGAGAGGTCAACGCACTGCAACTTAAGAAAACACATGCAAATACTCACAGCACAACCAAATACAGAAATGCCTGCAAGTAGCACACGCGACAACTTCCTTTAGTGCTACTTGCAACAGAAACGTGTTGCAAGTAGCACAGAGGACGACAACAACATGTTTCTGTATTCAGTTGTGTTGTGTGTATTTGCAGCATGTGTTGTGTTAAGCTGCAGGTCGTTGACCTCTCAGGGCCAAAGGGACATGTCACCACTTACTGTATGTCGACAGCATATGAAATCAAAGAACGCGTGCGGCTGCCCATTAATGTTCTGCACACCTGCGAAAGCTCACACATCATGCACATTGAACAACCTGCTAGAGCAACAGGTAACACACAGACCGGAGCGGCTGCAGTGTGTGAGTGAGAATGCAGAGAGTATAATATGTTTTGGCTGCCTGCGTACTCTCACCCACAAATCCATATCCTCTCAGCCTTTATGGTGCTGTTGCACAGTTCCAAAGAAAAATGCCATGCTCCACAGGAGAGACTTTTTCTTTGTGATTTGTAAACATATATTTTGAGAAGGTGTGAAAATTCTATAGAGGTGCGTATTTTCCAAGTATACAGGAGGGTCTGTAAAATCCCTGTCTATTTGTTTTCTTTGGTTGTGGTTGTTTTTTCCGTACAGTCACAAAGACAGATGTTTAGCCTTGCAACTGAGCGTGCTGAGTTGACGCTTGTTCAAACCGTAAACTCTTAGCAATTGTGGAGTTGGAAATATGAAATATGGAAATACTAGTTGACTGCCACAGATATTAGTCTTTCTATCCATAAATTCAACCTTTGACTGGTATTTTTCCTTCTGTTTTTAAGCGAGTGAGTTGAGCTGAGCTCCAAGACCACAGGATCAAACATAAATTAAATGGTTGTAAAGGAAGAGGACACGTAGGTGCTTATTATCAAACTTACATAATTACCATCTAATCTGCTAATCAACCGCCAGCAAAACTGGCAGCGTGCTTAAGCTTAAGCCAAAAGTACCTTTTTTGTCCACTTTTGCCATTATCAAGTGTTATTGTCAATGTTAAGACGTACAGGAATTGGTAACTAGCGTGCGCCTCAGTGGCTCACCTGGTACAGCGAGCACCACGTATGCTTAGTCCTAACTGCAGCAACGGGCCATGGGTTCGAGTCCAACCCACGGCCCTTTGCTGCATTACATCCTCTCTCTTTCTCTCTCCCTAACTTTCCTGTCTATCTCTCACTGTCCTGTCAGAATAAAGGCAAAAATGCCCCAAAAAATAACTTTAAAGAATTACTAATTAGTGTAACACACAACCATAGGGATACATACCTCCTACTGAAATGTGAAATGTCCTGAAATGTGAAATGTCCTTAGTCATCAACAATTTAAAGGTCAAATATTGTATAAAGTGAGATTTCCATGTCTTTTTTGATTATAGAACAGGTCTAGCGTCTATATTAATACTGTGAAAGTATCAAAGCCTCAGTCCACAGAGAAATGCACACAGCCTGTATTCAGAAACTGAGCCTTAAAATGAGCTGTCAGGACTTCTGGAACTTTGTGATGTCACAACAAAGCAGTCACTGCCTTCAGCCATGTCCCAAGCCCCGCCCACCTGGACCCACCATCCAAACTTGCAGGTTTTGGTTTCTCCGAGTGTTTACCTGGAATCTGCTTTATTTCTATTTGATCACTCAGAAAAAAGTCAGCCAATCAAACAAGAGGCTAAAACCACAAATATATCTTCTTATAGATATCAAAACTTCAAATTAAACACAGGAACAGTGTAAAATATGGGACCTTTTAATACAAAGATAATGTGTTATTTCTGTTAGAATGAATCCAGCTCCTGTCTGTATCAAGAGTCCTGAGTGATTCCCTGATTTAAATGGTCATTGGAGAAGTTTTAAAATCTATTTTTCCTGTGTGTGATTCTTGGTTTCCATCCCAAAGCCATTTTCAGTGGTGTAAGCCATGTCCTCGCTGTGCAAACAGTGTCAGTCTGAAAATATTCAGACACTCTGCCACATCTCACATACTGTACATGCAGCTCGCACTAAAGCGAGGAGGTTCCAGTATGAAAATTTTTCATGTGTTAAAATTGTATTTGAAAGTGAGTCATGAAAGTCATGAATTTTGAAATCCAATAACTATTAATCCTGTTTCCAGGTTAGGTGGTATTTCAGCTACAGGCTAATAAGCATATGGGCTGAAAACAACTGAGTCAGCACTGATTGACTGCTGGGTTTTGATTTAACCGAGGACACACAGCCGACCAGTTTTGCATTTTAAAACTTTTTATTGGGGCTCGAGAAATCACCCCTTTAATGTAAAATATGAGCGCTGTGCTTTCCTGATGCTGAGTTGAGCAAAGTCCGGCTGGAGGAAATAAGTCAGTATTTTCCTTTTAAAGGAGCAGTCCACCTGTTTTACATATGAAGTTCAGTTTACTCGTCACAAAAAGTAACCTGTTGTATAATGTCTTCTTTCCAAAGTTAGAAAACTTCACTTTCTGGGGCTTTAACTTTAAAGTTCCTGTGTACGGGGTTTGAAAGAAGTGGGCATGCAGAGGGGGCCTAATGAAAGTGGTGATTGAGTTGCATTATGGGGAATGTAGGATCCGGTGTTTTTGGAGCTTACTGCGGATTAAAAGTCAGGATATTTCAGTTTCTGCTGATTCGATTTTTGATCGTGTTTTTAAAGCGCTCTCGTGAGTCCCACAACTTTCTGAGAGTGTAAAGCCAAACTGTCGGAGTGGCCCTTTAAATATTCACCTCAGCGATCCATGGCTGCAGCAGACAAATATATCTACATTTACTGAGGTACTTGTGCTCGCTGGAGTTTTTCCATTTGATGCTACTTTATACATTACGCTACATTTTACAGTTTTGACAGCTATATTTACAAATTACGATTTCACCCACAAATATGATTTGATGAGCTGATAAAATGTGATGTGCTGTTACAGATTAAACTTCCCAACAGTTTGTAAAGTAGTAAAAACTTTATGCTTCCACAATATTGGATCTGTTCTTCTACAATATAATATATTCTGTGATGGAAAGTAACTAAGTACATTTACTCAACTGCTGTATTTAACAATTTTGAGGTATTTGTACTTAACTATGCTTCTTTATACTTTGTACTCCACTGCATTTCAGAGAGAGACATTGTACTTTTTACTGTAGTAACATTATACGATCAACAAAGGAAATATGATAAAATGATTGAAATCAGTTTCTGCTTGATTAACCACAACATTAAAATGCTGCTTACACATTAATGTACCAGTAAGATAATGTACAGAGCTGGAACGCATAAGTAAATTTACTCAAGTACTTGTTCTTTACGTGAGTATTCCCCTTTTATTCTGCTTCATAAGTTTACTCTGCACATGACCATTTTACACACATGATCATCATAGTAAAATAAACAACAGTAAAACTCTTATTCTTAATTTTTGCTAAATGTTTTAGTTTGATAATTTAAGTCTATTATTCGACTGATTCTTCTGTACTTCTTGAATGCAGGAAGTATTTCTGCTTTTACTTAAGGATCTGAATACGTCTTCCACCTTTTGTGCATATCACAGTCGGATCCATTTTTCTGCATTGAGTGTTTTTATATTTTGCATTTGTGCTTTTATTCATCATTTTCATTGCAGGAGTTTTACCAATACTTGTGCCTGAACACTTCCTCCATCACTGTGTCGTAGACGTGCAGTAGATGTGAAGCCTACTTAAAAGTTATGGCTTTAACAGTCAGCTGCGGAGCCCAGAGAGATATAAGGTCAGTATCGATGATCAATATGTGATGAAATTGTTTAGTGTGCTTGAATCTTTTGTCGGGACATGTATCTGTCACTTTTATGCTTCAGTTAACCCCAATCAGTTGGTGCCAGACCTCTATTGAACAATTTGTCTCTCATATAAATAACACACTATCTGTGTGTGTGTGTGTGTGTGTGTGTGTGTGTGTGTGTGTGTGTGTGTGTGTGTGTGTGTGTGTGTGTGTGTGTGTGTTGTGTGTGTGTGTTGTGTGTGTGTGTGTGTGTGTGTGTGTGTTGTGTGTGTGTTGTGTGTGTGTGTGTGTGACTCTGATGCTGAATCAATGCGACACCTCAGGGATGGCACAGTGGAGGGGGGGGGGGAGGGGGGAGGGGGGAGGGGGTCGTATGCCAGGCTCGTTCTTCACACTTTTTTTTTTTTTTTTTTTTTTTTGTGTGTGTGCGAAATAATACCCGCTCATTAGGAGCGCGCCGGTTCCTGGTTAATTCATCCTGGACTGTCATGGGCTTGTGTACGACCCCCGGGTAACACATAAATCACACGCAGAACCAACCGGTCGAGCGGCGAGTTTCATGCCCCTAACGCCGCTGATTTATCAACCAAATTACTGCGAGTCCTGCTCGGCCCCAACACTTTGCCGAGGAAATCACCGACTAACCCCTGAGCGAACCGATTTATTGAAAAGCTGTCCCCCTCCACTTCCATCTCCCGCCCTGCCCCGCTTTCTGTGTCACTCCACTCATCTCTCACTGACTTAATTAAAATCTATCCCGTTGGCTCGTTGGCATTTATTACAACCACTGGGCTGATGAAACAAAGAACACGACGGAACCAAAGCTGCTTTATGCCCATAAACGTTCATTACACCACGATACACACACACACACACACACACACACACACACACACACACAGACTGTACTTATTGGCATTTAGACAAGGTGTGTGTGTGTGTGTGTGCCTCACTCAGCATCTACAAACACACCGAGGAGGGATTTGGGATTTAGAATAAAAACTATTAAGTGAAAATTAACCCCTGGCTTCCTTCCTCATTGTTTGCTGTGCCACATATCCTCCCACTTCTCCATGTGTAAAAATTATAACACTTTTTTTTTTCCTTTGAATATATTTATTACCTTCCCTCTGACCTTATTAAAACCAAAAATTGTGGAAGAGTATTGAAGTGGTAACCCTTCCCTTTGCAAAACACTGAGCTTGCACATTTTAAAAGGTGGAGAATGAGGCAAAAATGACCATAAAGCCTTTTTTATCACACCAAATAGAGAAATATGCTGTTTTAGGTGTTATATGAGGTAAAAAAAGAACAAATATTTCCTCACTTTGTTGCCAAAAAGTCATTCATTGATAAAGAAATGCACAGAAGACCCCAAAGAGGTCTAACTCCTTAAACCTACAGTCTGGGATGTGGGAGGGTTAATAATAGTGCATTACAAGGTAACTTTAAGACCAATCACATGTCACAGACCATATGAAATGACCTAACCATGTTTTAAAGCCGAGACCAGAGACTTTAAACAGAAGTCATGTGACTTTTCTTCTTAAACCTGTCATCAGTTCAAAATCAAAATCATATTTAGAAACAATTCTCATAAATTAAAGTCATGAAGTCCCAGGCAGATGAAACAACGTGGTTTAGACGGAGGCCTCCGGGAGCCCACAGCGAACATCAGGATTAATGAAAATAAAGCAGCTGCACTCACAGTTTCACTGCTGACGCCCTGAGCTTGGGCTGACAGGATGATAAAGTATTTAACTCTTAAGTTTCTTCTAATACTTCTAATTAGCTTCACCTCTAATTAGTTTTGACAAGAATTAAGATTCCCCTTTTAATGGTTAAGAAGGGTAATTGATTTTAAAGAGGTTTAGTGATCAGGTGCTTATTAAATAAATTTGGTTCAGGCTTGAGTCGTTCAAAATAAAAATGGATGGTTTGAAGTAAACTTTGTGTTTTAATCTGTTTCCTCGTTGGAGCGTCAAAGTTTAGTCTTGACTTTGGAAACAGTCGTAGATCTAAGTTCTGCAGCTTTCTGGTCGTTTCAGTAGTGATGAAAACCATCACATGTGGTTGAAAGCTCCAGCTTCCTTTTGTTTGTATGTGTGTGAAACCTCCATGAGATTGTGTAAGATTCAATAGCACCTATATGTTTGAACAAAAGACATTTACATTTAACTACACAGTTCTGTACTATTGACCTTCCATGTTAAACAAATAATAGATTACACTGCTATTGTGGATATTTCAAAAATACCACCTTAAATCCTGTCCTTCAGACAGTTTAGGCTCAACATGAATGTCCATGTCACCGGTTTCTGAGTCAAGCAGGTCTCACAGAGGATCACTGATGTCTGATCCTCCACCTAATGAGAGAAGCTGCAAAGTTACTTGGTTATGATGTGGAGTCAGAGAGGGGGCGGGGTGGGGGCGGGGTGGGGGCGGGGTGGGGGCTGGGGGTTGTAGTAGGTTCTTGAAATTATGTCGATAATTAATTGTGCAAATTTGTTTCTATTAAATAAAAATAACACGTAGCTTATTGAAGAGCTCAATTAGCGTTAATTAATCCTGCTTCTAAATTGCGTTAGAAAAACACATCCAGGATTGGAGGACTCTCTCTTCTTCTCTGACATTATTTCTGATTCTTTCTAACCTCAGGGCTTTTTTTTTCTTCACTCTTGGAGGTTAGGCAGCCATTGGACTCTCCTCTCTCCTCTCTCCTGTTTTTTTTTTTTTTTTCCTACCTCCTCCTGAGAATTGGAAATGGGGGATGGAGACGGGGAATGTGGAAGGTGCTAAATTAGCTGGCTGATCCGCGCTCATTGCCGCATACACATCCCCCTATTACTGCGCCCCAGCGCCGCTTAATATTCCGGGCATGGCGGGCGCGTCTAGATAGCAGATTTATCAAATGGGAAAATGAATGTATGATGATCAGTTAAATTGAAAATCAGCGCCCCGGTGACAGGCCGCACTGACACCTCGGTAATTAGAAAGAAAAATGATGGCGTCCGAATGCATAATAGAGCAAAAACAATTTACGCTATCCCCCCACGCCGTAATGATCGCGCGTTCAAATTGAAAATTTCTCCCGGTTGAAATTGAATTCATAAAGTGTGATGCATGAGCGGCACGGACACAGCGGGAGGGCCTGCCCGGTCCAGGCTCGGCTTGATCGATTGGTCGTTTCTGTTGGTGCCACCAAAACATCCCCCCGCCCTCTCTCTCTCTCTCTCTCACCTTCTCTCTCTCTCTCTCTCTCTCTCTTCCTCACCCACTCAGAGTCCACTCAGTGTTTGTTTTATGTTGTAACCCCTTAACTAACTAACTAGATAGATAGATGGATAGATAGATATTTTACTTTGTATTAGCATGAAATATAATGATTTTCCTTGTTCTGACAAGTACACTGCAGCTCAGTGTCATTAACTTACAACTCTGAGAAGTCATTTTAAAAAAATGGAAATACCAAACGAAAGCTAATAGTCTGTTTCCAGAGTATATGTACACCTGAAGCGCAGCAGAGGGCCTGTCTGTTAAATTTCTAGCAGGTCTGCTGTTTGGGGTAATGATTTCATTATTACCAAAATAATTAAAGCTACTGACACATATTAAACATATCCTTCTGTCTTCAATAGCAGGTCAAATAAACTGTAACTGTAAAAGTTGGGCTGAGTAAATATTGTGATTTTTACATTTACATGTTGGTTCTTCATTTGGCTCTTTAAAACTTCTACAGTCTGATTGATCAGTTATATACCTCTCACAATTTGGGGGGCTATGTCAATAGGTTTTAGGCAATAACATTGTAGGCTACCACTAGTTTGTTTTTTTGTTTATTTATTTATCTATTATTTTGAAGTGTGTTTATACTTTTATAACAGAGTCACTTTGGTTCAGTGTGTCTCCACACACTCATCTCGCACAGCCTATAGATACAGGCCTTTGCTGGGGGGAGATGAAACCTATATTTTCTAATTAATCGCACTCTTGAAACTAACGGATTATAATAAAGCGTTACCCCCACCCCTCCAAAAAAAAAAAAAAAGAAAGAAGAAAAGTAGAAATTTCACACAGCGCACGCGGAATGAACGATTTAATGTGATTGTTTCGGTCGAAGGGGACGTTTCCTGAGGCCTTATGGGAAAATAATGTCCTTATGAATTAAATAATAGGGTTATTACTTTCATTGATTTTAGCTGTCTGGGAATTTAGTGTTCAGCCTCGGTCTTAACCCATCCTCCTCCTGCTGTTTTTCACTCTCACTCCCTCCTCGTCCTCTTGTCTAATTATTTTCCTATAAGCCCCCCGTTTCCTACAGCGCAAATAGCAGAGTCACTGAGCGAAAATTATGTAAATATTATTAAAGGGACTCAGGCACGGAAATTCATTTTAGGTCGGCGCAGCAAAGTAAAGCTCTGTCCCTCGAATCCCCCTCAATTTATTTGCAAATAAAGGCGAGGTGACCGGGAGGGATCAGGGATATTTAGCCGGGCTGTCAACACGGCTCCTCCGCGCACTGGCTCGCCAGAATTAATGGTTTTAATAATTGGGATTTCAGTTTCCAGGGAATTGGTGGCGTTTACACTTCATAAGCTAAACACACTCCTTCCCAAACAGGCGCGCACGCACCTCCATCGAGTTCACGTGGGCACACACCTGCGCGTTGAAGAGAATTTGTCTTTTCTTATGTCCCTAAACATCTGTAATTCAGCCATTCTTCACTTTCTTCTGCTTTTGTGTGTGTGTGTGTGTGTGTGTGTGTGTGTGTGTGTGTGAGTTCAGCCAACAATTGGTCAAAAAATATTAATGCAAGCCTGGCACATCACTCGCCTCCTCTCGCCATCTTCCTCCCCTATATCTTTATCTGTCTCCCCCCGGGGGACTCGCGGTCCTATTAGAACAAATGACGAGGGGCCCAGGCGCTTTTGTAAAAAGGCGCAGGCAGGCGGGAGCGCGCCTGTCTTATTATGTGCGACACATGATCAATAGGGCGATAACGCAGCAACATCAATATAAGCGACAGAACAATGAGGGATATCATCGAACATCTATCTTAATATAGCCGACTACAAGGGCCGTCTGACAACCGCGGCAGCTCATGAAAATTCCGCCCCACGAATCTACCACCATCTCATCCTCCTCCTCCTCCTCCTCGCGCTCAATAGTCTATGCGCACTCACGCACACACGACACGCACGCAAGCACGCACGCACACATACACGGTGCAGCTGGCGCGGCTATTATTTTCCCATTTCAATTTGACACCCCTGCCTTTCATGCTAATTCTATTATTGTAGGAAGTTTATGTGATTCCATATCACTAGAAATCGGTAATGTCTAATAACCCTTTGGGCTGAAAGGAGGAAAAAAAAAAACTGCCTCGAGACCCGCGGCAGCCAGTGGGAAAATAATTACTTTCATATCAAAACTCAGCAGGAGGCGCAGGGTCCTATAGCCCGCGGCCACTAACCTCATTCCAGCTCGGCCTTTCAAATGAATAAATTTGTTAAAGCAATAAATACAAACAGCCAGACGGACTTGAGCCCCAGCTCCGGCTCACTACACAGAGAAAAAGGGGGATTTATCAGCTGTAACACGACAAAACTCCAGCCGCCATGATCCAAGGTTCTGCCACACAGCAACCTCCCCTCTTTTCCCCCCTCAACAGGGCCCTGGAAAGACAGTGATTCAATTTAAACAATAACTTTATTTATCAAAATGTTTACATATAAATATCATTTTCTTGTTTTTACAATATCTGAGGATTTTTGTTGTGTGTAAGATGTTTATTGTAGCCTAGTTTCTGTTACAAGTTGGTCACCAAAAAAAGAGAAAAAGAACCTGCTTCTAAAGGTGTTTGGGCCTAAAGCCTGAATATGAGGACAGCCACGGCTTTTGGGGGCCATCTGGATTGATCACACATTATGATTAAAAAATAGATGAGAATTAAGTCTCCTGATTCCTGATATGTTTTAGAGTGTCTCAGCAGAGCTTTGGGAATGTTTGAATAGTCTGAGCGGTGTTCCTGGTCCTTTGTTTATGTTTGCTCCTTGCAAGTGTTAGTCCATATCGACATCCTCTCCATCTGTTCCGGGTGTTTCTTGACAGTCTGTGTTTGCCTTGAGACACTCGGAGAGGTCTGGAGACGCCCGCTCCTCTCTTGCATCCTCCTCTTTTGCACACAGCTCGGCAGCTTGGCAGCCATTGGCCGCTGCCTCCGTTTGAACTTTCAGACCCCTCTCGTCGCTACTGTCACTGGACTGTGTGGAGCTCAGTCTGGCCAGAGCTGTCTGAGGAGAAACAGGGAATCTTCCCTCGCTGCAGTCACCACCACACTCCTCCACGTCTGTTCCATCCACTCTATTGCTAATGTGATTGTGGTGATGCTGCGTGTTATGCTCCATATGATCCGAGTTTAGAGGCTTAGTGACAAAGCTGGAGAGGTCAGAGGGAGCAGGACTCCCTTCGCTTGGCACACACCTCTGTCCCAGGCTGAGCCTGTTAATGTTGTCCTGACATGGTGTGGCCTTCAGGGCTGTTTGGGGCACTAGAAAGCCCAAGGGCTGATGGGTAATGGGGTAAAGCAAGAAGTGACCTTTACCCACCAGTGTCCTCTGACTGGGCAGCGAAGGGAAGTCCAGCTGAGATTTGCGTCGAGGCGTGGCGTCAGAGAGGAGGCTCTCCACGCTGAAAGGGTTTCTTTTCTGCAGGGCAGAGGACCTCGGGCCTCCAGGGCTGGAGCTGTGCGTGCTGCCTGGAGAAACCTGCTCCGGTTCTCCTGTGGTTCTTTGGTTTTGGTGGTTTTGTAGTTGGCTGAAGTCGTGCCTCGTTTGGTCACAGCTGGATTCAGTTTGGTGTCCTCCTGCACCCTTTGTTGCTGGCAGTTCAAGGTGGATAGTCCCGTTAATGTTTGTCGACTGCTGCTCGCTGTCAGTGAACTGGGAGACCCCGCTGTCGCTCTCTGAGCCTCCAGGTGTGTGGAAGCTTTCACCAGCGAGAAGTTTGTTCTGCGACTTCAGCAGCTTCCTCTCCTGTTTCCGTTTCTTCTTCTCTGCCCGCTCTCGCTCCCTGCGTGCGATCTCCTCGGGGTCCATGGGCTCGCCGCTGCACGTGGTCGGGTGGGAGTTGTGAGCAGGCCGCCCCGGACCTTTCTTTGTGTTCTCCTTTTTTCTCCATTTAGCACGTCGGTTTTGGAACCAGACCTGTGCACACGTACACACATAAACACACACACACACACACACATGAAATACACATATACACAGGTGGAATATTGGCACATGAGATCAGTTTTGCTTGAGAGTATTGAGCCATTCTTCAATTTTGCTGTGACTATTTCTGACATGATCAGTCAATTAAGCAATTAGTTGATTGGCAGAATTGATTTTTTAAAGTTAATCAGTCATTTAAGTCACGTAATGAGGAAAAGTGCCAGAGACGAGCTCGTTTTAGCTTCTCTAACAAGATGCTCAGCAGCTTTTCTCTGCTTTTATATCACAAGCAAATTCAAGACGTTTCAATATTTTCGGACTTATTACAAAGTAAATAGCAATATAAAAACAATGGATCAATTAATGGACAATGAAAATAACTGGTTGCTGCAGCACCAGCTGGAACTACAGTTATCATATAAATTTGATGAAACAGACCACATCATTTACATGAATTCAAAATAATATCCTTGTAATAAATAATAACTTTGTGAAGCCATTGATCATTTTTTGATAATGTATCAGAGATGAGTTGATTAAACTTTGGTAATTTACTTTCGCTTTCATGGATTTTGATTTTAATGTGTTCCTAATATTTAGCCCCCCTTCACAAAGCTAACACATTAATTCAGTGAAGGAGGCCAAAATGTCATTTATAGTAGTGTGTGTCTAAGACAGCCTCAGCCAACAACAGACCTCACACCTGCCATGACAAAACAGATAAATCAGTGTCAGAGTGGTTATCAGATCAGGAGGACTGAACCAGACTGGCAACAAATCCAAACAACTGCTGGAAAAAAAACCACAAAGCGCCGGTGCTCTGCCTCTGTCTGTCTGTTTACTGCGGCTTTAAACACCTAAAGACTACATTAGGTTAATAGGTCACAGCGGCGGACCAGCAGATGCACAGATGTGCCGCTGTTAATTACCTATGAGTCTGTGTAATAGGCAACTCCGCCAATTACATTTAGTTGTACCCTAGCTAAATCAGCCATATCCTGCCTCCGTATATTCTTCTACACCCAGACCTCCGCTCACATGGGGCTTTAACAATCGCACGGTGAAATCCCCGGCTCTCCTCCCTCCACACCGAGCCAAGAGAGGGAGCTTCCCCCGCCTGAGAGCTCTCACTACCCGGCCTCTGGGCGCGCTCAGGGCCGCATGTTTGGCGCTGATAACGCCAGGAGTTTAGCATGCAGAAGTAGGATCCGCGAACATTGCATAATAAGGACGGGACACCAACATCATGTGCGACAATGGCGCTTCTTATGAATTGTTAATGTTGGTTATATCTTCCCCCCGCAAACCTGGTGATAAAGGAGCGTTAAGCAGCTTGAGGAAACAATAATCTGCGGTTTAGGAGCGAAAATCCCCAAACAACATACAGCGACGGCGACAGTGCTTCTGTCCCGCATCTACTCCATCCAGCCATGCATGCAAGCAGTAAGTGGAGTACTTAGAAATACATGAATATACGTAGCCTAAAAACCACACTGAATATCATGCTATTACAAAGGCTACTTAACAAATAGGCTAACACATAGTCTACTACAGCCATTCATTTATTTTATTATTATTATTATTATTTATTGTTATTTTATTATTAACATTATTATTATTTTACTATAATTATTATCAAAATAAAAGAACCTCAAGGCGAAATTTGAAAGATGGCAGCGTCACCTTTAACAAAATTACATTTACTTTGTTACTTCAAAGTAATGGCTCAAAATGACATGAGTTTACTCTTGTAGCCTATATTGATGATAATAATAATTATTCTTCTATTAGTACAAACATGTTATTATTTTTATTGATGATAAAGACAAAATGTATAAAGGGATAGTAAAAAATACTTTATTTATATTATTAATATCTGTTGAATTTGATCAATTTTGTTATTACCATTATTATTATTATTATTAGCTATTATTATTATTGTTGTTGTTATTAAATATATAAATATATATGAATATATTATTTATATAAATATAAATATATTAAATCTACAATTATCTTAAACCTTTAACTTAACCCCCTAAAAGTAGCCTATATAGATTCTTTAAAATGATAAAATTATGAATGAATTGCATGAAAAAACTGAAGGATACTAGTTACCATATTCTTCCCTTGGTTTGCTCAGTAAATAGCCTTGTTTTTATTAACCCATAAATCAATAGGTTGCCTCCATGCATAATTCAGAAGAGAACCTTTATTGATGCTTTGATAATTGACAAATAGCTATCTCAGTGTGGAGCAGGTCTTCATGGACCATCACAAAACAAGCGCCCCTCTGAATCATTCTTACAATGGAATATTTTGTGGATTTTGACGTGGAAGTGAGATTCAAATTTATTGAAATATCTAAACAATAATTTAAAAAATAAATTTGAGTGAAAAAGTCTGAACTCTAACTAAAAACGAATAATTAGTGCTTTTCAATATGTGACTCATTTCTTTGTGTCTTTACCTGAACCCTCGACTCCACGAGATCAAGCCTGAGCGCGAGCGCCTCCCGCATGAACACATCTGGATAGTGACTCTCGTTGAAAGCCTTCTCGAGCTCCTCCAGCTGCCACCCGGTGAAATTCGTCCTCGTTCTTCTCCGTTTACAACCGGGACTGTCCTTATCCGGGTCCCCAGAATCTGCAGTGGTCGACGCGTGTGTTTGTACATGTGTATGTGTGTGTGTGTATGTGTGTGTGTTCGTGTGTGTATGTGTGTGTATGTGTGTGTGTGTGTGTGTGTGTGTGTGTGAGTGAGAGAGGAGAGAGATGGGTTCATACTACAGGACCGTCATGGCTTGTAAAGCAGCAGTTTAGTGTAAAACTCGGCGCTGTCACACTTTTCTTTTTAAGTATTTTGTTGTTCGTGAACTCTGACAAATCCCGCCACAAAATCTGAACCTTTACAAAACACATCTTTCTGCTGATATCTGACTGCCTTCCTTATAACCGGCAAAAATCAGTTTTCACCATTAAATACGCAAGAATCAGCAGCTCAACATCAATTTCCTCTATATAAATGACAAGTTGTTACTTTGATTTTGGCGTCCAGTTCAGCTTCTACAATAAAATGATTATCAATTCGTCTACTCACATAAACTTTTCTTTTTTAAATTCACCAAGCTCCAAAACTTTTAAACAGCATGGTTTTTCTCGGTAGACTCACTTTCTCCTTTAAAATCTGCCCTCACTGGTTAAAAATGTGTCATTTACCCTCACAGGCCAATTTATTTGGCTATAAACAAGCTACTTACATTTATTACTCTTCCTGCTACACAGCATTGTCTCCGCACAGGTCTATAAATGAGACACGAGACAGAGAGAGCCAGGCCTACCTGAGAGTTTGAACTGCTGGCTGTCGGGCGACAGGAGCGGGTTGGAGCCGACCACCGAGGCCGAGCAGGAGCCGTTAAGTAATCCGTCTATAGAGAAGGGCACGGCGGCCGCGGACTGCAGCTGGTGTCCGCTGGCGAGCTCGTAGACGTGCTGGTGATGATGGTGGTGGTGGTGATGGGAGCCGAGCGGGTACGGGAAGCCCACCAGCCCGCCCAAGGAGCCTCCGAACTGGGCGTGAGGATGCTCGAGTACCCGACTGTCCATGCTCGCCCGGGCTGCGGCGGGGCCGAAGTGAAGATGCAGAGGGAGGCAGTGTGGCTGAACATGCAGTCAGAAAAAGTCAAGAGAGAGGAGGGAGAGGACGAGGAGGAGGAAGTGAAGGCAGCTGGGGGGAGAGAGAGAGAAGGGGAACCCAGGCAGACGGCCGTCTCCCGCGGCCACGGCAGTCTACGGCGTGTAACAGCGGAGCGGCGGAGACCGGGCTGTACGAGGTATTTCACGTTTACGGTCCAGCCGAGATGTCAACCCTGCTCTTTCTCTCCGCGAGCCAGCTCATTAGGGCTCCTCCATCTGCTCGCGGGACCAATAAGAAACGTTAATCGCTCCGTGACGTCAGCGGCGCGGTTAATGGGGTAGGCTAACGGAAGGCACGAGGAAAACAGAAAGAGAGAGAGAGAGAGAGAGAGAGAGAGAGAGAGTTTTCTTTCTTTCCGGATCGATCGCTAATTACACCTGGCGCGGTCCTTTAATTCAGCCCTGTCAAAACAATGAGGACGAGGCAAAGCTGCCGCGTGGAACTAGCTAAGTGATTGATAGGCCGACTCCATTAAATCCTCAGGAATATAATGTTTTATAGAAAAAACAACTTTCTGATTTCAGCAACATTTCTAAAAGGTTTGAAAACTGTAATTAATGTCTTGTCTTTTATCTGGCACCTGAATTTTGAAAGATTGATTGATTGATATGGATTTATTAATGGTTAATAAATAATTTGTTATAGATCACCTATTAGCTATTAATGAGCTAATACAACTTTTGGGTTGCAAGATTGTGGAAAATCCTCCTCCAGCCATTGATTGATTACTTAACAGGCCTTCCAGGCACAGGCCCAGGGGCCCAAGGACCTGGGGGCCCCTGGTTTTCACCTGTAAAATATTCCAGAAATACACACAAAATGAGACACAAAACAACCACAAAGGGATGCAAAACATCTACAGAGAGACGCCAACTGACCACAAAAAGACACAAAACTACCACAGAGACACAAAATGACCACAAAGAGACACAAAATGACCACAAAGAGATGCAAAACATCTACAGGGTGATGCAAGATGACCACAAAGCGACGCCAACCAACTACAAAAACATAGAAAAACTAGCACAGGGATGCAAAACGTCCTCAAAGAGTCACAAATGACAACAAATGACATGGCATGATCTGTGGTAATTTTATTTGTCTTTCAGTCTGGGTGTCCAAGAAGGGGTGAGGGGCCTTTTACATGTGCTGAGGGGCCCATTGTGTCATAATCAATCCGTGACACTTTGCTTGTCTTTATAGATCTGTACTTCATTAAGGAGACATCTCTCATGGACTGACCACCTATCTTCTGGAAAAGAGCTGCACGACATCTGGACCAAATTCCGTGTATGTGTGTATATATATATATATATATATATATATATATATATATATATATATATATATATATATATATATATATATATATATATTTATATTTATATATTTTAAACTTTTACAAGTGCAGACTTCATGGATTGTAGAACCTTTTATTCAGGGTTTATTCACATTTATAATTGCAGGGGATTGTTACTGAACAGAAACACAGTCACATTATTACCAAAACATTTAAACTTACACTGATGCAAGATAGTTATTATTCAAACAAGACTGAGTGAACTCCTTCATTTAAAAATGTCAAACATCTACATTTCACATTTATTAAATTATTCACTCTAGCTTTGTATTATTTTCAGTTTTGCACACAGGTCGACAGCTACGGTCAAACTCTCTGTATAAGTTCATAAACGATGATATCATAAGTCTGCAGGTGTAAATGATGCGATAATGAGCAGTTTAGCAGCAGCAGATGAAGGAGGATTTTTCACAACCTGGCAACCCAAAAGTTATTATTAATGGCTTATAACTGAACAATAAGGCATAAGTAGATGATGGAGCTATTATCCATTAATAAAGCAATTAATAACAACTTATAAACCCTTTTATAAATAGTCCCACCTTTCCTTTCTTCTTGTCTCCCTCACGTGTGTGTGTGTGTGTGTGTGTGTGTGTGTGTGTGTGTGCGCACTCCAGCATCGTGTGTGTAAGTGTTTTACAGGGGCATTCAGGGCCAGATTGATCCAATAACAGCGCCTTTATCATTCCCCCTTTTCCTGAGCTGTCACATCGCATTTTAAACTACAAGCCTCTCTCCATCTCCCAGGCACCCCCCACCCCAACCCCTCCACAGACACACACACACACACACACACACACACACACACACACAGACAAAAACGCTCCATATCCAAGGTGTTAGTCGTCCTACCAAAGCTAAACTCTGCATCATTACTTCGATTTTTCACCTGAACAGCTTACATCAATGTTTAGTTGTAAAGTGGGTTGTAGCCTACATGATGAGATGTTTCAAGAATTCAATACTCACACATAGAGAGTCCAGTCAACCTTAACGGTGCGTGTGGCGTTATAGGACGAGACTGGGTGGCTTGTTACATGAATTTAGCCATGAGGCTTTTACCCTGGAGTCTTCTATTTGGGCAGGAGTTGTTTCAAACCTCTACATTTTTGCTTTTTATGAAAAATAAACAAATAAATAAAATAAAATAAGAGCAACTTGCAGTAGGTTCTTATGCCATGGCATTGAATAGCCTTTCAAGTGTGAATTCATATAAATAATATATTACTTTTCCACACACATAAATGGGTTTTACCTCGTTATCTGCGAATTGTAGATGTTCAAATTTAAAAAAAAAAAAAATCCCTGAGAGCTTTAAGGAATTCTTGTTCATATTGGCTTAAAAGTTGCATTTCAGTGTTCATCCCTGATCTTTTAAACAGTAGCAATGACAAACTGATTGATTGATTGATTGATTGAATCCACACCCACGTCACTAATTGTTTGAAGCAGTTTTTAAATTATATCCTTATGGTGTTTTCATTAAATAATAAATGAAATATCAACAAATAAACGAACAACGACGTATCACAATGAATGATAAAAGTGTTATCAACACAAAGATGATTTATATCAGATACATTTGCTATGATTCACTTACAACCTAAGAACTGATTCATTCTACACTTACATTATGTCTTTCAATCATTGCATCAAACTTAGGATTCATGCATTATAAGAAGTCAGTCTGCAGGTTCAGTTAACGCCACACAGCAGCTTTGGTTGAGGTTTGATTTGCAAACAAGAAAACTTGTGCATCAGAAAATTTCAGTTAGTTTCCAATTTTAACTTCCATTTCAAAATACTGCCTGTTTTAGATGTTTAGATGGCTGTGTCCTGTTGAACCTGATCCAATTTTAAAATGATTATCACCAGGGGCCAAATCATGTCAAACTTGAAATGTCGTGCAATGAACCCAGTGCATTTGAGTGGATGTACTTTACAGAACAGATATTGCATGAAGATACCTGCTCTTCAGTGAATCCTCCGTCATGTGTCTGATTGGGTGTCTGGATGTCATGTGAGTAGCTGGGTCTTTTCTTTTAGTGGCACTTGAGGTTTGAACTCTGTGTTGTCTCTCTGAGCATCGTCTTGACATCCAAGACGTAGAAGCGTGGATCCTCCTGGAACATTTTCCTAATCTTTGGAGTCAGCAGGCTCAGGTGGTACGAAGTCACCCTCCATTATTGTTTAGGAAAACTTGGACAGACTTCCTGTCTCGCTTGCTGGTTAGAACAAGCATGAAAATGAACCTCTTTTCCTGTTCTCCTGACTCCTAATATAGACGCATAAATAAAAAGTATTCTCCATAATTATCTCTGCGAAACGGCACAAAATCGCACCTCACCGCAAACAAGGCCAATTAGAGGAACCATTATTGATGACATTGAATAATTTGAGTGAAAGTATTTGGATTTTTAAAAAAATTATGAATCACAAAAAAATAAGCTGTTATCATAAATTAACTTTTTTAGATTAACATTTAGGTAGAAAACACAAATCACTGCTTCTTCAAAATAGAAAAAGCTTATCTTAATAAAATGTCACCATTAAATGTCTCTATATACATTTACAGAAAAAAACACTTGACTAGCAAACTAACATTCTGTATGTCATTAGTAGCCATGCATTTTTTTAATTAAAGGGGGTATTGACTTCAACAGGACTAATTATACTTCTCTGGGCTGCACACAGGCGGATGATGATGGGGTTGCTCAGATACTCGGATACAGGCTGTTTATTTTATACTTGTATGCAGCACATGCACATTTGTTGTCTTCTCCATTTCAAACCCGCCTCCCAACAGGGGGTTGAATCAACCAATCGACTTGCCTGATGCTCAGGTCCGCACGACACGTAACGTCCTTCCCTTTATAGGTTGAAAGAGAAGCAGATTTCCAGAATAAGAGTCCAGCTCTGTGAGGAGGTATAGGCACAGCGGAGCTTTGAGGTGACATTTAATGCCATTCATGCTCATAATGACAATGCTAATTTTTTTAAATAATTAGTGATTATTATAATTAGTGGTCGCTAATCACCAGAGTTATTATAATTCATCGTATGGGAGGACATAAATTTCATGGCAGTATATAAAACGGTTGTCATGACATTTAACTCGAAAGCAGAAATGTCAGCCTCATGGTGGCGCTAGAGGAAAAGTCAGGGAATCACCAAAGTCAGTTGAATTCATCTTGTGGAGACGATGGATGTCTGTAGAACATTTTGAGCCAATTCATACAGCAGATTTTTAAATATTTGAGTCTGGACTGAAGCGGTGGACTGACTGATGACTGACTGACTGATGTTGCCATCCTAGTAGAGCTACACTGAAAGAATTTCTATGCTGTAAAATCAAATAGAAATTAAATTTGTTTGTCTCTCTTCCAGAAAATGAGTTTAAAACTTGCATCTGTTTGGTTTTTCCAGGGTTTTACTCATTAAAAACCATGGACACTGATCCATTCCCAATGACCAACTAAGCCATTTTAGTAAAAGAATAGATGAGGAAAATTTGGTGCATGTGTAGTGCAGGTTAAAAACTGAGAAGATAAATGCAATTACAATTTCAAGTTATCCTGTTGAGTTAAGGGTCTTGTCTAATGCGGGGGAAATGGTGCTCAAATTGAAGTGTGCATCGGAAAATGAAAGGTTTTGAAATTTACAATCATGGCAGAGGCCAGAAGCAACTGAGTGTCCAGGTGGACATCTTTGGGGGGGGGAGCGATGGAGGGAGAGAGAGAGAGAGAGAGAGAGAGAGAGAGAAAAAGATTATACATATAAATTGTAAATGGTGTCGTAGAGGCCAGATCTTGCCCGAGGCGGTGACTGCTTCATTTTGTGTTAAATTTCTTGACAGAAAGCCACCCGCGTGCTGGTGAATACTGAATGGTAATCAGAGCTGGTTGAATAAGTGCCTCCCCCTCCCTCTTCCATTACTGTGAATTAATTCGACTTTATTTATCCAATTTCTGGAGCTGACAGAATGTTAATTTGAGTTGAGATTTCTCTCTGCTGTTCTGCCTGTGACCCGTAGCCCTGGGATTGGCGTGTTGTAATAACCTGAATCTTTCACCAGAAGCTCCGATAATTGTTACCTTATTAGCATGTAAATTGTTTAATTAATATTATTATGAAGAACCATATAATCCCTCCGTTACTTGACCCTGAGTCCACACGCGAGCAGGCTTTCTGCATTTCAATGTCTAGTTTTTAAATGGACTCTTTAATGTTGGCTGGTCGTCGGCTGTTATAAACCCCCTTTCCTCAATCTTAGTGCAACTTTAAACGGCTTGAGAGGCGCTTTTGATGTCGCCCCGTCTCTATCTCTCTCTTTTGCTCTCTCTATTCCCTTTTTATTTCTTTGCTGCTTTTTCTGATGTGTATTTATTTTCCTGCTGCCATTTTTGAACATCAAAATCCAACGCCTTCTTGTCATTTGCTTATAAAAGCTTTTTTTTTTCTAAAGCCCCCCTCCCTGTACTTTCCCAGTGGCTGTGCGAGCCAAACACATGCAGTGCTCAATGAAAAGCAGCCCTTGACATGAGGTCCTAAGAGACCGCAGCATTTAAATTCGCCTTTCTTCCTTCCTCCTCCTTTTTTGCTGGGCACGAGTGACATTGTCAGATGCTAGCTTTAATTAACTTGATAATAAGATGGGCGACTCACATACAGGCCAGGGTTCGGCTTGCCTTGCCTCCAGTCCCCCCCCCCACCCCCCCTTCCCTCTCTCCCCTGTCTCTGTGCAGGCAACACAACCAAACCCACACTTCAGGAAGACAAGGAAAAAAAAAAACCAAAAAACAAATACAAAATATTGGTCCCTACTGAGGTGACTGCTTCTAAGCTGTCATCTAAGCCTATGCTGAAGAAAACCATTTGAATTTATTGTAATTTGGTCAAGACACATGAAACCCTGTGGAGTTACAGGGAATCCCCAAATAAAGAGCAGATCACTTTTCTGAGCTGATGTCTGAGTGAAGTCAGGTATTTTATGGGTCTATAACTGAACCATGTTCATGTTGATACTGTACAAAACATGATAACATACAACATCCAGTAGGCACTATTTGTGTCTTATTCCATTAGATATCTATAATTAACATCTGGCCTAAATCGACTGTTCCTATTGTTCTTGACTAAGATGCTGAATTCTCACTGTTTTTAGACCAAAAGACCGAAGTACAAAAAGAACATATTCATGTCTGTATATTCAAGCACTATGTTCACAATTCTGCCAAACGCAGTAAAACAAATCCCTGTGCGTCCAGTCGTTTCTCATACGCTTCCTTTTTTAGCCTCGGCTGTGAGCCCGTAACTTCCCTGGTTGCAGTAACCTGTGGCCACGCAACCCTCTACAGAGAGGCCTTTCACAAAATGTAAAAACAAAGTTTGCTATACTAAATGTGTGTAATTATTTCAGTGAGTTAAAAAGTCTTGATGTCCAAAACTTATTTGCGATGTGTTCCAAATACCCTGAAACCCCCACGCCATGCAACCCGAACCGTCTTTGCAACAAGCATCACATCCTAATTGTTACCTCTCTTCCTTGATCATTTTGGGATTTGAGTTAATTTTATCATTGGGTTGGTTTTTCCTTGACATCATCCACTACGAAGCGAAAGTGGGACTTAAACTTACACATGCCTTTCAACAGGCTGTGATTTTAGTCCCTAACTGAACATGGCAGGGGTCTTTTGACAAAGGAAGGACACTAATCCTTCACTCTACCAATTAATAATTACAATTAATAGCCAACCATGCAGCGTCAAGACTGGGAATCTCTTGACTGCCTCGTCAGAAAAATGATCTGTTGAAACAGCCACTGAGTCATGGAGATGGCCAGACTCAGTTTTCATAGATGTTTGGTACCAGTTTGAGATCAACTGCTGCTGGACTCTTTGTCGGCCACTAGATGGCGCCATCATGTGCTTGAAAGGTGACTTGGAGACTTTCAGGTGGCAACTGAACTAACAAAATTATTCATCGCGTCTTTCCTGCATAATGTCTTTAGGTTTATGGCTCTAAGGCTGATGATGTCTGTCTGTCTGTCTGTCCGTCTGCTGTCTAATGACTTTTGGGATCTCCAGCCTCACGGTGGCGCTAGAGACATTTTTGGGTCTCTATAAAATGTCACAGCTACCGGATGAGTTGTAATGTCATCGAGCACAAACATGTTCGCTACAGGATGAACTAAAATAACTTCAGTGTTAGCTTAACTTTTAATTAAGCGCTATCCGTAGGTCAGAACTTACATTTGTCCAATGTCATTGTGTGTATGTTAGCAAGCTGATGTTAGCATTTAGCTCAAATCACTGGCTGTGGACTGTTCCTGGTGTTGGAAGGGTGAGCTTTAGTCTTTTACTTCCTCACCCATTTTTCCTGTAAGTCCAGAAGCTTTCCAATCACAACCCCCTCTCTCTTGCATTGAAAGACCCCCACTGCTGACAGATTACATATATGTCTAAGCACTCAATGCTACACTTGTGACCAACCGTTTAGCAAATACGCTTTCAAAATAAATACGTTCTTTCTATTTCATCGTCTGACCGAGATCAATTTGAGACGTGGTTTGGGAAAAGAGAGTATAAGGTTTAGTTTGTGATTTATTTGATTATGATATTTATTTTAAGCTAATTCCAGACTTCATTTCGGGTTTCTTCTTAGGCAAGACTGACTGTGTGTTTCCAGAAAAAGTTCAACCTAGACAGGAACAAGCAACAATGATACTCTACTTTACCTGAGGTCACTGCCCTGCGAGGATACATGCACTCATCAGTGAAATCTAGGTCCTTGAGTTACATTCACGGTGCCTTATGGACATGGAAACACCATGCCTGAACATTCAGAAGAATCTCCCCGAGCGCCCACGAAACCTCAGTTTTTCTTTTTCTTTTTTTTTTTTCTTTAAATAAAACTATGAACATGTAGGTTACTGCTCAGAACAAGAATCTCTTTTGAACCACAAAACTCCCAATCTGCCTCTTGAGAGGTGGAATCAAGTCATATTTATTTTTTAATTAGCAAACTAAGGTGAAGCAGTGGAGAGTTAATTACTCCATTACTGAGTGCAAGTTAATTTTTAACCATCTGAAATGAAGTCAGTCATTATTTAGTCGATTGGTTGATAATTAAGAGTCTAATCTAAATTAATTGTTGGGAGGCTGGTTTTTGATCCTGCCGTGCGCTTTGTTCAGCCTTAAACCGGGAAACTAGATGCGATTCCAATTAAAAGTGAAGGGCTTTAATGTATTGATGTTTTGGTTTTTTCCACAAATCTTTTTCCTGACACATAATGGAAGCTTTGATAATTTAGAGCAGGAAAGAACCATTTCCAGGCAAGTGCGTTTTAGCTCTTTCTCTCCATGCAATTAAAAACTTTTCCTCCATCTCATTATGAGCATAATTGTGCCTCTGACAGAATATTTGGAGGGAAATGCAAGTAGCGACTGAGTTGAAAGTTCGTTTCTTTCATTCACCTCCTGCTTGATAGATTAAAGACGATGCCTTTTAAAGATCTGTCTCCTTGTGTGTGTATGTTCATATATATATGTGTATATACTTTTAAAATGAATGTAACCAAAGCCAAACTTCCTCTGGAGCAATAATTCCATTTCAATTAAAACTGACTTATCACCTTTTCCTAAAACGTGCTTAATATGCCAAAAATTTTCAATGCTTGAAAGAGTCCAAAATGCCATTTTAATTGTTATCAGTGAGTCGGATCTCCCCCCCCCCCCTCTCTCTCCTGTCTTTCTCTTTTTCCTCTGCCAAGCCCCCCTTTTTCCTTGGCTGTCTTGGCACAAGCCGCACGGAAATAGACCTAATTAACCCCCCTACCCCGCAGGGAAATCCGCTATGCAAATTAACATTTTCAAAATATAGTAATGATATAATTTGAGAAATGGTGATGCCAATTTTCTATGCACTGCCTTAAAGTATTTGCATATACGTTTTAACGGCCCGATCGATGCTTTCCTCCACATCTCCTGGTCATCTGGAGTGTGTGTGTGTGTGTGTGTGTGTGTGTGTGTGTGTGTGTGTGTGTGTTGTGTGTGTGTGTGTGTGTGTGTGTGTGTGTGTGTGTGTGTGTGTGTGTGTGTGTGTGTGTGTGTGTGTGTGTGTGTGTGTGTGTGTGTGTGTGTGTGTGTGTGTGTGTGTGTGTGTGTGTGTGTGTGTGTGTGTGTGTGTGTGTGAGAGAGAGAGGAGGGGAGGAGGAAGGGGGTGTTGAAACAAATGCCCAGATCTGATGGGCATATAGAGGAAGAATGGATCAGCCTATTTGGCCACTGGCTGGCTACTGGAGCCCAACAAAACCATCTGCTAGGAGAGAAACGGTGGAGGGGTGGAAGGAAGGAGGAGAAAATCACCTCCCTCCCTCCTTTCCCCCCAAAGAGCTCAGCTTAAAGCCGCTCTGTAAACGAGGAAAGATGTTTTAATTAGGAAGCAAGTTCATGCACATCTCATTTAAATCACTTTGATGAATAGCTGCGTCTGAATGGCCTGTGTGCACTGAAATAAAGGGACTGATGCTATTTGAAACAAAGGTGTTTCCTTTGGTTCATGTTTTGTTTCCTCACCTCACCACGTGTCTCCTAACCCTAATCGTTTCAATGCACAGTATAAACACCATTTTCCATTTACTTGGTATTTAAATATATTTAATCTAATACACATTTGGCCACACAAGGGCCCCAAATATAAAGCTGGGACGCTCAATAAAGTATAACGATCACATGTACTAAGAGGAAACAACAGTAGGTTCAAGTACAGTGTGTACAGGCTTCATTTTATCCCATTATATTGATTTCATTGTTGGTAATTATACATAATTACTCCTGAGAGATGTGTGAATACATCCTTTACTCTTACACATAATCCATAAGTTAAGGCCCTTTATATTATATAAACATAAAGGATATCACTTTACAATAAGACTACCCTTATAAAGGATTTATGAATGGTTTATAATTAGTTTGTTAATTAGCTTAATAACACTTTATAAATCAATTAACTGTTATAACACATTAGATAAAAAGGTGACCTTTTGCTTGCCAAATATTGAGCCACATTTATCTGTACTGTCAAGCCTCATATCTCATTAGTTACTGAGTTTTCTTACCTGTCTACTTCAACACATATGTTTTAAATTACTAGCAATTAACCACCGTCAGCATCTTAATGGTCATAAAGTTTCATTTGGCAATTCAAATTATGGCATATGAAATTATGGCAGATCATGTGACCAGATTCACACACTAAGGCCTTGGCAATATTGTTTACCTTGACACGCTATCACCAGCTGGAAAAAGGAGCCTTATTGAAAAGTGTAAAACCCATCATCATTTATTAATGAGTTACAATAAGGAACTCATTAATAAATGGTGACATGTTTTACACTAAATGGTAGTAACTCATTAGTAAGATTAATGAGTAGTAAGCATGAACTTGATCTTGCCAAATAATGATCCTGAATCAAATTATAAAACTGTTATAACTTGTTAATAATTGTTTACTTTTGAGTTGTAAAGTGTTAAAAACCGAATTAATAACATAATAATAAACCAGTTATAAAAAAGGGGAGTCTTATTGTAAAGTGGTACCACATAAAGTCTACAGAGCTGGTCGATCAGTGAATCAGCTTTATCACAGTTGGTCCATAGTTTGGCGATGACCTGTGTGTCAGTGTGCGCCTGTAAGAATCAAATCAGTAGCTATTCCTCATTCAAATTTGAACTCTGTAAATATTTTCCAAGCACGTGTAGAATCCCCTGAATATGTTCAAGCAGAGTTTTCACTGTGTACATTGTGGCCCTCAGAGGAAATACAGTAGGTGATAATTCTCATCACTGTAAAACAGACATAATTACCTGTATGATAGAGTCAATAAGCGCAGCACCGACTCCGATCAGTCTTGTGAAATTTGATGTTTTACGAGGCTGTTTGAAAACCCAACACATCCGGCGATACAGCGCGCACGTGTTTTGCTTGTATAGTCCTCGGCCTCAACTAAGTTAGCATCACTTTGGTAACATATCCACGTTCTCGATGCCCCTTTCCACACAGAGGGCAATGTAGTGACATGTTCCTACACAAATCAGCTGTTTAGTCACTCTACCAAAGTCACATGATTATGAGTTTCCAAAGACTTTACTTTACAGGGACGTCTGTGTTTGTGATGCTCTTTAATCTCCATCGACGAATCAGAACAACCTTCCTGCAGAAGAGTTTCTGGAAAGTGTTTTGATTTCACAACTGTGGAGTTTTTTCTTTCATTAATTTTAGCCAAAATCCACAGTCAGGAGCTGCACCACACAACACGCAGTGAACCTATGACTTCTAAGACTCTTGACTCTTGAGGTGTAAGATGCTCAGGTGACTCAAAAATGAGAAGGATCTTCTCAAAGCTTCTATTTAAGGAACTACAGTATGTTGCTGCAAAAACTCCCTGAAATGTGTCTTTTCCATCCAGTCAAAGCCAAAGATACACTTTTTCTTTTAAACTCATATTCTTAAAATTTCTTTCTTCTTTCAATTAATATTCAACTACTTGTGCTAATCCTCCACAGATCTACATATATCTACATGGATACAGGCTGGTGTGCATGTTCTGCAGTGTTACTATACAACATAGATGTGGGATTTACGACGGACTAAAATTATATCATGAAAATGAGATCCTGTTTATAATTATGGATGTTTTAACTTGTTCATCAAGGACCAACAGAATGAAAGCACTCCAAGCACTTTCTCTTTCCCTCTACAGTTAAAGTTCACTTCACTTCTCTTAATTGTAAAACAACCACTTTTGTTGCTGTATTTCTTTCTTTTTTTTTCTACCACTGCAGACAGCACGCAGCCGATGGCGCACAGCCAACATGACGGGACAGTTTAAGCAATTAATGCACAAAGATATCAGTCAGTGAGAGCAAATCATTTCACATAACCTGCCAGTCCACCAAGCACAGCCTGATGATGCCCTCTGGAATATCCCATCCTAACATATGCCTAATTGTTTACAACTGCTTGTTTACATAAATACAAAATGCTACAGGGGAGGAGGGATGGGGAGGGGGGGGGGGGGGCAGAGGAGGGTTTAGAGTCAGTACACTATCAGACAGAGCTGGAGAATTAATAACAATTTGTGGCAGATAATTACTTATCAATTAAAGCTGTTATCCTGCCTAATTAGGCAACGTTCATTAAATTCAGCCAATTTAAACCTTAATCAAAGTTAGCAGGGCCTGACAGCAGAGTGAGAGTCAGTGGAGGAGCGCCCCCCAGTGGAGGAGAGGGGAAGGAGGAGTCCCTCAGGATGGTGTGTGTGTGAAAGAGAGAGAGAGAGAGAGAGAGAGAGAGAGAGAGAGAGAGAGAGAGAGAGAGAGAGAGGAAGTTTTGTCTATTCTTCTTTTTTGTTGCTCTAAGAATGGCCCACTTTTCCAGTTTCATAAAGTTATTATCATCATTATTATAAGTAGTAGTAATAATAGTAGCAGTAGCAGTAGCTTCTATTCTTTCTATAGTATTTTGTTACTTTATATTATTATATTTGATGCATGAATCTAAATGCAGCAAGGTGGAGCTTTTTGTTTTGAACTTGAATATATATTGTTTGTTTGAGTAATTAATATATAAGCATCATAATTTATGAGCTAGTTATATGTTTTGTATAAAGAGCCTAAAAGTCAAATAATCAAGGAGTTAAATAGACGTATTGGTGTAAGAAGAAATGCAGTGCCGTATGAGGATGCAAGAAGAGCCAACTGGAAATACATAGATACAGCTCATGCATGGTTGGATTAACCCACCAGGGGAACCTGGGGCCAAAGATGAGCTCCTGTGCCCTAACTGAATAAAATGATCATAAAACACCTGCAACACAGTTAACCTGGGGTTTTTAGGAGGCCCCTAGCAGTTTAAGATCCATGCTTTTTACCTCAAAATGAATAACTATGAGTACATGTACTGCGTTACTTTCAACCAAAGATGGTGACAATGTTGCTGCTGGTGGTTATTATTATTATTATAGTAGTAGTTGTAGTAATAGTATAAGTGGTGAAAGAAGTTAGCAAATGCAAGAAAAGATCTGCATTCAAATATACTCATTCTGTAGATTAGCCCCTTTTCAAAGTGTCATATTACAATATATTATTACAGTTGTTGATGCATTAATGTCAGCAGCGAACTAATCTAATTGTTTAATATCCTGATTGTTTGGTCAATGCAAAAGCATTACATCTTGTTTTGTATGTAAAATCTTAATCTCTAAGGAAACAGCTACACAGAGGTTAACTATTTGAGGACAAATGTACTTTTATTTATTATTTATCTACTCAAAAGCTTAAAAAAAACTACACTCAGGCACACAATGACTCCAGGTTTAACACCCGCCTTCACCCTCTGGCCTCTCACCTCTCATTTTAAAGCCTTCACTTCCAAGAACTGTTGTGGCCAATTGACAACAAAGCACGAGCTTCTCTGGGCGTCTCGGCACGAGGAACGAGTTAATTAATATTGGCTCCTGTTTGCTCTGGTTAATGAATGAGTGAATTATGCACCTCTGGGACACCGCCTCCCCAATCGCTTTAAATTATTCCCCACACCCCTCTTCCAACATTGTCCTCCAATTTCCCCACTCTGATCCTGCACTGATGGGGTCCCTGTCACCAACCAGACCAACACACACACACACACACACACACACACACAGAGGCTCCATCTGTCTGTCTTTGTCCTGCTCTTGTGTATTTTAGTTCATTGTCTCCAGCACATTTATTGACGTTTTTTTTTTTTCAGGATTCAACGCTTCTGTTCGACCTCGCATCATAAGCTCATGGTGGCAAATAACTTCCATCCCATTAACTCGTTTGAGAGGGGAGGCTAGTCAAACAAAGCTTGGCTGCAATCTGATCCTCTCTCTCTCCCTCTCTCTCTCTCGCTCTCTCTCTTGCTCTCTCTCTCCCTCTCTCTCTCCCTCTCTCTCTCTCTCATACACGCTCACACTCAGTCCTGTTGGTCAGAGAGAGGAAAAAAAAAAAAAGATCCATATTATTTGCATTAAAAGCCTCGCACCGTGAAATTCATTTATAATTACAAAGCGGGGTGCAGTGTGTGTTATGCAGATCAGGGACATGTGTGCGGACTGAATTCGCGCTCAGATTGGTTATTTTGTGATATGCTAACACGAATGTATGGTGACAGATTGCAATTATCCCGTTATTGTAATTGTCAAAGTCAATTCACTGCAGGCTGAGTGCAGGCTACATGAAAAGAGCAGGATTTACACATGACTGTCTGGATTTGATTGTCTTTTTGACCCTCAAAAAACAAACAAAAAAAACCCCTGTGTTTTACCGAATACATTGCTGCTGTCAGGCCATCACCTCAGATGACACGATGACACTCAAGTTGCTCCCAAATTAGGACTGGAATTGAAAATTAGCCTTAATTTGAGGATTATATAAATATCAGTGATGTGTTATGTTTCAGTTTTAAATGTTACGAACATAAAGTATATGCTGATCACATACTCTGTTTCATTGTCAAATTAAATAAGGGTGTAGCCTGTATGTGTGTGCTGAGGAGTTCATGGTGGATCTAAGGTAAACTGTCCATAAAAAATCTTATGGCATCTTCCCTTACAGTGTCCTCTGCTCGGCCTCACGGATCTTCAGCGCCCCCCTGTGGTGAAAAGACACTGTGCAGGTCCAATCTGCATCTCTCTGCATACAGCACCCAAATCTGTGCGCCCCTGCAATCATGGACAATTCTCAATTATGAATCTGAAGCAGAGGAGATTTTCATTCAAAACACCACAGAAATTCATTTCATATTTTCACTGTCACCATAATTAAATATATATAACAATAAGATGTGTAGTGACAGAAAAAAAGTTAATCTCTTTGTTTATTTTTGCTACAATGCTGCTCACATTATCAAAAATTAAAGTATCATGGCTATATTAAGGAAGCTGGATCCTGGGGTAAAAATTAGCTGTTGCCACGTTCCCATCAAGTACGTTGCACAAAGCAAAGGTGGCAACTTCATTATATTTTGTACAGAGATCCAGAAACTAAACACTACTTCTGCCTGGCTTATTTTCTATGCGTCAGTTAGTTTGAAGTAGTTTGATTAAACACAACTTTATGTAAGGAAATGTACCATGTAACCACAATGGTAATCTGGTGATCCAGACCCTTTATTTTTTTATTTGGTTTATTGTAAGGTACAAGTACACAAACAGAAGCAGAGTCTGATGTACTGTACATGTGTTTATAACCAAAGCTAATGTCCAACAACAGTGTCTTGATGGGCATTGATGGGTCAAGCAATCATTAACTGTGCTGTGGCTCCAAATTGGGGTCAGGTGCATCCTATTTGCTTTAATTATCCCTGAGATGTGTCTGGAACTTGATTGGAGTCCAGCTGTGGTAAATTGAAATGATTAGAAAAGTACACACCTGTGAAGGCCCCACATTTCATACTGCATGTCAGGACGAAAAAACAAAATTTGAATTTCTAGTCTAAATCTTACTCAAGAAGATTTTAATTGGTTACTCGAAGCTGTAATTGCTGCCAAAGGGGCTTTTACTAAGTAGCCTACTGAATTAAAGCTCTGAATACTTATGTAAATGAGAGTTTTTGATCTTTAACACATTTGCAAAAAAAATCTAAAAACATGTTTTCACTTTGTCACTATTATTGAGTGCAGATTGATGCGCAAATATGTTATCAATTTACAATAAAGTCTAGAACACAAAGTGTGCGAAAAGTGACGAGGTCTGAATAGGAAGCTCTGCATGAAACTAACACAAGCTGCCGGTTAGCTAAGCTTAGCATACGGCTTGTAAGCAGGGGGAACAGCTAGCTAACTAGCCTGGTAAGAACATCCATCTACCAGTACAGCTTAACTTCATACATTTGTTTAATCTGCACAAGTGTAAAAAAAGAAAAAGAAAAAAGAAAGAAAATTCACCATTTTAATGTCAGGTTATGTGCCAAACTGTTTTTGAAACTGTTGCCAGGCAACCAGTTGAGACTAAAAATGTTACTATGCCAAGAAAATAAAAGTTTAAGCTCCTGAAACGCAAATGTATAATTTTTCTATTTTGTTTTTTTTTTCCCACTTTTTTTTTTCTCAAAAAGATGTGGCCTAAATCATTACCAAGGTTTAGAGATACAGGAAGGCGGATGTTTTTTTGTTTTGTTTTTTTTATGTTAGTAGCTAGCTACAGGCTACATCTTAGCTAACCGTTTTTACCGGACAGTTGAAAGGGTGGTATTGATCACTCAGAAAGCCAATAAGCCTATTTCTCTAAAGGGGTTTCTTTAATGAACCCTAATAATAAAAACAGAAAGATAAAGGAATTAACACCTGGTATTAAAGGACAGCTTTTAAAGCTACATGGTTTGACAAATATTCATCAGTGTATGGAATGAGATTGGCTGCGTGTGGGTGACACAGTTGAGCACACCTGCATCTACTTCTCCTTAATCAAACCCTTCCTGTCTCGTTCAACCCGAACCACAGAGTCGGTTTGTGTTCCCCGGTGTGATGGCTGAATCCCGGAGAGTTCAGTTGACCACTCTCCCCTGCGACGTACCGCCTTCACCCCCCGACCCGCCCGCTTCGGAGCACGAGTCTTCATCGAGTGTCCTGCGGGGGAAAGACACCGGGTCAGACCGAACCGCTGACACCGACACGGTCCGACTGATCCTCCCGTTGTTCGAGCCTGATGAGCGGAGCTTTCCACAGTTCAGCTACAGTCAGCTCATTGACAACAAGGTGGGGTTTTATATGGACTTCTTTACTTCTACTACTTTAGATCAATATAAATAGCCTGCAGTGAAAAAAATCCCAATCCAAGCTCCACATGTTTGTACATGTAACCTGACAGTTTGATAGGTCGTATCAATTAGCAGGGAATAGTATGTGCACCCCCCCTTACTATTTATATATTTTTTCAAAAAGTCCTTTTATAGAAGATTTGAAGAAAAATGTTAAGATACACTTAGTTTTTTCACCTTTTCTTATGTGCACATCAATTTCTTAAGTGATCAAATTAAAACAATAAGACATTCCTGCATGTTCTATTTTAAAGTTAATTCCCTGTGCTGTTTGACACTTGTTTTACGTTAGTTTGTCTTCATTTAAATGTTTAAACTTTTCACCAGGATAATTGCCTTAATCTTTTCAAGATTTCACAAGCTGTCCAACTTTAAAGTGGCAACACATTTGAACAACTGAGATAAATGAATGGGGCTAACTGAGCTAAATTTCTGACTCTAGGATACAGAAATATTTATTTTTGTGTAAAATGTAATGGTTCATAAGAGACTTTACATTTTAGATCAACCACACAAAAGCAAAAGACCCACTGAGCAAATATGAAGAGGAAGAGGGGAGAGAGGATGATGAAGTCGCTGCCATTGCCAGGAAGTTGGAGGAAAAATATGTGAGTAGCTTCTCTTTTTTTTTTGCAAACCTGATCCTATGAAGACAGGTTTTCCTTCATTTTGGAATTTTAAGTCTTCATCGTAAACGGAAAGATAATATTTTGCATCCTCTCACTGCAGGGTGGCAAACCCACGAAAAAGAAGGATCGTATTCAGGACCTGATCGATATTGGATACGGTTATGATGAAGATGATTCTTTCATCGACAACTCTGAGGCTGTGAGTCCACTGCTATGTCACATGTTTCAATTTCCCCAGAACTGTTATCAATTCCTTTTTTTTTTTTTTTTCCTATTTTATATATCAGCATCTTCATTGTGTTGCACAAAGACACAGTTTTACATGCTGTATCTAGGCCTTGTTGATTCCCATGTAGTGGAAATTTTTTTGCTTTTCAGCAGTTTACTTCACAAAAAAAAGGTCTTACGAAATTTCCTCTGCTCATATTTTCTTTCGGCTGTATAAATCCGTATTGATAGAAATGATTTGAATCTGATTACGATATTGCTTCTGGCTGGTCTCTGCAGTATGACGAATTTGTTCCGGCCTCCATCACAACTAAATTTGGTGGATTCTATGTAAATTCGGGCGTGCTGCAGTTCCGCCAGGCTTCCGACACTGAGACCGAGAACTTGACAACAGAGGAGAAAACGCTTGAGTCCTCAAAAGTAAGTAGTGCATCACCGTGGAGCATTTTAATGGATGTTTTGTACAGACTTGGAGAGGAACAGAGTTTGTGTTTCAGGAGTGACTGAATTCCAAAACTGTTCTTTGCACCAGTGTTTTGTATCTTGAAAAAGTTTACAATTTGATTAGATTTCAAAACCGTATCTTATCAGACATAATGGCTTCAAACATACATTTGTAGAAACGTAAACTCAATGCTGGACAGGATAAGCCGAAGAAGAAGCAGTGCAGAGCAGATGAAGAGTCAAGAGCCAAGTCAAGGTGAGGGGCGACAAAGTAAATTTATCTTTTGTTTAAAAAGCCAGTTTGACACTGATGCTCGAACATTTGATTCAATATGATTCTCAGAATAATTTTCTCATAAGCGTAATCATCTTGTAGCACTTTGTCTGAACTCGAACTGAATAAGAAGAAGAAGAAGAAGAAAAAGGCTGTTGGCACGTTAAGTGTCACAAGCATGCTGAAGAAGTTTCAAAGAGAGAAGGAGAAGGAACGACAGAAAATGGAAAAAGCAAATCAGAGGGCAGCAGGAATCATCAGTGTACCCACAATCCCTCTGTGCCCGGCAGACGCAGCCGGCGGTGGGGGCTCAGGACTGACCGACCCGCTCCTCAGTTTAATCGGCTCGACCAACGACCACGCTCTTATCCAGGCAGCCAGCACAGTGGACTTTGTTATTGATCTGGTCTCTTTATTAGATGCCAGCGAAGAGACTTCTTCACCAAAACTGGTTCCTCAAGCTGCCACAGAGACGCAGCTTTTCCAACCCAAAACAAATAATCACAGTCTCACTCAAGCCCAACCTCCAAATACAAAGACTAATTTGGAGCGGAGGACTCATCCAGAACCAATCCAGCTCCTGTCAGAGGCCGGCTCTACCTCTCTTCAGCAGTGCGCCCCGCTGCCGGAGGGACTTACCCCAGCACTGGAGGACAGCATTAGAAAACTCGTGGCAGTAAGGTTAAATTTTATTATTTATATATGCTGAAATGAAGATGTCTGTGTGCATGTGTCAATACACTAATGCAGGATGGCTACACAGATGATGTACACTCATTTTTCAGACTGCCAAGACCTCGGAGGGAGGCTCGAAACTCAAGTTCTTCACTCCAGAAATCAACTCAATCCTGCTAGAGTGAGTAATCCAACACCACAGACAGCAAATGTTGTCTTGATCCAGGAGCTCAGTGGAAGCCTGTTTTTAAAACCCGGATCAACTACAAAATGCCAGAAATCGTGCTTTTTAACAACTTTAACAACAGATTTCACTTGTGGAGAAGCATGTGGTTGTTAAGTTGTGTCATTAATCAGTTTAAACTACAGCTTGGATCGCCCAGAATCCACTTGTAAATATCAAATGTTGTTTCCTCAGACTGATCTAGGTTCAGCAAGATTTAGAAGGCAAGATATTTGAATGCTCGAGTCCTGGACACCCCAGGAAGATGTCAGCTGATTGTTTGTATACTGTGGCTAAAAGTATTAAAGGCAGGTTCACACACTCGTGTCTCCCTCAGGATGAAACGTTATCACTTTGGTTATCCATCGACCTTTGATCTGTACCTGCAAAACTGACATTTAGCACGCTTACTCACGTAACTAAGACGACGAAAAAGGTAAACATTACATGTGCTAAACATCGGCACGTTAGCGTTTTCATTAGTTAGTACAGCCTCACGGAGCTGCTAGCATGGCTGCAGAATCCTGGCCTTGTTTCTAGATCAATACTGAAATCAGTTGTCGTGGTAAATTGATTGTGCTTATATTAGCATCTTTAACCTCGGGAGAGTGCAAAGCTTACATACACACACACACACACACACACACACACACACACACACACACACACACACACACACTTTCATACATAATTGATTTTGAAGTGCTAATTAAAAGCAGTGTTTTGCTCGTGGATCAAATCACCAGACCTGTGATCAGTTGATGACCTCAGCTCCCTGAGCTTCTCTCATCCATTAATCTGACCCATGTTCATCATCAGGCTTTCAGTGGTTTGTTCTTTGCTTGAGCCATCCATAGTGTTGTTGAACATAGTGTGTAACAGCATACGTCAACTCTCTGACTTTCTTGGCCCAGTATTGAGTTGCAGTGTCGGGAGCAGGGCGGCCAGTTGCGCTCCAAAGTGTACACACACCTGTCGTCATTCCTGCCCTGCAGCAGAGATGCGCTCTTAAAACGCGTAAAGAGACTATTTCTCACGCACATGGTGAGTGAGGTTAACGCTTTGAGTTGTTTTATTACAGAATTGGTGGAAGTTTTGTGTTTGTATGCGACTAACTTCTTGAAACTGACTCTGAGAAGAAGGAACCTCCTGACGTGGAGGATCCCGTGCAGAAACTTAAGGAGGCCATCGGCAAAGCTATGCCTGAACAGATCGCCTGTTACCAAGCAAACTGCCAAGCATATGAACACGTTAAGGCTTCAAAGTAAGTTCAGTGGCATAAATCGTGGGGGGGGGGGGGGATTCTTCTTATTCACATGATGACAGATGCTATTCATCCATAGTCCATAGCCAACAATGTTATGTGCACCTGGGGTGGATAGCCAATGTAGCTGTTTACGCCTGGATTTTAAGGCTCTTCTGCGGCTCTTCCATGAGTCACATTTTCTAACACATGGTGAACATTGTGAAAAGGTTTATTTTAATCCAAAGCAGATTTTTCTTTAACCTAACCAAATAGTTTTGTTGCCTAAACCTGACCAAACTGACCTAAACACTGATTATAATAACAACAAGATAAGTCAACCAGGTCTGAAAATAGATAAATATCAACTTTTCATTTCACACAGGAGTGTAATCCCAGTCTCCTTGGAGAAAGTCCAGTGGCTAACCCATTCATCCGCCTCGACCTTCTCCCCATGAGGACTTGTCGCTCTTTATAATATCTCACCTGACTTCCTGAAGTCTTTCTGCACTGGTGGCATTTAATAAGCACCTGATAGCAGCAGATGTTTAGATCGCCACCTGGCGTTTGGCACTTGCTACACGGACATGCATTGCAACATTTTGCGTCCTGTACACTATTTTGTAACAGTGCAAAAAAAATGGCTTCGGGAGCCATTAGGTGTCCTGTACGGGTGTAAATACCTGAATCGGTGCCATGTGACTATTTTCACCTGGGTGCAAATAAACAGTTTATTTAAACAATACAAAAAAAAAAACAACAACAATGTAGAGGGTTGTTTTCCTTAAATTTAATTTAGTTAAATGTCAGAGGTCAAATATGTTCCAAGCCTGAAGTGGTTGTTTTAAATTTGATGTCACAACATCACTGCTGTTAATCACAATAGACTACTTATTCTATCTGTCTATAACTGTTATTAGAAGAACAAGAAATAAAATCTGGCCACACTGGAAATAGTAACTGTGCCTATGTCCATGTCAGGGCAACAGAAGAGGGGAATGAGGGCAAACAGAGTGTGAAGGACGGCACAGAGGACAATGTGGAGGAGAGAGGTGGGAAAAGAGGAGGTCCTAAGAAGTTTTTCAAATGGAACGAGGAGATCAGGTCAGAGATGATAAAGACCAGCACACTGAAGTACAAGATCTTTTCAAATATCACGTGTGAACACATGAACAGACAGAAACTGGACATTAAGTAACCTGCTTTAGCACGCATATTCTTGCCTTTTCCCTTGTGTAAATTTGGTCATATTTTCTCTCATGCAGGGAGTGCTTGTGCCATGTGTTACGGCCAAAGATGGACAAATATAAAAATGAAAGGAAAGGCAGCCAGGAGATGGAGGAGTACCTCAAGATGTTGCTGGACAGTGAGGTCAAACCGCTTTGGCCAAAAGGGTGGATGCAATCTTGGTACGTCTCTCCTACATCTTAAGTCATAAAATGTCTTTCAAGCATTCAAAAGTTTTTCACCTAATTGTATATGCAGACATGCCCTTTCTTTAATTGTTTCCTTTTTTAGGGCACTGATGAGGGAGAGCAGGAAATTATTAGGCCTCTTCACCTCATTACCGTAAGTACAGTAATCAGTCCAGTTCCAGCTACAAGTTTCATTTTGTAATTTGCATGAATTTCTGAATGTTGTTAAAGTGCCAACTAATTTGACAGCTCATCAAATATCACTGAATCTGTCTCACATGTCCCCAGAGTAAAGAAGGCCAGATCAGATAAGAAGCAGTCCTCTGTCGGAGGAGCTTGTGCCACAGTGTCAGATGTTCTCCAGGGAACTCCGCCACTGGAAGTAGAACTCCTCCAAGACACGGACGATGTGTTTATTGTAACCTCAAATATTTGCAATTCCATGCAACTTGGTGTGGCGAGGACGGAGGCAGCTGCCTCGAAAAAGATGGAGAGTAAAATTGGAGGAGGAGTGACAGTGGATGCTGGTTCTTCTACACCTGCGGAGTCAGGAGGCGAACTCCGGGTCAACGCCACATCCGCGCCGACTCATTCACTTCTGGATCTCCTTGCTGATCAAGCACTGGCTCGAGAGCAACCTCTCAGAGTTTCTCAGGAGCTCCTGGCGGCAGCTGTTGCAAAATACAAACGATCAGTTCAGCACTGGAGCTTTGAGGTGGACACCAAAAATCTTCTTCCACCTCCTCCAGCTCCTCAGTCCAGCCCAGTCGGCGGTTTGCCAGTGAGCGGGGTATGTCAGGTTGTTTTTCCGCAGCTATTGCCGACAGGAAACTTCGCCGGGCACGTGGATGCTGACCAGATAGAGATCATTTCTGATGATTCGGACATCATCGTACAATGACCACTCCCAGTCCAGATTTACAGTTACAAGTTTTATTGATTTACTTTTTGGCTCACAAGAGACTAAAGGGATTAAAAGAATGATCATAATCGAAGCAGCAGAGGTCAAACTAATCCTCACCTTTAGTCCCTCATTGGATCCTATAATGCGACCAAGAGCATCTTTCTCTTAGACCGTTCCTGACTGTCACACTCCACAACAAAAAATTCCACCCGACATCTGTGGTGCTGAAGACCAAGAGATGTGGCTGAAAGCTCAGGAAAAAAGGTAGTCAGTAGATCTTGGCTTAATATTATTGTGTCAAACTTCTATTTCCAAGGTCAATAATTTTTACACTCATTCACAGCCCCAGTTTATGTCACAGGCTTTCTGTTTAAAACTCTGAGAAAATTCCCCTGATGGATTTAATAATGACGACATCAGTCTTGACAGTTTTTGCAAATCTCATTTTTAAGATAAAAAGAAAACCCCCCCAAAAAAGTAGCAGAGTATTGTATTTTTGCTAAAGTGCAACCCAAAAAACTTTGTTCAGTTGCACTCAGTTTTGTTTTGTAGACTTTATTTTGCAGATTTTATTTATATAATCTTCCACATTTGGTGACCTTCATCATTTCAAGGTGTGTTGTACGTCATCGGAGATGCAAAGAAACTAAAGAGTAATACTCGTGCACTTTTATCAACGAGTAGACAAGTGACCCGACATCTCATCTGAAAACTGAGACCAATCTACTCAGTGAATCACTTCTGATAACCTTTAGCTACGACTTGTAATTGAAAGTATTTTTGTTTGAAATGTAAATAATTTACTTTGAATGAATAAATAATAAAGAGATTAAATGCTATAGGCGTTTTTGTAACCTGTGTTTTGGTTGTGGTGTCAGCAGGTCTGAAGTTTCAGTCACACACTTTCAAACATGTTGCACAGAAGTGTTGCACATATTTGTAACTATAGGGAGTCCATGTCTAAAGCAAGAACGTAGTGCTGCTGGATGCATGACAGTTCATTTTAATGTACAGCAAACAACGTGACCTCAGTGAAGAAAGACGGTGCCACACTCGGGCCGCTCCATTTACACGGGACAAACACTAACATTGTTCAGCAAAGGTTCAGACATTTCATAAAACAACATTTACAGACAAATAAGCAAGGAGGTAAAACCTATGCTAGTATGACTGTTGGATTATGAAGTTGTACAAGATGAGAATGATTTTTGATGACTTGAAATGTACTTGTGCATTACATGGAGACAGCAGAAGAAAGTACCTGGGCAGATGATCTCAAGCAGAGAACTTCATTGTTCCCTATTTGTTTTTTTTTTTGAAAGGTTGAACGTAAAGATGAAGACATGAATCCCGACATAAGAGGAGAGACACAAAGCAGTGAGTCTCCAAACATTTCTCAGAGCAGGAGCAGTTCATCCAAACAGCACAGAGAGACGAATCACAGACCTCGCTGGGTTCTTTTAGGGTCTACAGCCGGTTAATCGTCTGAATAAACAGGACGGCCAGAAGGAAAAATATATTACAGCTGTTTGAGGTTCCTACAAAGAGGGAGAGACAAATGAATTCCATCAGTGCTGGCAGACCTTAAATCTTTGCCTCAGAAGACATTTTGAATTAAACCTCTCAATGTTTAGAATAATGGGAATTTAAAATGTAGATTGCAAGTTTGAACTCTTCGCTGGTTTATTTCTGTTGGAAATTGAGTGTTTTAGTTAAATTTATGCAGATAAAACAAACCTACCACTGCTTTCGATGACTTCCACCTCCACTGTGAAGTTTTTCTGTACCAGTCCTTTTGTCCAGACTGTGTAATTCCCAGCATGCTTTCTGCTTGAGTTAGTGGGCAGGTCGACCGCCTGCCCATCTCTGAACCAGGTGACTGATGGTTGAGGGTTTCCTCTCACCTCAAAGATGATGCTCTCTCCCTCTCTCACCTGCAGTTTTGTGGGACAAATAAGGTGTGGACCATCTGAGGGAGAAGAAACGTCGCAGGTGGGAGTGGAGGAAAAGACAGTTGATATGTTTAACACGAGGAAATGGGCGAGAGGAAGTGATGTATTGAAAAAAAGGATAGAGATTTTAAAGATGTGAAGAGACCCAAGAGAGGTAGAGGGAGAAGAAGAGAGAAATTCTTATAGGTAAAAATTACACGCTTGAAATATGTAATGACAAACGCTGGCAGTTTCACTCACAGAGGACTGTGGCATTGAGTTCTTGTGATGTCTCCACTGGAGGATGCTGCGGTCCTTCAGGTCCCAGTTCCAGCTTGGCTTCACACCAGTACTGGACTCCATCATCTTCTTTACTGGGCAAGATGTCCACAGTGAAGATCTTAGTCACCGGTGTCCTCTCTGTGTCGTTGGACTGTAGTTGACCCAGAGCTGTTTGTCCTCTGTAGAAGGTCACAGTGAGGTTTTGAACGGGAGCAACGTCCTGTACTTCACACTGCAGAGTGTAGTGACGGCCCTCAAACATCGGCCCGGAGTGATCAACAAAGCTGATGGACACGCGGTCTGGAGGCTCTGTGGAGACATGTGTACAGGTCAGCCACACAGAACAGGCTTGATGCATGTTCTCACATGTCAGAAAGATAAAATTACAAACTCACTGTAGACTGTTACAGGGAGATTAATCTGGCATTGTCCTCCATGGTCAGATAGTGCGTAGCATGTAGACGTGATGTTCCACTCAGTCATCTTGTCCACGCGCCAGACCAGAAAATGATTGGGAGTGATATCGAGAGGTGCCTGGAGTTGCAAAAGGTCACAAAAAAAAGCTATTGAGATTCTGTTCACTACAATAGATGTTATCATCTGGGTGGTGGCCTACTCGCTTATTAGGGGCCCCTTAACAGTGTAATCCCACACCACAGCCCTGCAGTAAACCCTGTCTTTGTGGGTGTTCAGGAGGTGCGGCATTCTTGGAGTCTTTGGGTGTGGGCCCAGATAGGGCCACTTCATAGTTTAGCTAAGGCAACAATAGAAAAACTTCGTAGGTGTGACTGAGAATATCCCTGTGGAGATATTCTGCACGTCTAACTGGGAGGGGACCTGGATCCACCCAGAACACCCAGGGGTCCCATCTGGCCTGGAATGACCCTGCCTGGGCTAATGCACTGTGGACATGACATTTCAATACAGACCAATACATCAGCAATAACCACAGTGTGAATGTGACAATAGCGTTGAATCAGCCCATCTGACTCCGAGTCAACAAAAGTTTTATTGCAGGAAAGTTAGAGTAACCAGGTAACCGGGCTGAACAGAAGGGTGTCACTGCTTTCTCTGGCTTAAAGTTTTCACACCCTCCAACTCCGGGATCAGTGCTGGGAGTGGTCAGAGTGCGGTTTGCTGCACTTGTAACTACACCCCAAAAGTGATGTCACATGGGTCCTAACATACGCCTGTACATCACTGTGGCAAGGTGAAAAGTTAAATAACGGGGGGTCGACAAAGACATGATGAGGGATGTTAAAGGTCCCATATTGTATAAAGTGCTCAGTCACACAGAGAAATGCACACAGCCTGTATTCAGAAAATGAGCCTAAAAACTTTGTGATGTCATAACAAAGCAGTCACTGCTCTCAGCCATGTACCAAGACCCGTCCAAATTTGCAGGATTTGGTTTTGGAGTTTTTACCTGAAATCTGCAATATTTTGATTGGATCACTCAGAAATCAGTCAGCCAATCAGAGGCTCAGAGATCAGAGGCTCCTCTCTTCTGATTGGCTCACCGACCTGTTGTTACTAGAGCTCCAGAGGGAAGACTGAGAGAGGAGATGTAAAACTACACTGAGATTGTTTTTGGTTCTTAAAACCACAAATATATCTTCTTAAGGTTATCAAAACTTCAAAACAAAACAAAACAAAAAAGTGTAGAATATGGGACCTTTAACATTACTCAAGTCATACATTCAACAACACTGATTCCCCTACCAGCGGGACTTCCCAACCCAGAAAAGGAAAACCCTTCCCTGATACAGAGCAGTTAGCCGTGAATGGATCTTCAAACCTGTGATGGGAGAGTTTACACGCAATTAGTGACAAATTCACACAGAAACAGGGGAAAGTACACTTCCCACACAAGTCAGTGGTTACACAGATACGGAAAAGCAGAACAAAAGAAAATATTTTGGGAATTTGGTTGTCAGGTAATAAGTTATTTGCCATACCTGACCACCAGAGTGGAGGGTGACAACGTCAGAGGGCAGTGGGGTCTTTCTCCTGGCTCCCCAGGGCTGCCGATGAGGGGAGGGATAGTGAGAGAAGAAGGGAGAGGTGGGAGATTTGATGGAAAGGGTGACGGGGGTGAGATTTGCGATGGAAGACGTGGAGCATGTGTGTTAGTGGAAACAGGGGATGGGGTAACTGAGGTTTCACAGGAGTGGTCAGGGAGAGGGGAAAGGAAGAAAGACACAGTAAGTCATATATAAACAAGTCATATGTAAACACTGAATGCAGGATTAACACAGTACAACAGAAGCCCCCGTCCGCAGCAGCACATCCCTCAGCTGCCTATCTGAATCCACCGCAGGTAAAACAATGACTATGTATAAGCACCTCACACAACCCCATGTAAAATTACCCAAACTATCCCTTTAAGGAGGCCCCATTAGAAATCAGTGGATCAGATAAAAATTCCTAAAGGTCGTATCAGTACATGTTGAGGTATTTGTGGTGATAAATCCAGTTACAGAAATACAATAATATGTCCCTCCAAATGTTTATCTTGGTGCAGAGGGTTGTATGAACTTATGAGTCATTTTCCCCTGCCTTAACATAATACAGCCAAGGGTCAATTGAATTTTGCCATCTCGTGAAATAATACACTTTTTAGCTGATCTGTTGTGAACCATTGTCTTGTAGCGCCCTGAATACACCCAGTGTGTTCCTCTGAGGAAGGAAGGACACCCTGCCCAAGTCAAAAGGACTCCCTTCTCTTTTCTGTGACCATTGTTCCACTGAATCCTGTGCTTGTTCTGCCTATCAGACGATCTCACTGACAGTAGCCCGCCGGTGTGTGTGTGTGTGTGTGTGTGTGTGTGTGTGTGTGTGTGTGTCAGCATACCAGCTGTCAAAATTTATAGTTATGTTTCCCACATGCCACTCTGCAAACTGAGTGTAATGAGACGGCTACCAGGTTCTGTCTCTTCAGACTGTCTCATCAATAGAGCGAGAAGTCTGTCAAAAATCAAACTGTCAGGATGGAATCACACATATGTCTCATCTTTTGACCATTTCACCTATTTTACTGATGCATTAACATGTAACAAGCTCTTTAATTCTGTAGCTGGTTGCAGTGTAGCACATTTTTATCTGCCAAATGTTATGGGAAAACAGCAGTGGCTGTCAGTGACATGTAGTGGAATAAAAGGGACAATATTTCCCTCTGAAGTGCAGTGGAGTTGAGGTGAGTATAAGTACTTCAAGATTCTACAGTACTTTAGTTTCTTTGTACTAAACTTTGCCAGTTAATGACAGAAGAAGAAGAAGATAATATATAACTGCTCCTCAAAATTATTCGTTATTTTTCTCATTTTGTCAGCTTACTTTATACAACCCAGAGTTACATGTTTGTCTGAAAGGACTTTACAAACTCTACAACATACTCTGTCCACACACTCTCAATCCCTGCTCATCTCTCTGCTTATACTTCTGTTTCTTTAATCCTATAAAAAAAGTCTAAAATAATTCAATCTGAAAGTGAAAAAAAAAACAGTCTTCGGTTGAACTGCTCAACAATGTTGACACCCACAATCTGTGATGAAGGGTAGCAAGCACCGTACATCCCTAACAGCAACATCACAAGCTAAAAGAACTGGTTTACTGATTTAAAAGAGCAGCCTGTGTCATCTTCATACCTGTCCATAGCACTCATCCAGGTGACATTTCACTCACCTGAGCCGAAAAGGCGAAACAGCAGAAGCGTGATTGGCCAACCACAAACAAACATCCTTAGTCAGTTTCCCCGGCTCCAAAACACAGACTGCTGATATGAAGTCTCTCTGAAACACACGGTACTTGCTGTGTGACGCTGGCAGCAACTCGGTCTGAGACTTCTGAGAAAAACACTGACTACTTCGGGTTTTTATAGGAGTGTGTGTGTGTGTGTGTGTGTGTGTGTGTGCGTGCGTGCGTGTGTGTGTGTGTGTGTGTGTACTTATGGCTGAAACGAATAATCAGTGATTCCTTTGCTTTGGCCCATGAAACCCACCATGGGCGTTCTCTGTTGGTATATCAAGAGAGGAAGGAAGGGAGGGTCAAGAATAATGTAGTGCAGTGCTGAGGCATGGAGGGCAAGACTGAGTGTGTGTGTGTGTGTGTGTGTGTGTGTGTGTGTGAGAGAGAGAGAGAGATCACTTACACAGCAATGGTAAAGCGGGGCCACTCTCATGGCCTCACACTTTTGGACCCTTTTGGACAATGACAGCTATCAGCTCAGTGACATGACAAACATTATCAGGTTTTTTCTTTATTTGAGAAAATTATCGCACAAAATCGTGAGATAATCAAGATGTAATATGGATGTAGAGAGCGATCTGTCCCACTTTTACATGCGATTTAGTGGGTTCAGTTAATTGATTTTTTACTATGGCTGAACAATTAATCCAAATATTATCAGAATCATAATATGGCCATTTGCAATATTCAAATCATAAGAGCAGCAATTTCTTTTGATAAAGGTAAAATGTGTCACAACAGACCATAAATAAAGCATCGTCATGATGCTCCAGCTTGTAAATCATATTCTACAGACATAAGGAACTTGCTTTTAAGCCCCCACCAAAAATCACATCACCATCATTTTAATTTGATTTTCTTTTTGTGAACTAGAAATGCAAAAATTACTATTCCAACTGAAGCAATTGCAATATCTTAATAAATAATATTTATTATTATTATTTTTTTTTTTCATCTGTCTGAGAGGTGATAAATATCATGTAGAGCTATCTTATGTAATAGACAGGCTTTGAGTCATGTTGTTTGTTGGTTTTGTCTTAGTGTGTAATTTATTGTCAAGTCTCACTGTGATGTTAAATATTCTGTGCAGTAAAATATAAAACTACATTAATGTGGACCAGGAGAAGTTGCTACTGTTAAAATACAGTTGCTAGTGGGGATCTGCATTTACTATTAATTACTATTACATTTAAGTATAAGTATATAAGTAAAGTCTAATAATCTTTCATTGGGTGACTTTTAAGAGAAAAGTCTGTCTTACCACTGGGGCATCAGTCCTGTGGTTTTGTATGAACCCAGCTGCTGTGGCCTAAAGTTTCGTAAACTTCCTGTAGATGGGTTAGAAACGAAACTACCCAGCCTGCAATTTTGCGCCATTTTCTTTACATTATCTGTGGTTCAGTCGGTGACACGGTGAGTGTTTCTGGATTATAGGGCTCATTGAATGAAACGCAGCTCTCGCGCTTCGGTTCTGGTTCTGGTTCTGGGTCTGGTTCTGGTGTCGGTGCGTCTTGCTGCTGCGCCGGTTCCACACTTACAGAGTCACTTTACAGAAGTGTGTAGAGATCGAGCCTGACGGACCTGTTGATTCAGATTGTGTTGTGTACCGATTATGTGTCTGCCGCGACTTTAATGCCGGTTGTTTTATATAAGTATTATTATTATTATATCGTGTAACTATATCGCGCTGTCACACACACATCTGTGTAAACGACTTGTTAAATGGACTCGTGTTTACTGCTCTCCAGGCTTCACGACGTGTCCACTCACATTAGATCCTCAGAGCTAAGAGCAGATGAACCTTGTTTATTGTAAGGGTTTGTGACGAGATCATGTAGCTACAGATCCAGGTGTGAATCCATTAATGTTACAGAGGATTTCTCGTACCACTTTCTCGTAACCCTTTATATAGAAGTTTTAAATTGTAATTAATGGCTCCATTCATGGTAGCAGATCATTTTCTGGTTGCCAGGTTCCTCCTTCGGTATGAAGCACCTTGAAGGGTCACTCCACTGTCAGTTTACTCCTATTCAACAGTAATAATGCCTTCTGTGTTTAAAAGTTGGAGAAAAAAAAATCCTGATGATGTAATAAGGTGGTTGTCAAATCGAAACTAATGTCAATTTGCATTATGGGAAAGCTAATTCGATATGTCATTTGGGGCTCTGGGAAATTGTGATGGGCATTGCTCTCTATTTTTGGACATTATATAGATACAAATTATTCAATTAATGCATGTAATTGTAGTTGCAGCCTGGGTTCAGCACATAAACCCCTGTAAAACCACGAATACAGATGAGAGATTCTTCTCATCTCACCTCATCAACAAAACAAAACAAGAGTATTGTTGAAATATTCCTTTAACCCTGAAGGCTACTCTGGACAATGACTAATTGCTCCTCCTCTGTCCGTTCAGTGAGGAGAAATGGGGGTTGAACTGCTGCTCATGGAGACTCTGGAGGAGCTGGATAATTGTGAGTTTGAAAAGTTTAAGTGGTTCCTCTCGATGGAGCTCATGAACGGCTGCAAACCAATTCCTAAGTCCTATCTCGAGGGAAAACCCCGCACAGAAACTGTGAGTAAGATGGTTCAGATGTACGGTGACGACTCGGCTGTGAACTTCACTCTTGAGATCCTGAAGAAGATGAACATGAACAATACTGCACAGAAGTTAAAGAACACACACACAGGTGCAGTGGATGATGAGTTTCTTAAACTCACCTGTGAATCAAAGTAACCAAAACCAGATTCTTTCCACACTTTGTTTACATGTGTCTGCACTGACTCTCTGTGTCTGTATCTTTTCATCTGCAGGGGGAACAACAGCTGCATCCTCCACCTCCTCCTCTGCTTCGGCACCTGCTGTTGCTCCGACCACAATATCAGCTCAGCAGGGAGGTGTGGTCATCGCCCCGACAGTCAGTGGTTCCACTGCTGGATCATGGAATATAACTATCAACAAAGCGTGATTTGTTACCCTGCTAAATAAACAACAAAACAAGCAGTGTGGCCTGTACTTTTTTTTTTTTTAACATGACACAATATACAACGAGGACTTAGAATAAAAACTGTATAAAGATTATAATCAGTCCTGTGCAACACATACTGCAGCAGTAATAATGAAAACTACTATATAGAAAGTTACAAAGTGTGACTACGCTGAACTGCCACAACTACTTTAAAGAAATGTGTTTAGGAAAGGTGCAGGTGATACCAGTTGTGTTAACACTGGCTCACTTCTTCAAATTCAACAGTTATTAATAAAACTAATTCTGTGACAGAGAGTCATTTAAAAGTGTTGATCCTGGGATTAAAGCAGGTGGTTGTCAGCTCCACGTGGTGCCAGCAGGTGGCACTCTAGGGTCACAATGATGTGACCTCCCCAGTGGACCATAAAGTTTCTGTGTTACTGTATCCAACAGCCAGTTCTCATTTCATTGTTGAGAGCTGTCTATATCAAATCAGTCCAGTTCAATAATCAGGACGAAGTAAATGTGAAACTGGATGTTGTTTTCTTCCCATTTTTATGACATGGTTATTTAACTTTTGGAGGGATTTTCCTTCTGAAACAGTTTCAGATGTCCATCAGTTATTTATCAGTTCAGAGATTGTGACCTGCTACATCTGACATTTTGGATGAACAGACCTGTGGTAGCTAAGCTTTAGCGCATTGTTATTGCTTTAATGCCTACTAGTGCAAAGGGACGTGTCAGCAAACAATAATCATAAATACGTATATATAATTAGAAAGGGAAAGGAAAGAATTAGACATAATCAAGTAATTACATGTGAATTAATTTTCTTTATTATAAGAGACATGATGGTGATTCGCCTGTGATTTGTCTGTTTCTATCTTTCATCATCTGAATGACAGTTGCACAAAATCCCCTTCCTACATCCTCCTCCTCCTCATCTTCTGGTTTCACTCCTAATTCTAAGCTAACTTGATTTTGTATATACAGTATGTTTCAGCCTGAATAGCCTATAGCCCACTGGAAGGGTTTCTTGATAAGGTTGATTGATTTCTGCAGACATTTAAAAGGCTATATTTAAAGTGAGACTATGTAACATCTTAATGAGGAAATAACATAATCTCTCATTAGCAATAAATAACACCCTTGGTATGACCAGTAGTTTATAGCAGCTGTGGTTAGCAAACAATAGATATACATTGTTTTATAACTGACATTAGTGAGTCAGTACTTTTGACTTGTCTTACTGTTACATTTTAGCGAGTCACAAATAAAGATTTTAATGATTTTATCACAAAAATAAAACCAAAACTAAACACACCAAATCTTACCCTGAGACATGCTTTAAGTGTACTGCTTGATTAAAAGTTGGTCTTTAGGTGCCTGTAGAAATAATGATACTGCCATGTATGCTGGAGGTCAATAGGGGCCTAAAAAGAAGTTTTTGCTGTGGCACCCTGTATTAGGTTGATTCGACCGTGGCTGAAGTGTTGAGGGAGGATTTTCCCCAGTCTGGCACCCAAACAACTGCTCTTATTAACAGATTATGACTATTAGTAAGTATTATTAAGATAATCGATTTATTAACCATTAAGGAATACATTAAAATTACAGCCCTTTATAAATGGTGCGTTAGCCAGATGGGGTGCTGAATATAAAATAAAAAGTACAGCTTTTGTCAGTATCTTTCTTTCATGGAAAATAAATTCATAAATCGATAAACAATAACTTAAGTTCCACGTGTCAAACATGTTTGATGTCTGCTGGCAGATTCCATACGACGTGGAGAGTCGGTCACATGAACTCTTTCAGCCGGAAGTTTACGAACCATGTGACCAAATCTAGGACAACTTGCACAAGGTGTAGTCAGGAAGTTAGAAGTAAAAAAAAAAAAAAACTAGATTGTTTAACCGTCAAATAACACGCGACCACGGACTATTCATGTGGAGAGCCTTTATAACTCACCTCTCACTTTTATAACTCACTCTTTTCTATTCTACTAGCTTCTGCTGTACGGCATAGACTCATGAATTAAATCTGTCGCGGATAATGGACGTAGGCCCGCAGCGGGTGACGTTTCTGTCCGCACCTTGCTTAACGTTTTGTTCTTGATTCAAGACCAGGAACCGAAATTTTGCCATCTACAAGCTAGCTGGTACCTTGCGCGATGAAAGCACAAAATAATTGGAAAACATAACATTAATGGTTATGATTTGATAACAAACGACGTATCATAAGAGCCGATACAGTGAATTTAAAAATTAGCTAAGCTTGCATACTGTTAAGACTGCTATCTAGCTCGCTCTTCAGCCATCTGGCAGGATTGTCGCGCGCTAACATTAGCAGTTAGTTACCGTTAGCAGGTTGGTTACTGCCCGGTGATGGCTGTGGCACAGAGAGGCTGTGTTGTGGCTGGGTATTTACTCCTACTGCTGCTGACTGGGTGCAAAGCAAGGATACACAAGCTCACCCTGGAGGTACGGCGAGTATCTCTCAAGCTAGACTGGTGCTAGCTTATGAGCTAACGTAGAGTGTTAAGCTGTTTGGAGTCGTTTTATTAGCTGGCCAGTGTTCTTTAATTAGCTTTAGTGACAGACGGCGATCCAAACGCCGTGTCCTGATGTGACAGTGTAAAACTTGGTTCGAATTAAAGTCATAATAAGCGCAAGTAGTGAGGATGACAAGGAGTGTATTTGTGAACTGAAGCTGTTACTAAAGAGGTTGCCACAGCTGCTAATCTCTTCCTTTTTAAATTTGCTCTTCTGTCCTCACAGAATGAAACTCGGTTTTCCGTCGACCTCAACAATTTTGGTTTCTTTGCTAATGGGACTCTGGATGTCAACCTGACTTCTCTGCGCTTCCATAGTGATCAGTCGGTGAACTACAGCACTCACCCGGTAAAAAAAAAAAAAAAAGTGTTTGTTTTTGTGCGTTTGCCTGTGTGAGAGTTGTGTGTACATTTGCTTACCAAAAAACAAAGTGAAACTGACATTTTTTTTTTTTTTTTTTTTTTTTTTTTTTTTTTTTTTTTTTTTAGTGAAATGAAATAAATGCACTACAGCAATAAAATGTTCAAATGTTAATGTACTTTTTATTACATTAATTTAAGAAATAAAAACAAACAAAAGTTTGGGCATCCTAATTGAAAAACATCCTCCTCTTAGCCAATTATTAAGCATGGGGATGGAAATATTCTGCTTTGGGATTGTTTTGCAGCCAGTGGCACAGGAAACATTTTTCAGAATGGGGAGGGAAGAATGGGTTCCAGTAGATATAAGCAAATTCTGGATGCAAATGTCCTGCAGTCAGTCAAGAATCTGAAGTTTGTTTCTAAATCCACCATTAACTACTTCAAGTAATCGCAAGTTGAAGCTTTTGGAACAGCCCTCTCAGTCCCCTGACTGAAACATCATTGAAAATCTGTAGGTAGATCTTAAACATGCACTGTGTGCAAGATGGCTTCAAAAATGTCTCATATCTTGAGGTGATATTTAAGAGGAGGAGGTGAAGTAACAGTGCATTAACATTTGGAGAATTTTCATGTCTGCTTGCTGCAGGAGTAGCATTTACTTCTTTACACTTCTAAAATCAATATAATGCATACAACTGTACTTCTGAAGTATAGCAACTACTGAAGTTTTCAACAATCAGAATCATGTTCTTCAAAATGGTTATTATTGAAAAGATGAAAAGGAGGAAGTGCAAACTGAGATGCATTTACTCAGTGGCCGCTTTATTAGTTGCACCTGTACGATCCATTACAATTCATTATAACAGCTCTGCAATACAATCTATCTTTGCAAGCTTTGTAATGATCAGTTGTTGTTGTTGTTGTTGTTGTTGAAACTGTCATAAAAGATATGAAAAGACATTTAATCACCAGTATGGCTTTATTACTCAGGTCATAGCTAAAGGTAGTGTTCTACTGGACTACATTATAATGGGAGGTCTTTCCATTTTTTGTCCCTTCCATTTACTTTACAATATAAGAAACACCTTTTGAATATAATGCAGTCCAGTGCCACAACTCCAGAATAACCTCAGTGTTTAAAATCTATAAGTAAATTAACCCCTTTATGACAGTGTCAACAAAACTGAACATGTAGAGTACACATTAGTGTTAAAGGATAAGGCCAGTTATATTGTCTAATTTTCTTACTGTCAATTAATCCCAGTTTTTGGGGACTCTTTCAAACTAGGCTGTAAACCAGAACCAAGAGGAGAGAGCATGATAATTAAACAGTTTTAGCTGTTCTTCACTGGCTATCGGCTAAATCAGCATGCTAAATATTTTTAGATGAAAGCTTAACAAATTGTACTTTGCTTCACACTTATGCGCTGCTGCACTTCTTTTAAAATGTTGTGTCTTACTTGATTTTATGCATTCTATTTATTGTATTTTTTTAACTTTATTTTATTATTAATATTCATTGGGTTTTATTTCCATCTCATGTTATACATTCTATGTATTCTATTTTCAAAATGATATCTGATTTTTATTATTATTATCAAGTGAGTTCTATCTTCCATCTTATGTTAAGCTTAATTATGGATTATGGCGTTCTATCCCTGTTTTTATGTCCATTCTATGTTTATTTTTTTATTTTCATTATTATTGTTATTGATATTGTTAGTATTATAATATAATAATATAATTTATTCCCTTAAGTGGTTAAAAACACCCTTGCACTTAGCATTCTAGCAGGTGGGATGAATGATTTTAATATTTATCATGAATCTGGCTCCACCTGAGAGCTCCCAATGTTTGAAACCAACTTATGGTGGCCAAAGTAAAATCAGATTCATGATATATATATATATATGTACTGGAAATGATGTGTTTTTTGACCCATTGACTGAATGCATTTATGACACTGTGTTTAGGTTGGTTTCAGCCTCTCCAGGTCACGTGTGAACGGGGTCTTGTCCTATACAGTGAGTACATTCAATCATAAATATTTCTGCAGGACTAATTCATAATTGAGTAATTGTCATGCTACTATTCTTTCAAGGAAAACTTTTGTCATGTGTCCTAAGATACTGATGCATCAGATCATTGATACTACAGTGTAGGGTTGGTGATGAGATGTGCACTGTGTTGTTCAAATGTGACTATTCATCTGTGATTTTTTAAATGCTTTTTTCTACAGGCAGAGGAGACAGAAGTGTGCCCACTCACTCTGAAAGAGTCCACCAATGACGAGCCTCTCATTCTTTTTCTTATTGATGTCAACAACCTCAGGTGTGTATGTTTCAGCACCAGTGTTAAGAAGTGTTTATTACTGTGCCATTATAACCTATTGTTAAAGTTGGCTGTATAATGTGTGTGGTGTGTTTGTGTAGTGTCACCATGAACGCTATCAGTGCGAGAGATAACGTCTTGACGGCAAAGCCAAAGGCTGAAGCACCTAAAGGTCTGTGTTGATCACACTTCATACCTCTTACAAAATCATTCAGTGTTTTATTTCCTTTTTTCAGCCATATTTAAGCAGCAGAATGAATGACAGATCATTTTAAACAGACTGTACTTGACCCTTGTGTGTCCTGTAGGTCAGAGGAAAACCAGGGATGCTACTGAGGAGAATAAACCAAAAACGGGCATAGACGTGCCACACGATGAGATCGATCAGAAAACAAAGACTGCAGAGCCTGTAACTGAGAAGAAAGATGTTGACGTAAAAGTTCCAAAAGTTCCAGTAGAAGCTAAAAAAGTGGAGGAAAATAAAATCTATGTAAGTGTTTCTGTGTCAGTTTGTGTCTGTGTGATCTATTCAGGAAATCAGTTTCTAATCTGTACTTGCTTTCAGCTGGAGAAGACCAAGAAAATGACTTTAGCTCTGGACAAAATTAACGACTCCTACAACTTCAGTGTGAGTACGCCTTCCTTAACCATTATATGTAACGTGGAACAATAATATTTAATTTGGCCGTTGTGTTAAATTCTCTGTCCCTCCTCCTGCAGTTCCACATGATGGTCGGCTTGCTGGCGCAGGGTCTGTACAGCCTCAAGTTCCACTACTGTAAGAACAGGGGGCCTGGAGTCAAACTGCCCTACTCCTTCACTGTAAGTTGAGGGTGCTTGTGTTTGTGTTAGTGTGTGTATGCTCAGGTATGTGCATTCGTTAACTTGAGTGTATTGTCTGCAGGTGGAAGTGACAGAGAGGAATCCAGGTGGCTACCTGTCGGCAGCAGAAATTCCTCTGTCCCGCCTTTACATTTGCATGGCTGGAGTCTTCTTCTTTGCTGCCATGATCTGGGTGTACACACTCATGAAGCACAGGTACACACACATGCAGACACACTGACATGAATGCTCACTGTACTGTGAAACAGAAACATACAGCTTCCTCATTTAAAGATGCCAAATCACTCGGTAGTGTGCAGAACAACTATTTGCAGAGTCATGTTTTAGCATATCCTGTAAAGTTTTCAATGCATCCACATTAAATCAGGACCTACTTGTTTCCTACAAGTTCCTTGACCTTCGAGAGCCTACAGCCATGCTAGCACCTCTGTGAGGCTACACTTAGGCACAATGTTGCTTTGAGCTAAATGCCAACAGCAGCATATTAACATGCTCACAATGACAATGCTAACATGCTGCTGTTTAGCAGGTATAATGTGGCCCTACCATCTGACTGACTAAACAGGAAACAGAAAAATCAGACACAACTGCTCCTCAAATCTTCCTACTGCCCTCTGATTGGCTGATTAGGTGGAACCACGTGGCTGTAGCCATTTGCCGTAACTGTCACAGTGTCACAATGCTTCACATTGTGCTTCACATTGTGACACTGGGAAAGGAGAGTGGGCTAGTATAGATGTGCCAGACAAACTCTATTGAGACGCTTGTTGCTTTTTCATGCTGCCTTTCACCTACAGGTTCATGGCGAAGTGCAGCACAGCTGTAGCATTTACATCCGTGTGTGCATGTGTGAGCATTCTAGTGCTGCACAATGTGCTTCATTTGGCTAACGCTACCTCAGTTTCTTTGGTGTGTTAGACCTGCATTTAATTATGTATCGTTTTCCAGTCTGTAAACCACACATGCCCCTGACTGGAAAAGTGGATTGAAAAGGACAGAGCATTTAACTACCATGTAGCCACTGTGAAGTTGTTCAGAGTGGCGGTGGGCAGATAAAATAAACTCGTGTTTAATTTTGCTGTAGAGTAATGTTCTGTACAAGTGTGTTGAAGTTCACTGTCTTTGTATTTAGAGAACATCTATGCATTAGAAATATGTGCAGACTACTCGGCTGTGGTGCAAAAGGTTGTGGTTAGGAAGAGAAGAGGAAGACAAAATCAACAAATGTGCTCACCTAAAAATACAAGGATAGAAGTGTGTTGACCAAGACATCTTTTTTTAACTGTAGTATTAGCATGCTAATATTTGAGCACAGCTGAGGCTGATGGGGTTGTCATTAGTTTTGCAGACAAATTAAAATTTTGACTTGGTGATGGTTCTAGATGAAAAGTTAGACGATTACCAAAGTTATTACAGTTCAGCTTAACAGGAACAGGAATGTCTGTAACAAACATCCACCCAGTCTGCGCCATCAGTTTCCAATCCAACAGCTGCTGAGATAGATATATCAGTATGGACCAAAGTGGTGGAGCGACCTACAAACCAACTGATGCACAGCATTAAGCCTGTGCAGTAAATTAAAGACAACACTAGTAACTCTTCTTGTTTTTTGGTTTTAGTTTACAGACATTACTGTCGGGTGCCACTATCACTCTTAATTAATCATGGTGTTTTGGGCATAACATGCAATGAACCAATCAGAGTGCTATCTCCCATTCCCCTAAAAAGCCAAGCGCACTTGCACCTTTTGGTTTTATAATGGTGCAGTGTTTCACACAGAATTAGATGAGTTGATCACATATTGTGACTGACCAGTGAGTCCTGTCCTGGCACACACACACACACACACACACACACATACACATACACACACAGAGCAGCTCTGAAAGGGCACTGAAGGGAAAAGGAAGGGCTGAGCAAATTGGAGCGCCGTGCACAGCAACGGCACAAATCACAGCATTAGACATCTTTTATGTTGACTGCGTAATACAGATTCACTGGCGTATGAAATATTTGAACATCTTTCCCTCTGCGCTTGTTTGCAGGTACAGTGTGTTTAAGATCCACTGGCTGATGGCTGCGCTGGCCTTCACCAAGTCCACGTCATTGGTTTTCCATAGTGTAAGTGCACCATCACCACATCCTCTCTTCTGTCTCATGTAATGTTGGTTGTTTATGAAACCTCTCTCTTTGTGTCTCTCAGATCAACTATCACTTCATCAACACGAAGGGGCATACTATTGAAGGCTGGGCTGTCATGTATTACATCACACACCTGTAAGTGCAATTCCTCCAGGATATGAAGTGTAGCCTGTTTTACCTGGATTTATACCTGAGTTTGTGTCGATGCGCTCCCCAGGCTCAAAGGCGCTCTGCTGTTCATCACACTGGCACTGATCGGCACCGGCTGGGCTTTCGTTAAATACATCCTGTCTGACAAGGAAAAGAAGATCTTCATGATCGTCATCCCCCTGCAGGTGTGTGTGTGTGTGTGTGTGTGTGTGTGTGTGTGTGTGTGTGTGTGTGTGTGTGTTTTTCTGTGTGTGTGTCTGTCTGTGTGTGTGTGTCTGTGCTTCAGAAACAGTAGTTGTGTGCGATTGTTTACACCCAGTGGATTACTGTTGGTGACCTGCTCACCTGTCACCCTCCAGGTCCTGGCTAATGTTGCCTACATCATCATCGAGTCAACAGAGGAAGGCTCCAGTGAATACTATCTGTGGAAGGAGATCCTCTTTCTGGTCGACCTCATCTGCTGTGGAGCCATCCTTTTCCCTGTTGTCTGGTCAGTGTGTGGGGTCTATCCAGTTCGACTGTTCCATTTAGTTTTCCACTACGGCTACTTGAGATAACAGAATGTGTATGGCAAAACAGAGCACTTTGAGTGCTGTCCGGTTCCTGAAAAGCCCCATTTTCAATACATTTTGTAGAAAAAAATGAATTTAACTTACTAACAGCAGTAAGAAAGTGGTTGATTGCCATGAGACAAAGAATAATTCTAGGTTGCAGGCATGATGATGGGCTTTAAATTAATGATGATGTGATTTTTGCTGGGTTCGTACCAAAAAAGCATGTTCCCTTATCTCTGGAGAATATGATTTGTAGGCTGGGGCATCTGTAGCACCACAATGCTTCATTTATGGTATATTGTGACACATTTTACCTTTTATCAAAAAAAAAATTGCAGCTCTGGCAATTTGGATATTGCAATTTCCATTAGGTTTGGATTAGTTGTGCAGCCCTACTTCCCATTCATTTCTATGTGACATGAGGCAAGACACATTCACTTCTGGTCACAAATTGATGCCCGCCTCCTTCACTATGCGCAGAATCTTATTCAAGTTTAACATATAAACTCGATGTGTGGCCAGTTTGAGAGAAGGGCTGGGATTACCCTCTTATTCAGAAAATATTGTTTGTTTATATTCTTGTTTTATACCTGGATGCTGAAATAATACAAGCAGCAGAAGAGGAAGGATGTTGCTTTGTTTGAGTTGGTGTAAGGACAAATTAAATTTTGACTGGCTCATTTTGGTCTGACTGCAGTTTTAGCTTTTTGTCCTCTCAGCCAACTCGCCTCATGAATAGTAATGAAAACTACTGAAATTTTCAATTTCACTCCAAAATATCCAGGTATAAATTCCAACATAAGTAAATAATGAATAATAAGTGTTACATTGACAATGCATGCAAGTTTACGCATGATGATAAATAAAATTTTGTGTTTGCACAGCATTTTTCAGGATTAATCAATTAGTAATTTTATCTATAGAATGTCAGAAAAGTAGAATCATATTCCGACAGATATTCAGTTTGCAGTGATATTAAACACAGATAAGCAGCAAAATCTTCACAGCTGGGGACCTCAAACCAAAGAGTATTTGGCATTTTGAATAAAAAAGTGATTTAACGATTATTCAATTTTTAGAATAATAATTTTCTGACGATCCACTAATCAATTAATTGTTTTAGCTCTAGTGATTATGTATTCTTAAACAAAAAATTGTTGTTTTTAGGTCTATCCGTCATCTACAAGAGGCTTCAAGCACCGATGGCAAAGGTGAGAATCCTGATCAGTTACAGCTTTAAAACCTTCAGGTTTATTTTTTTGGAGAGTTGGTCATTTATTTGTTTTTAAATTTGGTTAACGTCTCTTTCAGCTGCCATGAATTTGGAGAAGCTCAAGCTCTTCCGGCATTATTATGTGATGGTAAGAGCAAATGCAGCTCAGCAGTATTTCAGTTCTGTCATCGACCCTCCACCCACCCACCTACAAAGATCTGACGATTACTGGATCGCCAGTGAAATTGAAATTGTAAACCACACTATAGTTTGACAGCTTAATCCCCTCAGATTGCAACTCAACATTAAAGACTGAAGTTTGTGGTGATGTTGCTTAATTGTTTTTATTATCTGGCATCAAGCATTATTCTTACAGTAAATTATACTGAGTCATGGTGTTTGGCAAGGCCACCCCGTGCTTCTCATTCAGCACAGTCACTGCTGCAGAGCCAGAACAAAAGCTTTGCAAACAACCACACACTGTGTGACATCTCCAATAATATCCGTCATTACACTTGGTCACAAAGCAAGTTTTACAAACCTTGTCTAAGATGCTAAACGATTGAAAAATCCACATTGATCAAAGCAACCAGCTGCCAGTTTTGTGTGATTTCTGACATCCTGTTCTCTTTTTTTTTTTTTTTTTTTAGATTGTGTGTTACATCTACTTTACGAGGATCATAGCCATTCTGCTCAAGGTCACTATGCCTTTCCAGTGGCAGTGGTGCTATGAGGTAAGGCAGCTACAACAAGGTGCAATAACAATCTGACTTCATTACTTTAAAGAGCATTTGTTTGTAAAGGTCAAAGACATCCTGTACCTTACCCTGACTCAGGAATGAGTCAGGGTAAGGGCATAATTGGTTGTGTATGTGCGCCACTTGATGTTTGCAAACACATTGCATATTTAAAGGCCTTTATTGCTTAGCAAATGGTCAAGAACACCGTTCGTGCCTCCAGAGGTTTGATAGGATCTTAGTATTACTGGTAGGAGAAATTGTTGCAGCCTACATTCATTAAGTCGTGTAACCATTTTTCTATTTCCTGTCAATTTTGAAAATCACTGACAACGCAAGGACTAAGATTTATGTTTGAATGGTATGACGCCAGTTAAATGAAGCTCATTTACATACTGGGTGTGAAGAAGTTTGTTGGTGAGGACATCTTAATAATCTTTCTACCATCTGTCGTTGAACACAATCCACACTCTCTTATGTTTCTTCAGTTTCTGGTGGAGGTGTCCACTCTGATCTTTTTTGTGTTGACGGGCTACAAGTTCCGGCCAGCATCCAATAACCCCTACCTCCAGCTCCCCCAGGACGAGGAGGACGTGGAGATGGATGAAGTGTAAGCGCACACATCTGTATGAGCCCATACCTTCCATTCAACCCTTTGAACTACACTGTTTTTGCTCAGTTTTTACTACCTGTATGTGCAGGCGTGTGGCTCTACATTTCTTACACAGTGTTTACATTTACACAGAATGCATTCAGGCACAGTTGTGAGTATAAGTCCCTCTTGTTTTTGGTAGCGGTCAGAGCCCAACACTCAATCACTGTAGTTACGAATGTGAAATGGAGGAAAATGGAGTTGTTACCAAGCAGCAACATCCAGGGCTGAAAAACAAAGCTAACACGGAAGCTCCAAAACCTGCAGATCTTCAAATGGCCACTTGAGGCTGGCTCCAAAAGCAAGTCCATCCCTATAGCCTCCCATGTTAAAATGCCAAAATTTACAGTAGAAATAAACATATTTAGAGCTTGGTACAGAAAACGGGTTTGGTCTCTGTAGCTAATATCCCCCTTCATGACCTGATTAACTTTTATTAAGGCTTAAAGTTCTGCATAATTGAGGGTGTGACGCTTTGAGTGACAGGTGGGTGAGCTTGCCACAAACCGGCATTCACCAAAGTCTCGGCTCCACACCTCTTTGCCTATTTCTCAATTAGCCGGGGATTAGGCGGAGTCAGGAACTGCCAAATTGGCGACAACAGATCAGCCCACTCTGAGCCTCAAAACCCCTCTACAGAAACCTATGGATGATGTCATGGAGGCTAAGGCCATCTTTACTGAAAGGCTATGATTGATATGTAAAAATTTAGAGTATTATATAAAACTCTGTTTCTCCCTGTGTCCAGAGTGACTGAGTCAGGTGCACTGGAGGGTATTTCCAAAGTGAAGAAGACGTCTAACGGACGTGAGCGCCAGAAAGAGTCGACCTTGTGAGCAGGAAGTTGCATCTTCGGGAGGGACCCGTTAAACATCCCCAGGCCAGCCGGTATAAAGGGGTGCACATGGACCAAGGCTCCCCACCCACATTGACAGCTATCATTTTGAAATTCTTGTGGTTGCAAGAGTTTCAAAAGGTTGCACTTCCAGAAAGGAGGCGTGACCACTGTCTGGCTATGCAAAAAAGAAAAAAAAAACGAAAAAAAAAAAAAAACACTAACTTTGTTGGACGCTCTCCATTTCCTTGAAACACTCCACCGAGAAACTCTGAAAGGTTTCAGGAGGAGATGGGTTCCTGCCACATGGATGGGTGGAGATATGGAAAGGAGCTCTGAGGTTCTTTACAGTTCCCCTCTCTCTCTCTCTCTCTCTCTCTCTCTCTCTCTCCCTCCCTCCCTCTCTCCCCCTCTCTCTCGCTTCCTCTCTCACTCTCTCTCCCTCTCTCTCTCTCCCTCCCTCTCTCTTCCTCTCTCCAAAGATAATTATAATTATCATTTTAGAGAAAGACTTGCTTTCGAGTGTGTTTATATCAGCTATTTAAAAACGGTACTTCTGCGAGCCTCTTAGCTGTACCTTCTCGTGTGTAATGTGAGTAAACGTGTGTGTGTGTGTGTGTGTGTGTGTGTGTGTGTGAATGTGAGACAACACAGGATTTGAACACAACTGCTTTTTCCCCTTTGGAGACAATAGCCCGTACTCAGGTAAAAGGCTAATCAGTATATATTAAAAATTTAGGCAACAATCTAAACATGTTGTTTCTCTTTCCCACTGTTCAGGGCTCAGTAACGTCCCATCAGTTAATACACAACGTCACCACCACACAGTACATATGTTACTTTTTCTTATATATTTGATTTATATATTGAAATATATATATATATATGGACGGACGGAAGATGTTGTATATTTCAATATATTGACTTATTGCATATTGAAATGTTATATTTCAGTATTATTGTTTATGTTGGAGAGGTGAGAGTTCCTCCCAGTCCGTCATATGGACCGCTGCTGTAATTTAGCTTTAGTGGTTGAGGTCGACCCACATCTCTGTGAATCCACTCCAGACGGTGACGTGGACCTCTTAATGTATAAACGAGTTTTTGGATCAGTCTGTTAAACAACCAGAGCAGTGGCCCTAATTGTATTCAACGACAGCCTTGTTTTTTTTCCTTTTTGTTTTTTTCTGGGCAGAGAAGTGACCTAACTGATCATTTTTGAATTCGACTGCTTTTTGGTTTTACCTTTTTGCTCTTGATGTGAAGCTTGTTTTATTACTTATTGATGACTTATTGGTTTATGAAAGAGCAGAAACATTTGCAACCAAGTAGGTTAGGTGGCCATTTGTAAATAATTTACAGAAGAAGACTGTTGATACAAAAGGAGGCACATAACACTTTCATAAGAACTGCATAGGAGCTTTATAGACAGTGTTTCAGACAGCAATGACACAGGTTCAGTTTCAATGAGATTTTTTGATTCCATTAATAAATGAAGGGGAAGAGTAAATGTTAATCAAGGAAAGACTACTGAGATTTAACCACAGACACTTCTGTACGTGGAGGACAGAGCTGCACGGTGTTTACAGACTGTAAATGTGTCTCCAGGCTCTGGGTGTCGGGTACCTGGTAGGACAAGAGTTAACAGACAGTAAACCAGTTGAGTGAAGAAGGTTTTGTGCTTGTTACACAGGGCTGTTTGTGTGAACTGTCACAATAAAGCTGGTGTTCTGGAAAGGTCTCAAATGAAGCTGTTGTGTATATTTGTCTTGAAGCAATATTTATTTATTTTACTTATTTTTTGTGTCTGTTCAAAGGAATAGTTCCACATTTTAGAAATTGTCTCTGTTCACTTTCATGCTGAGAGTTTGATGAGAGAATTGACATCAGTGTCATATCTGTCTGTTAAATGTGAATCTACAGCCAGGAGAAAGTTATCTTACCATAAGCTAGCTTGGCACTATCCAAACGTAACAAAATTCAGACTTTATCTCTCAATTGCTCAATACATACAGAAACCAAACTGTAAAATGACAAGTTATGGTTTTATAAGGGATTGTGTGCTAGCTAGAGTATTTGGAGGCAGTCAATGTGCGGGACCAGGAAGTAGTCCAGCACACAAAATCTCAATTTGTCGTTTTTACACAAAAACAATTTGATTAATCGATTAGTCAATCAAAACAAAATTTAATTTAGCTCTCCTATTATAGTAAATTGAATATGGGTTTTTGATTTGAAGTCTTCACATCTGTGAGTTCTGCTATTGCTACAAAGCTAACGTTAGCATTAACGGCTGTTTACTTATCAGTCTAAAAGAAACGTTTTCAGTTCAGCATCAAACTTCCTTTACTCGCCGAGAACTGTCTCCAGTGTTGTAAAGCAATGCTAATGTTAACTTTATCACATTTTTTCTTCTACTGAAGTTAGCATGCTAACCAGCTCGCCCCAGTCTGGCTGGACTGTCTCGTCACTTTCCGATAGCGAGTCAGTAGCATCCAGGCCGCCATGAAGAGGTAGCGCTGCTCAGATGGCGTATTATAACCTCTTGCAAATGCAACAACGGCTGAAGCTCTTAGCTGCTAAGTAAACAGTTGTTAATGCTAATGTTGGCTAAAGGCAAAACTCAAAAATAAAATAATCTTTTAATGCATTTATTGAGAAAATAATTGGTTGATTAATAGATAATGAAAATATTTTTGGTCAGAAATCCATAACTTTTAGTTACAAGGTAGAAGATGCCAAACCTTGATATGGTCCTATACAATAACCTTTCTTTTCTTTTTCTTAAACTCAAACTACAGCTCAGTTTTGCTGTGTTGTCTTGACTATGCAAACATTCTGTAGACCATTATTAGCCCATATAAGGAGAGCATTAAATCTGGGACTTCCTCATCGTCATCCTCTCCTGTTTGTACAGTATGAAGGATTATTGATGGCGGATGCTAGACCAGACTTCCTATTGTCTGGGTGCTGCAGCGCTGGAGGTAAACTCCCAGTCATACCAGGCACATATCATCTGCTCGGCGTTGGTCCAGTAGTTTGCAGCAGGCTGGTGCCAGCCGTAGCCCCTCCCTCCCTCCTGTGAGCTGCAGGCGGACTCTGGTCCTCACTGCAGTCCGCAGTAAGTCCACCGGCGCCCGTCAGAGTGCAGCAGTCTGCAGTCTCCATCACACTCCTCCCTGCGCTCCCCTGGCAGGTGGAACAGACACACAAGCCGGGCCGGGACAATGTGAGTATCGGCGCTTATTTATTATAGTTTCAGTAAATATCACAAAGGTATATCGTTAGATTTCTTTTCAGAAATGTTTGATGCTTATTTTTAGCGACTTTTCTGCGGCGTCATGGACAGGTGAAGTTGATTTTTTTGAGTCGGTGTTAATCGGTAATGCGTTCATGGAAATCTAACCTTTTTACTCAGTATTAAACAGGCTGCTGCAACACCTGTGCAAAAACATAGAGACATCAGCAGATAGATTTGAAACTGGACTGGTGATTATATTTTGAAGCATTTAATCCTTTTATAAATAACCTTAATTTCCTCTCAACAGTCTTAATCTTTAACCTGTTAGATTTGATTAAACTGTCCAGAAGGTGATGATCACGGGGATGTAATGAGCTATTGAACGCTGTTCTTCCATGACCTCAAAACGCCTTTGATTTAGAAAAGACAGAGCCTGATGATGCAGCAGATCTCTCCCCCTCTCTCTCCTCTTTGCGGCGCATTGACAGCAGGGAAACGTGTCCCATTTCATGTCTGCAGTGCAAACGGCGGATTGCAGCACAGTGCTGCGCTGACTGGCTCATACACACCTAGAAAGCCTTTTAAAAATCTGTCAGTCACAAATAAAGATTCATTAAATCCAGATTTTTTTTTGTAGATTTAAATGTTTTTCTTTCCTTTTTGTTTTTGTATTATAGCCTCCAATAGTTCTCTTATTGGTTCCTACACTCAAGGCCTTTAATTTAAAATACATAATGACAATTATCTTACATTATAGAGCTTGTTAACTTTGTGGCAACTTCTCCCTCATATTCACTCTTAGCCTGAGCATACAGTAATTCATTGTCTCTTTTCTCATTAATTAGGGTTATTTATTTATTTATTTATTTATTATTCCTTGTTACTACTGGACAATTGTACAGTAAGTGTTTAAGTGGTGTGTGTGTGTGTGTGTGTGTGTGTGTGTGTGTGTGTGTGTGTGTGTGTGTGTGTGTGTGTGTGTGTGTGTGTCCTTCCTTCCTCAGGGCTTTCATCTCAGTCTTGGTGATTTTGGCCCTCGTGGTTTCAGCTGAAGGAAGTGTTGGGTAAGCTGATCGTTTCAGATACAGTAGATGTACTAAGTGGCCAAAAGTATGATGACACCCAAACGTTACACTCATATGTAAATTGTATTATCACAAATGAATTCAGCTTTTTGACACTTGCAGCCAAAACAACTTATATTTTTCTCCCCTGCCACACGAGGACAAATAATGAACACACCTAAACATGTAAACAGAGTGGGTGGACCGTTAAACATCGGACTGGTGGTTCAATTCATGACTGCTCCTGTGATCGCTGGTAATCTGCTGCTATAACACCCTCCACTCCTCCAGGAAGGCTTTTAACCAGATCTTGGAACCTGGCTGCAAGAATTTTTCTCCCATTCATCCACAAGAGGATTAGTGCGATCGGGCACTAATACAGTTACCAGATGTTTCTTTCAACAAACAAGGCATTACATTGTCATGCCCTTCTCTATTTAAAGGAGTTGTGGCACCCTCTGACCACTGGGCGGAGCCTCAGGCCTCCTGAACAGGGACCTCTGGTTGTTCCAAGGTCAAAGCGGAAAACAAAGGCAGCTGTTGTTGCAGCTGCAAAAAACTCTGAAATAGTCTCCAAGTGTCAGATAAACCATATCAGTGCACATCTTCAGAAAGCATTGGAAGATAAATTGTTTACTTTGTGGGTTTTACTCTAATCTATAATCATGCTAGTGGCATGGTGGCGACTGAGTTGGTCAGTCTGTCCGCCACTTTGGTCCAGACTGAAATTACAGAATTTCTGTGAAATTTTTAATAGGCATAGTCCCCAGAGGACGGATCCTAATGTCCTAATCCCCTGATTCTTTCTGTAGCACCATCATGAGGTTTAAATATAAAATTGTCATGAAATTTGCAGCAGATATTCAAGTTCTTTAGAGGATGATCCTCTGGCTTTTCTTTTAGTGCCACCAGCAAGTTAAACTTTCATGGTTTATCTCAACATCTACTTGATTGATCGGCTCCAAATTCTGGAGAGACATTCATGGCTCCCAGAGGATGTATGTTAAGGCTTTCTCATGACTCATTTCTGGACAGTTATAGGTGATGGACTACCATGAAATCTGGTACAGACATTCATTTTCCCCTCAGGAATTAATTCCACTGACTTGATCTTCTGACTATTTATTTCCCGACCTGGCACCATCATCACATCTGTGTCCCCTATACTTATATTTTTGACCAAATGCTTGCAAAACGAATGACGGTCAGCCACGGCTGTACTTTGTGTTTGCTAAATGCTAAATATTAGCATGTTAGCATTGTCGTTATGAGTGTTTTCTTCAAAGCTGTTAGCATAGCTGTAGATTCTTAGTCTTGTTCCTCTGTTTTAGTGGATTTGGTTGCTGGTTTGTTACTGATGTTGGGTGATAAAGCTCAAATCTGTTGAATGGGATTTTCCTCAAATTTCCTGCACAAAATCATCCACATACTCTAAAGTTTCAACAGGGGTGTCCGCAGAGTTTTGGCAACATATTGTCGCTAAATAATAAAATTGAATTGTATTACCACTCTGTTATAGACCGAGTACCAACACCAGCTTCTGCACAGAGTCAAAGGAATGTCTGGAGTACGAGCTAGTCTGCAAAACAGATGAATATGAGGTGAGTGAACCCCTTCGTGTGAACCAGCACATATACTGTACACACACACACAAGACCACAAGCTAGTTCTCTCTTCTCCCATTTTGTGTCTGTGTGTGTTCAGGTGCGACACTACAGCCCCACTCGCTGGGTGTCAACAGATGCCGAAGCCTATTTCATGGGAGTGGGTGCAGCCATGGCTTTCAGGAGACTTTTCCAGTACATCACCGGAGCCAATGAAGGAGGTAAGGGAAAGTACAGGGAGGGAAAATCAGCCTCAGTAGAGTGTGTTTGTTTTCTGTGTGTGTTATTTTGTATGTGTGTGTGTGTGTGTGTGTTGACAGGCATCCAGATGGAGATGACCGCCCCTGTCCTGGTTAAGATCCCAGAGGAGACAAAGATGTGGGAGCCGGCTATCTACACGTTAAACTTCCCGCTGCCGGCTGCCTACCAGGACAAACCGCCTGCACCCACCAATGACAAGGTGAGCTGAGCCTGGCAGGTGCTGAGGGATTGTGGGAGAAAGAGCCTTTAAGTGCAGAGGGACGCAGTTTTTTTTTTTTTTTTTAGAGCTGGGTAGCCGCCCTTGCTTATTGTGAAGTCAAATGCTTTTATCCTCCCATTATCTATGTGTAATTCAATCAGTGGTTATTGCTTTAGATCAATAGAGAGCATTAATGGATGAACAGTATTTAGCGGAGTTGGCTGCGGTGCTGCTCTCACTCAGCAGGATGGAACTAGATACTGCTGCATCATGAAGGTGTCAGTGCTGCTGTCCTGTATCTGTTGCATGATTTCATAATCTATAGTCTGTGTAGATGCACATTCTTAATCTGTTTTATTCATCTGAGACGGATCAGAAACATCCTTCTTCTCCAGTCATGTTTCAGTATCGTGACTCGTGTCATGCCTGTGATTGACTAAACTTAACAACAGAGAACCCTAATTAACCTTTTGCCTTGTAGACTGTATGTAACACTAACACTAATACTACATTACATGTTTATTATTTCAGCTCCATTATTTTAAGTCATCATATACTTTTACAAAGTTTAAGGAAACCATTTTCCAATCCAGAATGTTTTTCAAGGTCATATTTATGTTTTGTAGATGTGTTTACATTCATTTGGAGGACCAAAGCAGAAATACATTCATTACTAAGTAAATAAATAAAATGCTCAAATAAACAGAGAAATAAACTTATTTATTATTTTAATATTTATGTTCTGTAAATTTGTTTATTTTCATGCAATCTGGACCAAACCTGAAATACATTCATTGATGAAAAGTAAAAAGTAAATAAATAAAATGCTCAACTAAACTGAGAAATAAACCAATAACAATGTAAAAAAAAAAAACAAAAAAAAACAAACTTAATGTAAAAAATATACATTTTTAATAAACACATATCACTTTGGTCAATCTTTATCAAGTTATTTTTCCATTTCATTTATCTCACTTATTTACAAAACTTATCCCAAAAGCTTCTCTTTATACAGCTCCCACACATAATATTATACATATTATTCATTCAACTCATTCAAACTTTACATGATTTAATTAGTGCTACAGTAAGTAGGGTGTGACTTTTTAAAACTTCCTGCAATTCACATGATAAAAATCTTCCAATTTTAATTTTGGCCGACAAACATTTCTTCTAATGGCCACGACATCTTACTGACGTCTAGTATAAACGTCCCAACTTTGCACTTTAGTTGCCGAGACAATATACTTTTCTAATCATTTACATGTCAGTGAAGAAGATTATTTGTGCCTGCAGCATTCACTGTGATGGAGCTTTGTTGTTTGCTGATGTTGTGTCTGTGTCTCTATCACAGCTGTATTTCACTGAGATGCCAGAGATGGACGTGTACGTGAGGAGCTACGGAGGCTGGATGCTGTCAGTGACCTCCAGGCTTCACGCCCACCTGCTGACTAAAGAACTGGAGAGAGTCCGAGCTTCCTACAACCACAGCTACCACTATGGAGTTGGCTATGACAGGTATGACTAACTCATTTTCATGTTCGAGTTCTTCTAGTGTTCTAGTCCTCTGAGTTTTGTGCATGTGATATTTGGAAAAAATTACTTTTTGATTTATACAATCACATCATCAAACACATTGCAGTCGCAACCAAATTCGGGTGACAGGTGAACAAAACAACTCGTTCCTGTAAAATGTAACAGCATTTCATTTTTTGGTGGAACAACAGCACCATGGTAAACTTAAATCACAAGGTCATGATTCTGACTCACTTGTAATTTTGCATCAGTGTCATCAGCCAATCAGCATGACCATCACCATCTGCTTTTGGATCCAAATCTGGATCCATATGCCGATTAAAAAGAAATTACAGTTTTGTGTAATTAAAGAAAAAACACAAATCACTGCACACATCACTCACTTTTAACTGTTGTGTTCATCTTTCTTTCTTTCTTTGTGTGTGTGTGTATGTGTGTGTGTGTGTGTGTGTGTGTGTGTGTGTGTGTGTGTGTGTGTGTGTGTGTGTGTGTGTGTGTGTGTGTGTGTGTGTGTGTGTGTGTGTGTGTGTGCGTGTGTGTGTGTGTGTGTGTGTGTGTGAGCAGTCCCTTGAAGTTGTTGAACAGGCACAATGAGGTGTGGTATGTGGCCGAGGGAGAGCCGGTTTGCACGGATCCAAGGGAACCGACCCCCGCACACACACCCAGGCCGACTCTGCCCGCCTCACCAACAGACTCTCCGTCTGACCCTCTCCCGCACACACTGTCTGACTCACTCACTCCCTCCAACCTGTCCTCGAACACAACATCCAACTCCACCTCTTCCTCCTCACAAATGCCGTCTGACACGCCCTCTCTCCCCCCGTCTAACGCTCCTCCCAGCCCTTCGTCCCACGTGCCCTCTGAAGTCGCATTCAGCCACCCTCCTACCTCCGCCCAGATCCTGCTGGACCCCACAACCAACTCCTCTGATCCCGTCTCTGTGAGCCCGTCTCTGGAGCCCCAGTCTGACGTTGTCCCGTGGAACAGCACAGCCCACAGCTCTGTGGACACACAAGCTGACAGTAACCCTGTGGTGGAACCAGATGACGCTCATTAACAGCCTTCACGATTTCTTTAAGCAGCCATTCCAAGTATATTAACATGGAAACTAAAGAAAAGAAACAGTGGAGGTTTGGCAGAAGGTTGAGTGAATGTGAGTAATAGACGGACATGTTGGTCTCTTCTTCCTTATCTCTCTATTCCTGTGTATTACACCAACTCCTCCTTATGGCACTTAGTATTTGACTATATGTTCTATCACAGCTTTGCGCCTGCAGCTTCCTGTATCAGCGAACACATGCCTGTACACTTTGTTGTTCTGAGGTTATCATACAGCTGCATTTAGAATTAAATAAGATCGATGTATTAGTTAGAAAGTTAGAATTCAAAGTTGCTGTGTTTAATGCAAAGGCAGAGGAAGACGCCTTTTGACATCAGTTTAAACCAAAACTTGATTTAGCTACTACTAGGACTTCAGTGGAAACCTGTGTGTAACTGATAAATCAAATGCTGGGACTAACCACGGTAGGCCATTATATCAGACGAAACTTTACTGTGTTCTATCCACTCTCGTAAATGGACTTTGATGATGTTATTAATTATTATTATTAATAAGCTTTTACTCTCTGTTTAGCTTGTCGTCAATTACTTTCATGATGTGTGGCAACATATTAGTAAATCATAATAAATTCAGTACGCACATTCATTGGGATCTTTGGTGCAGCCTTAAACCTAAGAAATAAAACTGTATGGCTCTAATTAATAGTGTATCTTATGAAATTTCCCAGATTATAATTATTCTTATTGTTCTTATTATTATATATTTTTTTTTTTTACCTTGGATCAAACCTTTGTCTCAGTATTTGTGCTCAAAAACTAAATAAAATAAAAAAATAAAAACCTTGGACATATGTTTTGCAAATTGTATTGATATTTTTAAATACATTTTTAGGTAATTAAGAAATTTAATCAGATTTTGTGATAGATTCTTCTGGCTCCCAGAATTTAAAGAATATATCTATTACAATAATATAGCTTTGATTATGACATAAGGGATATTAATAACATACAGCCAAAATAGCTTGTTTTTCAATTCTCCCTTAATTTACTGTTAAAATTTTAGCTTAAAAAAAAGATTTAGAATCAACAGCATGATGGATTTTTCTTCCTGCTAACTTGGATCAACATTCAACCTTCAGACAAGTACAGAACAGGAGGATTCATATACACAAACACAGACTCACCCTCTCAGCTCTGGTCCCTTTTGAGTACTGTGATAACTGTCGTCCATGGCGTCAAATCTAACTGTGGTAGGTCTGCCCCAAAGATCCCAGAGAATCACGGCTGATCGAACCAATGCAATAAGAGTTATATCAGTTAATAATCTCTAGGCTACATACTGTATGTTCTGAGGAAGGTGCAATAAAAACCCATAACAAACACTTGGGCTCATGGTTTTATTGGTGGCTTTAGACTTGATTAACCAAGCGAATAATTTACTTTTGGAAAGACAACTTTGGTGTTATCTGGCGGTGGTAGTATTAACAACATTGGTAGAAAGCAGCGCACACCTCACGCTCACCTTCACCTTCACACCTGTGCACCAGACTTTCTCGTCTCTCGTGAAATGACCTCGTTGTTAGTGACACTTCTCAGTTTGTCCTATAGTTATTGGTTGGTGGCTCCAGGATCTACACCTGCTCCAGACAGGCACCATGGGGCAATATGTCAGTGTTTTATTTTGAGCTTGTTGTGCTACCCCTAAGTGGCCAAAAAAAATTGTTAATGCAGATTTAAGAACTGCATATTATCTTGTTTTCTACAATGCAAAGTGACACATAACCTCCAGTTTTGGTGCATTAAAATTCTCTGAAGTTAAAATGAACAGTGCGACCTTTCCCAGATCCAGCCCTGATTCTGCTGCAGAAACCGAAGCTGCTCTCAGTGGTCCTTGGCAGTGGCTCGTAAATCTGCAAAATCTGAGAACTGGTGTTCACAGGTGAGTCATTTATTTTATCAGGAATGTTTGACTGCTGCTGCTCGCCCTAACCTGTGTCACATCTTGTGGACTGTTCCCGAGGTTTCGTTCATCAGTGTGAGGAGAAACGATAGGCCACCAGGGTGAAGGGAACGATATACCAAGAGAGAGAGACGGGGGGAAAAAAAGTAAGAAACGGAAGAAACAGCTTGATCAGTGGAGTTTAATCCAGTCTGTTATTTCATACATGAATGCTGGTCTGAAAAACACCAAATTTTAATTGTGTGCACTCTACCAAGAGTAGGGATCGGGTTCAATAGCATTTTATCGAATCCACATCCTTTACTGAATCTTTTTAGGTAGTTTTGCTTGTTTGGAAATGAATACATTTGAGTTAAAACGCACAAGTACTGTTTTTATTTCACTAAAACCTAAACCAACCAAATTATAGATTTCTCTACATACAAGAAACACAGAACATTACCACACGGCGGATTTGTTGTTGCTTTGCTCAAGGTCACAGAATACAGTGTAACACCAGCTGTAGGCTGAGGCCGAGCACTTGATCGTCCTTCTGAAGTTATCAGAAATATCACAAGTTCTTATTTAAGCAGGGACTTGTCATTCTCCCCTTTGTCATAAGTGCTGTTATGCAAATATTGCATTTCATAGCTGTTTCGCTGACTTGGGAACATTTAAATTAAGGCGGTCCACCATGTTCAGTCATGCAGTGTCATTATCAACTGTGTCGCTGAGTTAGAAATTGTTTGTCACCAATTTTTTTTCTTTGCAAAGGAGATTATCTAAGAGAGATTGAAGATTTGATAGACGATTCAATTGCTGCAGATTTTAAAGGAGCTGTTTGTGAGTTTTGCCATTGCTACATAGCTAGCGTTAGCATTAACGGCTGTTTACTTACCAGTCTAGAGGAAACGTTGCAAGTACAGCAACAAACTTCATTCCTTTATTCATCAACAGCTGTCTCAGGATGTGGAAAGCAACATTAATGTTAACTCTTGTCTCTATCACGTCTTTTCCTCTACTGCAGTTAGCACGCTAATCAGCTAGCCGCGGCCCGTCTTGTCACTTTCTGATAGCACCTCGCTTTAGCTTCCAATCTTGTCTGAAGACGTAGTGCTGCTCAGAAGGTGTATTATAACCTTTTGTATTATAAAGGCAACGATGACTGAAGCTCTTGTCAAGCAACAATCACCAAGAAACCACGTTTGTCTGCAGAGAAAACTTACAAATAGCCCCTTTTAACAAATCTGGGCATTTTAACAACTTAGAACCAGATCCAAAATGGACCCGACTATCAGAACCCGTCCCTCACCAAGAGTGCAACAATCCACGTAAATGTAAGTTTGGCATGACACGGCATCCTTATTATGCTATTAGTTCAGTGTACAAAATTTGTTTTAATTGGCATCTGCTGCTCATACGTATACCCATTTTCAACATAGTTTCATCAAACCACAAGTTCTCACTGCGATATTATTTTGAAATAAGCTTATACCACATACAGTAAATAACCATTCATGCGGTGGTAATCATTGCTGAAAACCACTGACACATTTACAGCTCTTTGACTCCAAAAAACAAAGTTCAACTCTGCTCTCTGCATCATATAGTTATGGCTATCTTAGTTTTGCAAAACAAATGTGCTTTGATCCACCTGCTGACTGTTGAAGGTAGAATTAAACTTGAGGGTCATACAAAATAAAAGTCCTGCGTGTCTCTCTGACATGAGAAGGCATTTTCTCCATTGTTTGGCTTCATGTATAAAAGTGGTATTCTACTTGAGGACTTCAGTCCACAGAACCAGAGAGGGACCGGACAGCAATCTTAAGTCTTATGAAAGTCAGTGTTTTTCAGTAAACAATAAAGTTTCCTTTTCCTCTGAAAGAAAAAAAAAAGTAATTTTTCGAGTTCGTACTTCAAATAATGAAAGTATAAATAATGAGACTTTTTAAAAGTAACTCTTCCTTGTAACGTTAACCTAACATTTTACAAAACCTTCCTCTGTACACTCTGGATATGAGCGTGTCTCTGTTTTCTGTGTAGTTGTGCTGTTGATGTTTTCATGCACATTAAGGGGACTAAAAATAAGTTTTTTTATATTTTGTACTTCTAGTTAAATCCAAGAGCAAGACAGCTAAGATGTATGTACGCACACAGATGCCTAAAGGCTTATCTGTGTTCACATAAATAACTGTTTTCCACTGCTGACTACAGTTTTCACTATAATTACAGTGTGATTATAGTGTTTTCTTTAATCGTGTGTCACTGTAATGTTGTGTTATGTTCCTCACTTGGAAATAACCGCCTTCTTAGTAATGCTTGCTCTCCTGCTTCCTCCTCCTCCTGCGCCTCCTCCTCCATGCCAAAGATGGCTGGGGATGGTGAAAGCATCCACGCTCATGCCCATGGTTTTAGAGGGGATGGCACTAAACTGCTTCCTGTCTGAACTGTATTTGTAGATGGACTCCACCTGGGTGGAACCAATTGTCCGGGGACCCACGCCAGCCAATCGTATGAGCTCCTGGGAGTCAGGGTTCATGGTGTATACGCCCCTGAACTGGCAGCTGGAATCCCGGAAGAGGATAAGGAAGTGGTTTGCAGGAGACTTCTCCATCTCCTGAGGTTGGTACAAGATGAGGAGTAAGAGAGAAAAATGCATCAAATCATATTGGTGTTCTAGTTTTAATCGTCATCATCAAACATGCAAATGACCCAGTTTGGTGCCTAAAAATAGTAACAGAATTCATGTTTTAATAAACAGAGTGCTGCAGGAATGAGTCCTAAAACCTGGAAATTAGTTAGTATATTAGCAATTATGGTTCCCAAAATCCATGGATGTTTTGAATGGGTTTTTTGTTAAACTGAAATAAGGTCTGTTAACATAAGCTCAAGACATTTTCACATTTTATTTTACGACATTTAAAATATGTCAGTAAATACCCCAGTCATGATTTCTTTAAGCTTTTGTGTCTCTTAAAAAAGGTTGGTAACTAACAAGTGGCTAAAGGAGACTACGGTGGTTTTCAGGGACATTTTACATCATCACCGATCTACTCACCAGTCCACTTTTGCAGCCTTGTTTTGATACTCGCACTTTTGCAAACTATTGCTGACTTTATTAGAGGAAAGACTTTTGTAGAAGAGGAAAGTTGTAGTTCATTTGTAGCCTAACATTAGCTTTGTACTACTGGTGATTGTATTTAGGCTGGTGTTCATTTGTGAACATTATCTTGCTGAACAAAACATATAAATATCATAAATGCTCCTTTGTCACAGAGTTTATTCTCTGCAGTAATCCAAAAGTGAAAAGTGTGAAAGTCCCATTGGCTTTTCTTGAGGGAACCAGGGTGATGCTAACTTAAGAGTTGGCCCACAAAAGTATGTCATGCCTGCAGCCCTCTATTAATGTCATGAATTTTAATAAAAGGGTCGATACAGAATACAAAGATGAAAATCTACCTCAACTATCTTGTTTTTTTGTGCCTCGTTGACCTTTCCAGCCAGGCAGCAGCGAGAGAGAGCGTTGTGAATGATAAATTTGTTGGACTTGAAGCTTGGTTCTTTGAAGAGCTTTGGACCTGAAAATACAAACACAGACATGCTTGATTATGCAATGTGCACAATTGTAAGCAGTTTGGCAATGCACAGGAGTACTCAGGAACTGAGAGATACTGTGATGTTGCAGAGCTCTACCTGTGTATTCTGGGGCAGGTGAGGTTCCATTGGAGCCACTCTCCCAGTCCTTGTCTCCGTTCAGATTGGCCAGTCTACTTGGTGTCGCACATCCTGACGGTGAATCAGGACGGCTGCTGGAGAGATCAAACAATGAGCCAACACGCCATAACCTTATATCTGTGCTAAACTTGATAACAGAACGATTCATGCCTACATCATTAATAAGGAAGTAGTGATTGGTGAGGTTTTGGTTGTAGTGATTTATTTCTACGTGAGAAATGAGTCAAGTAACAGTACTTCTACTGGGTGCTAGTCTAGTCCTCTTTCTACACCTTGTTTTGGCACCAAGTATCACCCAGAAGTAGCCAGAACTAGCACTTAGAGCCAATTAGCATCATTAACAAGCATGTTTTCAGCTTCTGGATGTTAGCATACTGAAGTTTAGCCTGTAACCTGCAATTTAGCAAATAATATTGGCATGTTAGCATTTACTTCAGCTAATGTTGGCAAGTTTACATTCAGCATGTAACTTTTTGCCTGTTAATCTAACGTGATAACTTTAGCACATTAGCATTGATCCCAGAGTAATTTGGTCTTTAATCTTAGAGGTACCCTGTCATGACGTGAAATATTGCACAAGTGGAAATTAAAAACCTTGTAAATGAGAGGTAAGAGGTATACAAATGACGTATGCAGCAGTGTACCTGTGAGGTTTCTTCGTGGGGTCACTACCACGGTTTCCTGTCTCATCTGTTGCTGCCAGGTTGAGGGAGGAGTGAGAGTAGACTTTGGTCAACTTAGAGCCTGGACAAACATGAAGACACGAAAACAATTTAGTCACTTAAATCATCTACAGACAGTTAACTTGATATATGATATATTTTTCACTTTTGACTTCACCAGTTGTTCTCTTGGCTGGACTCAGAGACAGCTGTGTTTCCTCCCTGGTCATACTGCGAGGCCGAGAGCGGGTCTTCTTAGCTGAAGATCGTCCTTGATTGGCGGTTTTCTGGCGGAGCACTTTGTCCAGGTCCTCCATGATCCTGAGCTGTTGCCGTCGCGCATACTCCCCTCGTGTGAAATCTCCCCGACGGGCTGGAGTAGCAGGAGGTGTGGGTGACGGGGAGGTGGTGCCTGCAGGGGGTGTATTGGAGGGAGATGCTGCTCTCCTGTCTGAAGACACAACTCTGAGAACAGGAGAAAAAAGGTTACTTTCACATGGGCGCCGTTGAGCTTTGGAGTCTATAAGATAAGAAAATTAAAGCAGTGCAAACTTGGATTCAACATGCTAAGATATATGTGGGTGTGTTGTACCTGATTTCCCTTTCTTGCTCATGCCACTGTCTCCTCCTCTTCAGCTCCTCTGTTCTCTTTTGCTGCCTCTCCAACAGGAGAGCTCTACGCTGGGCCATCTCCCCTTCACTATGTACCTCCTCCTACGACCACACAACCATATACCCAACTGTCATGACGAGATTCATGTGCATTCAAAACAAACAAAACATCGTATTTCTCTTTTTTAAGCACTCACCTTGAAGAAGAATCCTATTCCTCCTTTGGTTTCCAGCTCGCTCTGTTCTCCACTTGGTTCCAAAGTTTCGGTCTCTCCTGTTTGTTCTTTGGGTTCGGTTTGTTGTTCCGGCAAATCCGTGGCTTCCATAGCCAGATTCAGCTGCTCTAAAGGATCGAAGGGCTCTGTGGCGAGTCCTCTTGCCGGTTCCGCAGCAGATTCTGTGTGATCGCTCATTGAGTCAGAGGAAAACTCCTGCCCTTCATCGGTTGGTTCGTCGCTGCCTCCCTCTGGCCCTCCATGAGATGATAGTGACACCTCAATCATGCTGCAGCGTTTCTCTGCACCTCTGCCTCTTCCTCCTTCCCCTACTGCGCTGTACGCAGCGGAAATGGACAAAGTCTCGCTCTCAAATGAGCACTCTGAAGGAGCACCAGAGCTGCTGCCGCCAGCAGCCCTGCGACGATCTTGTCTGGGCTGTGACAAGATCGGCAGCCCTCCAACAGCCTCTACATCCTCTTGCTCCAGCTCCAGGCTGAACTGGGTGGGTGTCTCGCTAGAGCCTGTTTCTGAGTTGCTCTCATCAGGCTGTGGCTGCTGAGGCTGAGGAGATTCCTGAGGAGTCCGGGGACCGCCGATACGGAAGGAAGAGGACGTCTGAACCTGACACTTGCTGGGGGACACACGGCGCAAGTGGGGGAGGGTGTCCACAGTCTGGGTTGGTGTCAAGACCCGATTGAGAGGAGGGAACTTGAGTTCGGAAGGCCGTGGATGGGGGCGCTGATTTTGGGGGCGTGGGTGGTGTTTGGGGCTCCGAGGTGAGGAGGAGGAGTGAATCTTAGTGCGAGGAGCAGGGCAGGAGGAGGAGACGACTGTTTTTGGAGAGGTGGACAAGGTCAGAGCGTTAGAACGCCGTGAGGGAGAGGAGGGGAGATTGGGATTGGTGGGGATCACCCAAGCTTTACCGTTGCTCCTGGTAGGAGTCTTTGTCGGGGTTCTCGGAGGTGTCTTTGTTGGTGTGTGGGGAGGGGTTCTGGGTGGTGTTTTGACGTTACTTCTAATCACTGACTTTGGAGCGGTTTTGGGTGTATTTCTGGGTCTTTGGTTGCTCATGAGCTGCTGTTGCTGTTCTGTAAGTTTCTGCATGTCCTTCTGTAATGACTGCAGGGCTTCACTCAGTTTCTGCACGACTTCATTGTATTCCACAAGAACACCGTCACCAGCTTTCTCTTTCTCTTTCTCTTTTTCTGCCCCTTGCTTAGTTTCAATAGAGAACGTGACCTGCTTCTCCAGCCGAGGAGGATTGGAAACGGATAGCTTTTCTTTCTCCTTATCTCTGTCTTTTTCTTTTTCCTCCTTTTCTTTCTCTTCCTTCTCCTCCTCCTGTTTCAGTTGTTCCTCCATGTGGGTGAGGCGCTCCTCCAGGCTGAGATTATCCTCCCCCAGTCCCTCCCCTCCTCCCTCTCCTTGCTCTCTTTTCAGTTGAAGGAAAGCAGTTTTTCCAAGCCTCTGTCTGTGTTTGGCAAAGATGGCTTCGATGCGTCTTTTTTGGGCTTCAATGCTTTTGCGTTTTTCCTCCAGACGAGCCCCCAACTCCCAGGCCTCGGACCCTGGTTCAGGGCCTCTGGGACCTGGGCTGTCCTGTCGGCCAGGTGCCCCCGCTGGGGTTGAGGGTGTATGTGGAGTTCCTGGGCTTGTTGGGGTCGCAGCAGAGGCTGAGTCCTCTCCGGGAGCAGCCGAATGTCTTCTCCTGCTGTCTCGTCGCTCAGCAAAGCTTGTCATTCGTGGGCTATTGCTGGTGTTGTGGTTTCCCTGGCGACCGTTACTGGGTCGAATATTACCAGGGGCATTTCTTGGGGTATCATCTGATAGTTCAGAGGAGTCGACGCTGCCATCCCGTAGAACGGAGTCATCGTCACGTGACATATCGGAGCTCCGTCCTGATCTCTCCCTCCTCTCTCCCCTTCCTTGCCTTTCCGTATCACCCCCTTCTCCTCCAACAGGTCGGCAGAGGACTCCAGAGCGACAGGGAGCAGAGCTACTGAGCTGCGGATTATCCTCCTCGGGGGAGTGCAGGAAGAAACCAGCAGGGGCTCCCTCGGGACGTAACCTGGGCTCGGGCCGTCCTCCCAACACTCCTCTTCCACCTTTCTCTGGCGTCCTTCCCTTCTTCCGATCTTTGCTGTTGGGAGTATGAACCACCTGTAGCGCCTCCTCGATTGTTGGCAGCTCTCCTAGCGGTGCCGTGTGTGCGTAAGGGCCCCAGGAAGACCGCTGCGATGGGGCCGAAGCGCTGACCAGGTGGCTGAGGTCCTCCGGAGGGCTGTACGGGACACGAGTCATCCCTGCTGAAGTCACCGGTGAGGTCATTACAGGGATGCCGGTGGTTAGGCTGTCAGTGCTGACAGAGCGAAAGACAGAATCTATTGGGTTTCCCATGACAATGTCAACATCACTGTCCAGCCCAAATGGGATGCTGAAAGTCACTGCTGACAGAGGACGACTGCAGAGAGGTGGGTGACGATGGAAACATGGACCAATGGATGGGTTGTGCCACACAGTATGGAAAAGCAGAGACCACAGAAGCCAAAGAAAGAAAGAAGATTAAAAAATTAAGATAAAATATGAATGCAACACAACATTTACTATAGAAATCACACAAAGCTTTTAAGCTACCTACCCGATTTGTTTCTTCGTCCAACTTTTGTTTTCTGAAAAAGACAGATAAAACTAAATAAATAAATGAGTCTATAAAAGTTTATTCATTTCAAAGAAACACATTCCTGTGCTCTGTATTTCCTACCTGGTGACACTGGAGAGGAGATGGGCACAAAGGGTTGTTTGAAGATAAAGGAAGGAGAACCACTGAAACAGGACAAAACAGTGAAATGCTGCACATTCACACATTTTTTCTAAAAGAAACCCAAAACAAACTAAAACTGTGTGTTACAGCTTTGATTCTCAGTTCAAAACATTAGGCGTCTACAACAGATTTCTCTTTTTTCTTCTTGCTTTCTAATACCTGTTGCTGTTCCCAGTGACGGGACTTGTGCAGTCCAGTAACCCCGAGACATCTGAAAGACACAGAGGCCCTGCAGTGTCAGAGGCTGGTGTTTATTTATCAAACACTCTAACAGCCAGTGCATCAATATGACAGGAACGTATTAGAAACAAACTGTATGTTACAGACCTGTGAGGTCAATGGGTTGTGTGGGCTGGACAAAATCAGGCTTCTTCACCTCAAACCACTCCAGCAGTTCTGCTATGAAGCTCATGATGTTCAGCTGGACACACACACACACACACACACACACACACACACACACACACACACACACACACACACACACACACACACACACACACACACACACACACACACACACAAGATAGCCAAGAAGATGACAGACTCAAACATGTTGGATTTCAGTGGCATGTAAATAGATATTGCACAGATATTAGACCGTCAACACAGTCAGCAGTTTGTGTGCATGTCTGTAACTCCCTGTTCACACTTTCAAAGACTGTTAAAGCCCTAAAGACATAATTTCCTTAATCAGCTGTTTATCTTAAATAGTAGTGTCTTACATGAACACACTGTCTGCCTCAGGTAACATTAGAGATTACTGTATTTGACTTTGTTGGAAAAAAGGGTGAAATCAAATATTTTCACAAAACAGTCTAAAAATATAGGAACCAGAATCTGACAGTCTGTTGTTGTCAGGCAGTTGTTGGGTTGTAGGGAGACACAGCTCCCAGTCAAATCCGATCAAACCACACCCACACAGTCTTGATGGAGCACAGCTGACTGTTGAACTCTAACTCAACTTTAACTTTGATTGTTGCTCATTTAGTGACAAATCTTTAACTTTAAGGAGAACTACTCAAATTATCGAAACCAACATTTCAGGTGCTTCAACTACAGTGAAAACACAGGAGGTCATAAATGCTCACATGGAGAACGGGTGGAGCGTAGAGCAGGTCCTCAACAGCGAGGGGGCAGCAGCTCTGTAAACTGTTCTCGCAAAACTCTTTGACCAGCTGCAGGTTGTAGAGACTGTCGGCCAATGACATGGTGTCCTTCAGACACACATCTGGAGGGGAAGAGACAGGAATACATACATTAATGTGTGTGTGTGTGTGTATGTACGATTATTAAATATATTTGCTTCAACTCGAACACACAATTCCAAAATATAAAGGAAATTTCCAACAAATGCTTTCTCAGTAAATGTAACATACATTCAAGATCCCACACTTATTGGCATTTTTTTTATATGATGGGCTCATTATTTAAGCTGCTATCAGCATACATCACCTTAATTATTAATATTTCCACATCTAACGTGAATTTGTATGCATGTGTGTTAGCGCCTGAGTTTATGTGCGTACCCTCTAGAGGCAGCAAGCTGGGGCAGTAGTAGTGCAACACAGCAGCTATAGCACAGCCATTAGACAGATCTTTGACCGCGGACACCAGAGGGAAAGTAGGAGTCAGCTTAGATTGCACTTTGTCCTTCCTATAGCGGATCTAGAGAGGAAAGAGAAGGGAGGGGAGGAGGAGAAAGAGAAGAGGGTAAAAAGAGGAAGAGTTGTGCAAAGACAGGTAGGAAACAGTAAATGGACAAGTGAGGGGAAAGAGGAGAGAACATAAAGCAGAAAAAAATTACAGATATGAAAAATACAGATTCGAGTTAGAGTTAGAAAAGTGACAAAAGAAATGTAAAACCAGCCGGGAGTGTCCGTCTTTCAGACAATAAATAAAATCATCGACTCAAACTGTGCAGCCAGCCAAACTCCAGGAAAATTGCAAAGAGAAGAAAACCCACAGAAACAAAGCGCAAGACCAGTGATGCTTCATTTGAGAAACATTTGCACACATAGACACACACACACACACCAACCAGGAGGTGCAGTGCAAAGGACTAAAAAAAGGCAATACAAAAAACTGAAAGAAAATTATGTCAGTGATTATAAGTGAAAATGAGGACGTTTCTCCTCTGGTGTCCATGCAGCAGAAACAGGCACTGACGACACTGATCAGGTAAAAACCACATAATCAGATTCTTTTTTTTAAATGAATTTTACAGCTCAGATGCTGGATTGCTCTTTTAAATGTGCACATGAGATAAAATAAACCCAAAAACAAAAAGAAAGGGTTCATGTCTTAAGTGCATCAGCTGTAACTTGCTGCTAAATGATTTTGCGCAGCCTTGTTGTAGGAGTACAGAGACGAAAAGGTCAACACCCAGTCTGATCACGCCTCCTACAACACGGCTTTTTAACACACACTTTAAAGAAAAGAAGTGAAACATAAATAAATATGAATAAATAGTGTTAAAAGCTAATGAGTTTTAATTGATCCATCCAACCTCGGGGTTGGAGTGGTGATTAGTTTGCAGTCAGTCAGTCGGTCATTGGTCGACAGCGTGGGAGAGGTGTGGCGATTGGTCAGGTCTGTCTGTAAGTCAGTTGTAGTGCGTTGCTACGGGAGACGTGGAGGATGAGGGTGAGATAAGAGCGAGATGTTATACGTTACCACTGGCGGCTTATTCCCCGACTCCTTCAAACAAAAAGCGATAGCATGCTGGATGGGGGATGGCAGAGAGAGGGAAACAAGCATAAATGACAAGGGGGCCGGTCATCATGGGAACTGCCACACCACAAAGTCACATGGCGCTGCTCAGGGAGAGAGGAGCGGCAGGGGAGGAGGAGGAGGCGAAGAAGGGGGCAAAGAAAGGGGCAAACAAAGGGGGCGCAGAGGTAGTTTAATAATCAGCGAGGAAGTAATTTCACCTCCCTCCCTCCTCTCCAACATCTACTCCTCCCCCCTCCGCTCTGATAATCTGGGCAGTTTGAGATGAAACCGATGACTGAATGTAACAAAGTCAGAAACACCCTCAAGGTCCAAAACATCATCAGTTGATAACAATAGTAATAATAATAATAATAATCACAGGACATTTCAGTGGCATCTGATTAATCAGCTGAAAAGGTCACAGACAAAAGGCACTTTTCATAACGAGACAGATAAGAGAGTATGAGAGGCATTTCCAGCAGGCACAGTTAATGTCAGCCACAGCAGATGGACAGACTCAGAGAGAGAGAGAGAGAGAGAGAGAGACAGGAGAAGGGTACACTTACTGGGACTAGTTTCCAGTACCAACGGGTGGATTGACACTGCCAGAGAGCAAGGCACGACAGAGATAAACCAGAGGGAGAAAACAGAGAAGCAGAGCAAGGTCGATGTTAGAAAGCAACACAGCAACGAGAGACAGTCGTTTTATGACGAGTCGCCGAGCAGTGTTCTGCTTGTTTTATCAAAGACTTCAGTGAATCATTTTCAATGAAGGGACAGAGCTCTGCCAACGTCATCAAGAATGACAGCGGCTCCGTTTCAAGGATGTGTAGTACGAGTGATGTTCTGTACCACCGAGTAGAGGAAGTCACCGTTGTAAATCGGCCAAGATGACAAACTTCAGACACAGTGATACGACACTATAACGTAAAACAGTTTGGCATCAATGATAAGGAGGTCACCCAGACAGTTGGTGGTGTGACCAGGATCATAAAAGTCGATGCACAAAAGTGAAACCTCAGTTCATTCCCGGGACTGAGCTCGGTTTTGTTGCTACATCACGTTGAACTTAGAAGATTGTGTTTTAATTGAGTGTGTGTGTGTGTGTGTGTGTGTGTGTGTGTGTGTGTGTGTGTGTGTGTGTGTGTGTGTCAGGTATTTTTACCGAGTCCTGAACAGCCTGCAGGTCTGTACACGTCTGCGACTTGACGGGTTCCTCTTCTTCTGTGCTTTCTCTCAATTTCTGGTTCAGCTGTAGACACAAGAAACTACTGTTAAAGGACAAGTTCACTGTTTTTCCCCTATTGTCCCTGTTGTTCTATTTAATTAAAATACAAAAAAAATTATTTAAAAGTAAGTTTTATTTACAAATTAAATTTAAGTTAAATTAATTTTTTTAAAGACTTCAAGAAGACCAATGGCTGTTGACTACAAAGACCATCATCTTTGAAGTCAAATAATTGTACAAAGGAAAATGATTCCTATTAATATTATATATTCAGCTTCAGCAAGGCTTCACTTAATGAATGAAAACAGGATCAAAGATAACAGGGACAAGAACAAGTTTATATGAGTATAAATTAAAATGAGAAGAATTACAGCAAGCCAAGACTGTGCAATAAAATAAACAATAAAATTAGTTTGAAATACTAAAATTAAATATGTAAATAAAATATTAGCAAATAATAGCTTTTCATTACAGCCACACCCAAATACTGCTCTTGTTTTCACTGATGAAAATATATATATACATATATATATTTTTTTTTTTTTAAAGAAAAACAGTTTTGGTTTTAAGAAATTCAAAAAACTTGGACGATAATTAAGACCAGTTTAAAAAAAGATCTTTGAGTGTGTCAGACATGTCTGTGTCTTCTAGTGATGATAAAGACGTCACACTATCGGCTTGTTTTGCTCGTAAACACAATCGTAAACAGAAAACTGTGCAAAAAGTCAATGACACCCGACAGAGAGCAAGTTTAATGTAATCTGTCCTTTAAGCAAACAACTTGAGTAAGGAGGGAAACAACATGGTCTCACCCTGTTGACCCAGAAGAGCAGCGCGTTCTCCCATGGAGAACTGACGCCCATCTGCTCCGCCTCCGTCGCCATCTTCACCCGGCCCACTGTCTCTTTAGCAGCCAGTGACATCAGAGCGTCCATTAGGGCAAGGTGGGACTTCTGCACCAATCAGGGACAAGTGCTTTTTACTACCTTACACTTATTTGGCAGCTGTAAAGTTGTAGGTCCTACTTTACTTACACTTTTCTACTCAAGACTTTTACTTTGGAAATTTGGGTAGATTCTATTTTTCCTGTTTGCAGATCAAACTGAAATCAAAATAAAATTACACACAGCCACAGACACACTTACTGTCTTGATGGGGACGTTGCTGAGATCCTCCTCGGTGACATCTACATCCTGGACCTTTGGGGTGAAACCTTTCTTAATGAGGAACTGCAGCAGCGCGGAGTTGTCGGCCGGGGACCCCTGCGATGCCGGCAAAGAGACCCCGTGTGCCTGGGCCAGCAGGGCCTGAGCTCGGCAGTAGATCTCCGGGGAGAGAAGCAGCTTGGACACGGACGGCTTGAGGTGCTCTTGTTCATACTGGTCCTTGTAAAGCGGATCCCGCAACTCCACAGGGACATTTTCTGAAGCGAGAGAGAGAGAGGGAGAGAGAGAGAGAGAGAGAGAGAGAGAGGACGACTCTGTGAGGCTTTTTTCACAAAATATTTTTACAGACATTCATGGTTCCTAGAGGATGGATCCTATAGACTTTGCAGACTGATTTTTCCTCTAGTGACACCATGAGGTTGAAATTTCTGGGCTGAAGTGAAATGTCTTGACAGCTTTTGGAGGGACTGCCATGAAACTTGTTTTGCATATTCATAGATGCACTTAGTATGCTACTGTTGTTGACATATAGAAGCAGAGAAACAACCATGTTTGCAAACTCAGAAGAGCTCTGAATTAATATTTCAGTAGATGGATGGTGCAAGTTGAAAGAGTCCACTCATCATTTTCTATAAGCAGAAATCTGAGTGAGGGCATTCATTCATCTATTAGAGGAGGTTCTCTGAGCTGCATGTGAGGAGAAAGAGAACAATGAAGCTTATGGTGCAGATATAAGATATTTCTTGCCTTTCTGCAATTTTACTGTATGAAATGGGAAAAATGAGTCATCCTCTCTGCACTGGAAAGACAGTGGCGCTTACTTCAACTGCAATGCATAGAACTGCTTGGTCAAGTCATTGTCCCATGTGGAAAAGGTTACAGAGGTCACCAAGGCTGCTGCAGAGAGACTGCAGATCCTCTGTATTTCTGTTCTAACAGAGAAAAGTGAATAACTACTGGATAAAAGTGAAGAAGTTCCCCCACAGTGGAAATTAGGCGACAGTCAGTGATGGGGGGTGGGGGGTGGGGTGGGGGTGGGGGGGCTGCAGGAGAGGATAATGTCATCATCTGCATGAACAGCTCAGCTCAGCGAGGTTACCCAGACAAGAGTGTGGGAGTGAACATCAAGTAATCTATGATGTGCAAGAAGATCTGACCATGATGAGTGGGTCATTTCATACACACACACACACACACACACACACACACACACACACAGGACACGGAAACACGCACTTTCCTGACTGACCCATATTCCAGCTCTGTAGCTTCTGTACGGCTGCACGAAGAGTCAGGATAATCCTGAAGATTGAAGTGGACTTCTTAAAGGGAATATCAGAGTCTACATCTCTTCCATTTACTCTTTCAGTCAATCTTCTTTTCCTTTAAGCCTTTACCAATTCACTCCTTTACTCCTTCATCTGTCCATACACATCTGACTACGACTCATAATGAGGGCTACAACTCCTCTTTTTTTTCTTTCTCTCTGTAACCTAATGTTGTAAGGCTCTTATATGAAACTGTAACTCCTCTCCTCATCCTCTTCTCCCTTTCTCTCTATTGCAGAAGAGAAGAGAAGAGAAGAGAAGAGAAGAGAAGAGAAGAGAAGAGAAGAGAAGAGAAGAGAAGAGAAGAGAATCTATCTGTGTCATTACATAAACAACAGTTTGAACACACACTCCACTGCAGCGTGACACACACACTCTTTGGGGTTAAAACCATTGCCTTTCACACGCTGCAGCACTGGGACGAAGTAGGGACTGCTGTCGCTATGGGAACGGTGGAAATGGAAAGCGGCAATTCTGTCCCGATCACAGCAGAGGCAATGAGACTGGACTGCTGAGTAGGTCCTAGCTAACCCATTTAACATAATACTAATTTCATCAGGAGGAAACAGAAACAGACCTGCGGAGCTGAATCGGCACAACACTGTTACTTTGTATAGATTTTAGGAGCATGGTGCTAGAAATCACCTAAAATATACAAGTTACTGACAAGATAATATAATGACTCATTCATTCACTCACTCCCTGCCACAATGTCCTAACACGTACAAACATGTGCTCAAGGCTGCAATGTTTTTTTTCTATTTTTCTATTTTTTTCTCTCTGTTTATAAGTGACTTGGTAAAATCTAGCATGCTTCCGAATGACAACAAGAACCCAGGAAGAAATAAGTTATTTTTTGTAGGGGACATCCTTTGGCCATGTCAGATACAATAAATCTCAATGGCACCAGGAGTGTGTGCGGTGAATGAATCTCATGTGTGACTTTATTAGTGCTATTTTCTTTCGGGCTTCCATTAAAATTCTATGAGGCACCCACTGGGCATTTTCAACAGCTGACAGCCTCCCTGCTGAGAGGCTTCCAGCTCATCTCTCCTCCTGTCCCACTGACTCCAAGACTGGACGCAAATATAACGTGAAATTCTGTCTGAAGCTATTACTGCAGCACAAAAAAACACGGATTATTACATAACGGACAACTGTGTAAGTCTGTTATTGTAGATTTAGTCAACAGTGTGATGTCACTGTGTTAGTCAGCAGAGCCTGAACATACACACAGACCTGGTGTTTGACTGGAGCATGCCATCTGTACCCAGAAATAGAAACAGCACTGAATAAGTTGAGCTACAAAAAAACTGTCAACCACAATTTTTTACGACAATTATTTAAAAAAATCCAAATATACTCTGATCCCATACAGAAATGTAGTATATGACATATATATATATATATATATATATATGTCTGTATCAAGGGTGATGTCACCATATATGTCATCTATGAGGGGATATATTATTTAACATATTTACATTCTCTGAATATAAGAAGATAGTTTATAACATATGCGAAATACACATAGTAAAATTTGTACGTTGTAATATATATAAATATATATTAAAATTGTTTTCATGATGAATTCTTATATGGTATAGCATGTTGCAATACATATGTTTCATTTTCATATATGCAAGTTTATTAAACAACATACGTATAAAAATGCTCTATACTGATACATATATATATAAGTATAGAGCATTTCTTTTTAGTTTCTCATTCATTTGAAACATATCTATCTTCCTGTTCTGGGAAAGTGGTTTCAGACTTTTGGACCCTACTGTTTATAATATCAACATATACTGTATTAACAGGCTTTGGGATGGATAGTGTACATACATAAACATACATATCTGCACAGAATAGACATACAGTATCTGTCAATTGTTCTAACTTCTAAGGTTTTATATATCATTTTTACATATATGTTTTTATTTTATATGTACATATATTTCATATGTGGAAACTCAATATATGTACATATATTACATTTATGTAAGGGATCCCAGCATCTCAAACAGGATTAGCTGATTTTCACTGTTTTATACCATTTTAAATAAAATTGGTTTTCAAACTGTCAGTTGGACAAAGTGAGCAATGTGATGACTTCACCTTGAGCTCTTGCAACTTATAATATGACTGTCACTACTTTCTTTCTTTCTTTCTTTCTTTCATGATAGATACAGTAGATTGATCAATAATGAAAATATTCATTGATTGCAGCCCCAGCTAGAAGCACCTTTGCAGTATGATGTCATCCAGTAGCCTACAACATGACCACAAACTGTAGAAAGAGCACAAAGATGAGTCTGTATGTCTGGCGCCATGTCAACAAAAGCACTACATTATACAAGCTTCATCCGCCTGTTAATTTATCTCAGTCAGATTAAATTGAATCACATTGAAGTGTGCAGGTGTTGCTGTTTCTGGCTCCATCCAGTCTATCACTACATCCAGTTTGAGCACAGCAAAAAAATAAATAAATTAAGTGTAAAAGAAAACATGCCTCTGCACCTCTGTCCTGCCATATGATGATAAACAATCTCTAATATATTCTTAAGTGGCTCATGAATTTAATGCATTTGCAGCAGTTAGAACCAAAAACACTCCATTGTCTTACTAGACACTATGTCACCTTCACTAAAATGCCACGCGCTATAGCTCAACGTGCGTGCGTAACACTGACACAAATATTATGCGGTCTTGACCCATTTACAGCCGGCCCACACATAAACAGCCCACATCTTTTTCTCTATGGTTTTTAAATGAAAAGGTAATGAACCCAGGTTACATCTAGGTTATATTTTGCCTGGTGAACCCCTCCACGGGCCTAATGTAGCGGCTCTGACAAAAGGCTTTGTTGCACTGCAGCGATGACAGCCTCCGGTTCCTTCATGCATCACGCACCACGGAGGAGATTCCGTCTGACAACCCACATATTCATGTCAATAATTGGCTGAAAATCATCCTCAGTCAATATGGTAACTACATGCTCTGGCAAAAGCTGCACAGCCTGGGAGGAAACGAGCATCATCAGGCAGCGGCTTGATAAGGATGGATGCTGAGCGGTTGGATGCTGGAGGTTTCCCCTAGATGCCAAATAAAACGAGTAGCGTCTAACTCCAAGCTCCATATATAGCTGGATAAATTATTAAGCGCCCCACCCAAAGCTGCGCGCCTCAGTGATGTGAACAGAGACTGGAGTGTACCTGCAGAGCCGTACGACTTCGACAGCAGCCACCGGACGCTGGCGCGGATCTTGGCCCGGCTGAAGTCGTACTGGTCCAGCGGTTTGATCTCCGGCACTGAAAAGGTCTTCTTCATCGCGCTGGGAGAGTCCACCATGGCCGCGCTGTGCCGCACGGACGACACGGAGGCAGCAGCAACAGCAACAGCAGCAGCAGCACCGGAAAAATGTGAGGAGGAGGGATGGAGGAGGAGGAGGAGGAGGAGGAGGAGGAGGGGGAGGAGGACAGATGGAGGAACACTGTGGTGCAGGCGCAGACTGGAACAAATTAATGACGACAAAATCACAAAAAGTTAAATAGAAAGAATATATTTACAGAAAACAAGTCTATTATTATCCTAGCATATAAATAAAAAATCTGTTTTATGGAGAATAAAATACCACACTTCAGCCGCCTTCAACCGGCTCCACGCCCCCATGAACGTCACATTCGGCCAATGGGGATGTCACACAAAATATGATTTTCAAATCCTTCATATTTTGGATTCAAAGCAGCAGAAAAAACAGGTCAAATGAGAATGTGTCACCTTCTTCGATTAAATGTTAATTCTGAGGAATAACAGACTGTCAGGTTTCGACTGACTGGGAAATACATCAGTAAGTCAGTGTCTGCCTTCCTCCACGTGGAGGTGCCCTTGAGCAAGGCACTGACTTCACCCCATCAGCTGACTCGGTGAACTGGTCAGCGGAAGTAAGAGAAGTTGGTTGTAGTGCAAAAAATGTTAAAATTCGACATGAACGAACACACAGCAGGTTAAATGTTCTGGTGTTTGGTGATTCAGGGTTTCACATATCCTAGATTCTGGTCAAATTCAGCAGATTAGATTCAGTCCACTTCAAAGTCTTCCCCAGACATGGATTAATCAAATCCCAAATTATTACAATAGGCAGTTTTAAAGTAGGTTTCTCTTTCAATTTGAATTCTGTCAAAAAATCCCATGAAAATGGTGCAATGGATACTATAGCTTTTTATGCCTCACTATACTATGATGTTGTTTTGGCGTTTTTATGCTTTAGTTTTCATGCCTTACTATACTATGACACCTTTTTTACACTTTTATGCCATACCATACTATGACGTTTTTATGTCCTTTTATTTCTTAATATACTATGATGATTTTTTGACGTTTTATGCCATACTATACTATGACGTTTTTTGTCATTTTTATGCCATACTATACTAGGACGTTTTTTGCCTTACAATACAATTTCATTTGATGCCTTACCATACTATGATGTTTTTATGACTTTATATACCTTAATATACAATGATGTTTTTTTGACATTTTATGCCATACTATTACTATGACGTTTTTTGTCATTGTTATGCCATACTATACTAGGACGTTTTTTGCCATTTTTATACCTTACTATACTAGGACGTTTTTTGTCATTTTTATGCCTTGCAATACAATTTAATTTGATGTCTTACCATACTATGATGTTTTTATGACTTTATATATCTTAATATACAATGATGTTTTTTTGACATTTTATGCCATACTATACTATGACGTATTTTTGAATATTTTTATGAAATATTGTACTATGATGTTTTTTCTACATTTTTATGCCTTACAATACAATTTCATTTGATGCCTTACCATACTATGATGTTTTTATGACTTTATATACCTTAATATACAATGATGTTTTTTTGACATTTTATGCCATACTATACTATGACGTTTTTTGTCATTTTTATGCCATACTATACTAGGACGTTTTTTGTCATTTTTATGCCTTACTATACTAGGACGTTTTTTGTCATTTTTATGCCTTGCAATACAATTTCATTTGATGCCTTACCATACTATGATGTTTTTATGACTTTATATACCTTAATATACAATGATGTTTTTTTGACATTTTATGCCATACTATACTATGACGTTTTTTGTCATTTTTATGCCATACTATACTATGACATTTTTTGTCATTTTTATGCCTTACTGTACTATGTTGTTTTATTTCTTACCATACTATGACGTTTTTATGACCTTTTATGCCTTAGTAGTCTATGACGTTGTTTTGACGTTTTATGCCATACTATACTATGACGTTTTTTGTCATTTTTATGCCATACTATACTAGGACGTTTTTTGCCTTACAATACAATTTCATTTGATGCCTTACCATACTATGATGTTTTTATGACTTTATATACCTTAATATACAATGATGTTTTTTTGACATTTTATGCCATACTATACTATGACGTTTTTTGTCATTTTTATGCCATACTATACTAGGACGTTTTTTGTCATTTTTATGCCTTACTATACTAGGACGTTTTTTGTCATTTTTATGCCTTACAATACAATTTCATTTGATGCCTTACCATACTATGATGTTTTTATGACTTTATATACCTTAATATACAATGATGTTTTTTTTGACATTTTATGCCATACTATACTATGACGTATTTTTGAATATTTTTATGAAATATTGTACTATGATGTTTTTTCTACATTTTTATGCCTTACAATACAATTTCATTTGATGCCTTACCATACTATGATGTTTTTATGACTTTATATACCTTAATATACAATGATGTTTTTTTGACATTTTATGCCATACTATACTATGACGTTTTTTGTCATTTTTATGCCATACTATACTAGGACGTTTTTTGTCATTTTTATGCCTTACTATACTAGGACGTTTTTTGTCATTTTTATGCCTTGCAATACAATTTCATTTGATGCCTTACCATACTATGATGTTTTTATGACTTTATATACCTTAATATACAATGATGTTTTTTTGACATTTTATGCCATACTATACTATGACGTTTTTTGTCATTGTTATGCCATACTATACTAGGACGTTTTTTGCCATTTTTATACCTTACTATACTAGGACGTTTTTTGTCATTTTTATGCCTTGCAATACAATTTAATTTGATATCTTACCATACTATGATGTTTTTATGACTTTATATACCTTAATATACAATGATGTTTTTTTGACATTTTATGCCATACTATACTATGACGTTTTTTGTCATTTTTATGCCATACTATACTATGACATTTTTTGTCATTTTTATGCCTTACTGTACTATGTTGTTTTATTTCTTACCATACTATGACGTTTTTATGGCCTTTTATGCATTTATATAGTATGATGTTTTTTTGACATTTTTTGCCATACTATACTATGACGTATTTTTAAATATTTTTATGAAATATTGTACTATGATGTTTTTTCTACATTTTTATGCCTTACAATACAATTTCATTTGATGCCTTACCATACTATGATGTTTTTATGACTTTATATAACTTAATATACAATGATGTTTTTTCGACATTTTATGCCATACTATACTATGACGTTTTTTGTCATTTTTATGCCATACTATACTATGACATTTTTTGTCATTTTTATGCCTTACTGTACTATGTTGTTTTATTTCTTACCATACTATGACGTTTTTATGACCTTTTATGCATTTATATACTATGATGTTTTTTTGCCATTTTTTTGCCATACTATACTATGACGTATTTTTAAATATTTTTATGAAATATTGTACTATGATGTTTTTTCTACATTTTTATGCCTTAAAATACAATTTCATTTGATGCCTTACCATACTATGATGTTTTTATGACTTTATATACCTTAATATACAATGATGTTTTTTTGACATTTTATGCCATACAAACATCATTGTACTATGATGTTTTTTCTACATTTTTATGCCTTACAATACAATTTCATTTGATGCCTTACCATACTATGATGTTTTTATGACTTTATATACCTTAATATACAATGATGTTTTTTCGACATTTTATGCCATACTATACTATCACGTTTTTTGTCATTTTTATGCCATACTATACTATGACATTTTTTGTCATTTTTATGCCTTACTGTACTATGTTGTTTTATTTCTTACCATACTATGACGTTTTTATGACCTTTTATGCATTTATATAGTATGATGTTTTTTTGACATTTTTTGCCATACTATACTATGACGTATTTTTAAATATTTTTATGAAATATTGTACTATGATTTTTTTCTACATTTTTATGCCTTAAAATACAATTTCATTTGATGCCTTACCATACTATGATGTTTTTATGACTTTATATACCTTAATATACAATGATGTTTTTTTGACATTTTATGCCATACTATACTATGACGTTTTTTGTCATTTTTATGCCATACTATACTATGACATTTTTTGTCATTTTTATGCCATACTATACTATGACATTTTTTGTCATTTTTATGCCTTACTGTACTATGTTGTTTTATTTCTTACCATACTATGACGTTTTTATGACCTTTTATGCATTTATATACTATGATGTTTTTTTTTACATTTTTTGCCATACTATACTATAACGTATTTTTAAATATTTTTATGAAATATTGTACTATGATGTTTTTTCTACATTTTTATGCCTTGCAATACAATTTCATTTGATGCCTTACCATACTATGATGTTTTTATGACTTTATATACCTTAATATACAATGATGTTTTTTTGACATTTTATGCCATACTATACTATGACGTTTTTTGTCATTTTTATGCCATACTATACTAGGACGTTTTTTGTCATTTTTATGCCTTGCAATACAATTTAATTTGATATCTTACCATACTATGACGTTTTATGCCATACTATACTATGATGTTTTTATGACTTTATATACCTTAATATACAATGATGTTTTTTTGACATTTTATGCCATACTATACTATGACATTTTTTGTCATTTTTATGCCTTACTGTACTATGTTGTTTTATTTCTTACCATACTATGATGTTTTTTTGACATTTTATGCCTTAATATACTATGATGTTTTTTTGACATTTTTTGTCATTTTTATGCCATACTATACTATGACGTATTTTTAAATATTTTTATGAAATATTGTACTATGATGTTTTTTCTACATTTTTATGCCTTACAATACAATTTCATTTGATGCCTAACCATACTATGATGTTTTTATGACTTTATATACCTTAATATACAATGATGTTTTTTTGACATTTTTTGCCATACTATACTATGACGTTTTTTGTCATTTTTATGCCATACTATACTAGGACGTTTTTTGTCATTTTTATGCCTTACTATACTAGGACGTTTTTTGTCATTTTTATGCCTTGCAATACAATTTCATTTGATGCCTTACCATACTATGATGTTTTTATGACTTTATATACCTTAATATACAATGATGTTTTTTTGACTTTTTATGCCATACTATACTAGGACGTTTTTTGTCATTTTTATGCCTTACTATACTAGGACGTTTTTTGTCATTTTTATGCCTTGCAATACAATTTCATTTGATGCCTTACCATACTATGATGTTTTTATGACTTTATATACCTTAATATACAATGATGTTTTTTTGACATTTTATGCCATACTATACTATGACATTTTTTGTCATTTTTATGCCTTACTGTACTATGTTGTTTTATTTCTTACCATACTATGACGTTTTTATGACCTTTTATGCCTTAGTAGTCTATGACGTTGTTTTGACGTTTTATGCCATACTATACTATAATGTTTTTTTGACATTTTTTGTCATTTTTATGCCATACTATACTAGGACGTTTTTTGCCTTACAATACAATTTCATTTGATGCCTTACCATACTATGATGTTTTTATGACTTTATATACCTTAATATACAATGATGTTTTTTTGACATTTTATGCCATACTATACTAGGACGTTTTTTGCCATTTTTATACCTTACTATACTAGGACTTTTTTGTCATTTTTATGCCTTGCAATACAATTTAATTTGATGTCTTACCATACTATGATGTTTTTATGACTTTATATACCTTAATATACAATGATGTTTTTTTGACATTTTATGCCATACTATACTATGACATTTTTTGTCATTTTTATGCCTTACTGTACTATGTTGTTTTATTTCTTACCATACTATGACGTTTTTATGACCTTTTATGCATTTATATACTATGATGTTTTTTTGACATTTTTTGCCATACTATACTATGACGTATTTTTAAATATTTTTATGAAATATTGTACTATGATGTTTTTTCTACATTTTTATGCCTTACAATACAATTTCATTTGATGCCTTACCATACTATGATGTTTTTATGACTTTATATACCTTAATATACAATGATGTTTTTTTGACATTTTATGCCATACTATACTATGACGTTTTTTGTCATTTTTATGCCATACTATACTATGACATTTTTTGTCATTTTTATGCCTTACTGTACTATGTTGTTTTATATCTTACCATACTATGACGTTTTTATGACCTTTTATGCATTTATATACTATGATGTTTTTTTGCCATTTTTTTGCCATACTATACTATGACGTATTTTTAAATATTTTTATGAAATATTGTACTATGATGTTTTTTCTACATTTTTATGCCTTACAATACAATTTCATTTGATGCCTTACCATACTATGATGTTTTTATGACTTTATATACCTTAATATACAATGATGTTTTTTTGACATTTTATGCCATACTATACTATGACGTTTTTTGTCATTTTTATGCCATACTATACTATGACATTTTTTGTCATTTTTATGCCTTACTGTACTATGTTGTTTTATTTCTTACCATACTATGACGTTTTTATGACCTTTTATGCCTTAGTAGTCTATAACGTTGTTTTGACGTTTTATGCCATACTATACTATGACGTTTTTTGTCATTTTTATGCCATACTATACTAGGACGTTTTTTGCCTTACAATACAATTTCATTTGATGCCTTACCATACTATGATGTTTTTATGACTTTATATACCTTAATATACAATGATGTTTTTTTGACATTTTATGCCATACTATACTAGGACGTTTTTTGCCATTTTTATACCTTACTATACTAGGACGTTTTTTGTCATTTTTATGCCTTGCAATACAATTTCATTTGATGTCTTACCATACTATGATGTTTTTATGACTTTATATACCTTAATATACAATGATGTTTTTTTGACATTTTATGCCATACTATACTATGACATTTTTTGTCATTTTTATGCCTTACTGTACTATGTTGTTTTATTTTTTACCATACTATGATGTTTTTATGACCTTTTATGCATTTATATACTATGATGTTTTTTTGACATTTTTTTGCCATACTATACTATGACGTATTTTTAAATATTTTTATGAAATATTGTACTATGATGTTTTTTCTACATTTTTATGCCTTACAATACAATTTCATTTGATGCCTAACCATACTATGATGTTTTTATGACTTTATATACCTTAATATACAATGATGTTTTTTTGACATTTTATGCCATACTATACTATGACGTTTTTTGTCATTTTTATGCCATACTATACTAGGACGTTTTTTGTCATTTTTATGCCTTACTATACTAGGACGTTTTTTGTCATTTTTATGCCTTGCAATACAATTTCATTTGATGCCTTACCATACTATGATGTTTTTATGACTTTATATACCTTAATATACAATGATGTTTTTTTGACATTTTATGCCATACTATACTAGGACGTTTTTTGTCATTTTTATGCCTTGCTATACTAGGACGTTTTTTGTCATTTTTATGCCTTGCAATACAATTTCATTTGATGCCTTACCATACTATGATGTTTTTATGACTTTATATACCTTAATATACAATGATGTTTTTTCGACATTTTATGCCATGCTATACTATGACGTTTTTTGTCATTTTTATGCCATACTATACTATGACATTTTTTGTCATTTTTATGCCTTACTGTACTATGTTGTTTTATTTCTTACCATACTATGACGTTTTTATGACCTTTTATGCATTTATATAGTATGAGGTTTCTTTGACATTTTTTGCCATACTATACTATGACGTTTTTTAAAATATTTTTATGAAATATTGTACTATGATGTTTTTTCTACATTTTTATGCCTTACGATACAATTTCATTTGATGCCTTACCATACTATGATGTTTTTATGACCTTTTATACCTTAATATAACATGATGTTTTTTTGACATTTTATGCCATACTATACTATGACATTTTTTGTCATTTTTATGCCTTACTGTACTATGTTGTTTTATTTCTTACCATACTATGACGTTTTTATGACCTTTTATGCCTTAGTAGTCTATGACGTTGTTTTGACGTTTTATGCCATACTATACTATGACGTTTTTTGTCATTTTTATGCCATACTATACTAGGACGTTTTTTGCCTTACAATACAATTTCATTTGATGCCTTACCATACTATGATGTTTTTATGACTTTATATACCTTAATATACAATGATGTTTTTTTGACATTTTATGCCATACTATACTAGGACGTTTTTTGTCATTTTTATGCCTTACTATACTAGGACTTTTTTGTCATTTTTATGCCTTGCAATACAATTTAATTTGATGTCTTACCATACTATGATGTTTTTATGACTTTATATACCTTAATATACAATGATGTTTTTTTGACATTTTATGCCATACTATACTATGACATTTTTTGTCATTTTTATGCCTTACTGTACTATGTTGTTTTATTTTTTACCATACTATGACGTTTTTATGACCTTTTATGCATTTATATACTATGATGTTTTTTTGACATTTTTTGCCATACTATACTATGACGTATTTTTAAATATTTTTATGAAATATTGTACTATGATGTTTTTTCTACATTTTTATGCCTTACAATACAATTTCATTTGATGCCTAACCATACTATGATGTTTTTTTGACATTTTATGCCTTAATATAACATGATGTTTTTTTGACATTTTATGCCATACTATACTATGACGTATTTTTGAATATTTTTATGAATATTGTACTATGATGTTTTTTCTACATTTTTATGCCTTACAATACAATTTCATTTGATGCCTTACCATACTATGATGTTTTTATGACTTTATATACCTTAATATACAATGATGTTTTTTTGACATTTTATGCCATACTATACTATGACGTTTTTTGTCATTTTTATGCCATACTATACTAGGACGTTTTTTGTCATTTTTATGCCTTACTATACTAGGACGTTTTTTGTCATTTTTATGCCTTGCAATACAATTTCATTTGATGCCTTACCATACTATGATGTTTTTATGACTTTATATACCTTAATATACAATGATGTTTTTTTGACATTTTATGCCATACTATACTAGGACGTTTTTTGTCATTTTTATGCCTTGCTATACTAGGACGTTTTTTGTCATTTTTATGCCTTGCAATACAATTTCATTTGATGCCTTACCATACAATGATGTTTTTATGACTTTATATACCTTAATATACAATGATGTTTTTTTGACATTTTATGCCATACTATACTATGACGTTTTTTGTCATTTTTATGCCATACTATACTATGACATTTTTTGTCATTTTTATGCCTTACTATACTATGACATTTTTTGTCATTTTTATGCCTTACTGTACTATGTTGTTTTATTTCTTACCATACTATGACGTTTTTATGACCTTTTATGCATTTATATACTATGATGTTTTTTTGACATTTTTTTACAATACTATACTATGACGTATTTTTAAATATTTTTATGAAATATTGTACTATGATGTTTTTTCTACATTTTTATGCCTTGCAATACAATTTCATTTGATGCCTTACCATACTATGATGTTTTTATGACTTTATATACCTTAATATACAATGATGTTTTTTCGACATTTTATGCCATACTATACTATGACGTTTTTTGTCATTTTTATGCCATACTATACTATGACATTTTTTGTCATTTTTATGCCTTACTGTACTATGTTGTTTTATTTCTTACCATACTATGACGTTTTTATGACCTTTTATGCATTTATATACTATGATGTTTTTTTGACATTTTTTGCCATACTATACTATGACGTATTTTTAAATATTTTTATGAAATATTGTACTATGATTTTTTTCTACATTTTTATGCCTTAAAATACAATTTCATTTGATGCCTTACCATACTATGATGTTTTTATGACTTTATATACCTTAATATACAATGATGTTTTTTTGACATTTTATGCCATACTATACTATGACATTTTTTGTCATTTTTATGCCATACTATACTATGACATTTTTTGTCATTTTTATGCCATACTATACTATGACATTTTTTGTCATTTTTATGCCTTACTGTACTATGTTGTTTTATTTCTTACCATACTATGACGTTTTTATGACCTTTTATGCATTTATATACTATGATGTTTTTTTGACATTTTATGCCATACTATACTATGACGTTTTTTGTCATTTTTATGCCATACTATACTATGACATTTTTTGTCATTTTTATGCCTTACTGTACTATGTTGTTTTATTTCTTACCATACTATGACGTTTTTATGACCTTTTATGCATTTATATACTATGATGTTTTTTTTGACATTTTTTGCCATACTATACTATAACGTATTTTTAAATATTTTTATGAAATATTGTACTATGATGTTTTTTCTACATTTTTATGCCTTACAATACAATTTCATTTGATGCCTTACCATACTATGACGTTTTTATGACCTTTTATGCCTTAATATACTATGATGTTTTTTTAACATTTTATGCCATAGTATACTATGACATTTTTTGTCAATTTTGTGCCATAATATACTATGACGTTTTTTGTCATTTTTATGCCTTACTGTACTATGTTGTTTTATTCCTTACCATAGTATGACGTTTTTATGTCCTTTTATGTCTTAATATACTATTTGGTTTTTTTGACGTTTTATGCCATACCATACTATGACGTCTTTATGACCTTTTATGCATTTATATAGTATGATGTTTTTTAAAATATTTATATGCCATACAGTACTATGATGTTTTTTCGACATTTTTATGCCCTACTATACTATGATGTTTTGCATCTGTATGGGTTACTTTTCTATGTTGTTTTATTCCTCACTATACAATGATGTTTTTTTGACATTTTATGCCATACTATACTATGACATTTTTGGTCATTTTTATGTCTTACAATACAATTTCATTTGATGCTTTACCATACTATGACGTTTTTATGTCCTTTTATTTCTTAATATACTATGATGATTTTTTGACGTTTTATGCCATACTATACTATGATGTTTTCTAAAATATTTATATGCCATACATTACTATGATGTTTTTTCTACATTTTTATGACTTACAATACAATTTCATTTGATGCCTTACCATATTATGATGTTTTTATGACTTTATATACCTTAATATACAATGATGTTTTTTTGACATTTTTTGCCATACTATACTATGACGGATTTTTAAATATTTTTATGAAATATTGTACTATGATGTTTTTTCTACATATTTATGCCTTACAATACAATTTCATTTGATGCCTTACCATAGTATGAGGTTTTTATGACCTTTTATGCCTTCGTAGTCTATGACGTTTTTTTGACCTTTTATGCCATACTATACTATGACGTTTATTGTCATTTTTATGCCTTACTATACTAGGACGTTTTTTGTCATTTTTATGCCTTGCAATACAATTTCATTTGATGCTTTACCATACTATGACGTTTTTATGTCCTTTTATTTCTTAATATACTATGATGTTTTTTTGTCATTTTATGCCATACTATACTATGATGTTTTTTAAAATATTTATATGCCATACAGTACTATGATGTTTTTTCTACATTTTTATGCCTTACAATACAATTTCATTTGATGCCTTACCATACTATGACGTTTTTTGTCATTTTTATCCCATACTATACTATGACATTTTTTGTAATTTTTATGACTTTTATGCCTTACTGTACTATGTTGTTTTATTTCTTACCATACTATGACGTTTTTATGACCTTTTATGCATTTATATACTATGATGTTTTTTTGACATTTTTTGCCATACTATACTATGACGTATTTTTAAATATTTTTATGAAATATTGTACTATGATTTTTTTCTACATTTTTATGCCTTACAATAAAATTTCATTTGATGCCTAACCATACTATGATGTTTTTATGACTTTATATACCTTAATATACAATGATGTTTTTTTAACATTTTATGCCATACTATACTATGACGTATTTTTGAATATTTTTATGAAATATTGTACTATGATGTTTTTTCTACATTTTTATGCCTTACAATACAATTTCATTTGATGCCTTACCATACTATGATGTTTTTATGACTTTATATACCTTAATATACAATGATGTTTTTTTGACATTTTATGCCATACTATACTATTACGTTTTTTGTCATTGTTATGCCATACTATACTAGGACGTTTTTTGCCATTTTTATTCCTTACTATACTAGGACGTTTTTTGTCATTTTTATGCCTTGCAATACAATTTCATTTGATGCCTTACCATACTATGATGTTTTTATGACTTTATATACCTTAATATACAATGATGTTTTTTCGACATTTTATGCCATACTATACTATGACGTTTTTTGTCATTTTTATGCCATACTATACTATGACATTTTTCGTCATTTTTATGCCTTACTGTACTATGTTGTTTTATTTCTTACCATACTATGACGTTTTTATGACCTTTTATGCATTTATATACTATGATGTTTTTTTGACATTTTATGCCATACTATACTATGACGTTTTTTGTCATTTTTATGCCATACTATACTAGGACGTTTTTTGCCTTACAATACAATTTCATTTGATGCCTTACCATACTATGATGTTTTTATGACTTTATATACCTTAATATACAATGATGTTTTTTTGACATTTTATGCCATACTATACTATGACGTTTTTTGTCATTGTTATGCCATACTATACTAGGACGTTTTTTGCCATTTTTATACCTTACTATACTAGGACGTTTTTTGTCATTTTTATGCCTTGCAATACAATTTAATTTGATGTCTTACCATACTATGATGTTTTTATGACTTTATATACCTTAATATACAATGACGTTTTTTTGACATTTTATGCCATACTATACTATGACGTTTTTTGTCATTTTTATGCCATACTATACTATGACATTTTTTGTCATTTTTATGCCTTACTGTACTATGTTGTTTTATTTCTTACCATACTATGACGTTTTTATGACCTTTTATGCATTTATATAGTATGATGTTTTTTTGACATTTTTTGCCATACTATACTATGACGTATTTTTAAATATTTTTATGAAATATTGTACTATGATGTTTTTTCTACATTTTTATGCCTTACAATACAATTTCATTTGATGCCTTACCATACTATGATGTTTTTATGACTTTATATACCTTAATATACAATGATGTTTTTTCGACATTTTATGCCATACTATACTATGACGTTTTTTGTCATTTTTATGCCATACTATACTATGACATTTTTTGTCATTTTTATGCCTTACTGTACTATGTTGTTTTATTTCTTACCATACTATGACGTTTTTATGACCTTTTATGCATTCATATACTATGATGTTTTTTTGACATTTTTTGCCATACTGTACTATGACGTATTTTTAAATATTTTTATGAAATATTGTACTATGATTTTTTTCTACATTTTTATGCCTTAAAATACAATTTCATTTGATGCCTTACCATACTATGATGTTTTTATGACTTTATATACCTTAATATACAATGATGTTTTTTTGACATTTTATGCCATACTATACTATGACGTTTTTTATCATTTTTATGCCATACTATACTATGACATTTTTTGTCATTTTTATGCCATACTATACTATGACATTTTTTGTCATTTTTATGCCTTACTGTACTATGTTGTTTTATTTCTTACCATACTATGACGTTTTTATGACCTTTTATGCATTTATATACTATGATGTTTTTTTGACATTTTTTGCCATACTATACTATAACGTATTTTTAAATATTTTTATGAAATATTGTACTATGATGTTTTTTCTACATTTTTATGCCTTACAATACAATTTCATTTGATGCCTTACCATACTATGACGTTTTTATGACCTTTTATGCCTTAATATACTATGATGTTTTTTTAACATTTTATGCCATAGTATACTATGACATTTTTTGTCAATTTTGTGCCATACTATACTATGACGTTTTTTGTCATTTTTATGCCTTACTGTACTATGTTGTTTTATTTCTTACCATAGTATGACGTTTTTATGTCCTTTTATGTCTTAATATACTATTTTGTTTTTTTGACGTTTTATGCCATACTATACTATGACATTTTTAATATATTTTTATGCAATATAGTACTATGATGTTTTTTCTACATTTTTATGCCTTACAATACAATTTCATTTGATGCCTTACCATACTATGATGTTTTTATGACTTTATATACCTTAATATACAATGATGTTTTTTTGACATTTTATGCCATACTATGACGTTTTTTGTCATTTTTATGCCATACTATACTATGACCTTTTATGCCATACTATGACGTTTTTTGTCATTTTTATGCCTTACTATACTAGGACGTTTTTTGTCATTTTTATGCCTTGCAATACAATTTAATTTGATGCCTTACCATACTATGATGTTTTTATGACTTTATATACCTTAATATACAATGATGTTTTTTTGACATTTTATGCCATACTATACTATGACATTTTTTGTCATTTTTATGCCTTACTGTACTATGTTGTTTTGTTTCTTACCATATTATGACGTTTTTATGACCTTTTATGCATTTATATACTATGATGTTTTTTTGCCATTTTTTGCCATACTATACTATGACGTATTTTTAAATATTTTTATGAAATATTGTACTATGATGTTTTTTCTACATTTTTATGCCTTACAATACAATTTGATTTGATGCCTTACCATACTATGACGTTTTTATGACCTTTTATGCCTTAATATACTATGATGTTTTTTTTAACATTTTATGCCATAGTATACTATGACATTTTTTGTCAATTTTGTGCCATACTATACTATGACGTTTTTTGTCATTTTTATGCCTTACTGTACTATGTTGTTTTATTTCTTACCATAGTATGACGTTTTTATGTCCTTTTATGTCTTAATATACTATGATGTTTTTATGACTTTATATACCTTAAAATACAATGAAGTATTTTTGACATTTTATGCCATACTATACTATGACGTTTTTTGTCATTTTTATGCCATACTATACTATGACATTTTTTGTCATTTTTATGTCTTACAATACAATTTCAGTTGATGCTTTACCATACTATGACATTTTTATGTCCTTTTATGCCTTAACATACTATGACGTTTTTTTGATGTTTTATGCCATACTATACTGTGACGTTTATTGTCATTTTTATGCCTTGCAATACAATTTCATTTGATGCTTTACCATACTATGATGTTTTTATGACTTTATATACCTTAATATACAATGATGTTTTTTTGACATTTTATGCCATACTATACTATGACATTTTTTGTCATTTTTATGCCTAACTGTACTATGTTGTTTTATTTCTTACCATACTATGACGTTTTTATGACCTTTTATGCATTTATATACTATGATGTTTTTTTGACATTTTTTGCCATACTATACTATGACGTATTTTTAAATATTTTTATGAAATATTGTACTATGATGTTTTTTCTACATTTTTATGCCTTACAATACAATTTCATTTGATGCCCTACCACACTATGACGTTTTTATGACCTTTTATGCCTTAGTAGTCTATGACGTTTATTGTCATTTTTATGCCTTGCAATACAATTTCATTTGATGCCTTACCATACTATGATGTTTTTATGACTTTATATACCTTAATATACAATGATGTTTTTTTGACATTTTTTGCCATACTATACTATGACATTTTTCTACATTTTTATGCCTTACAATACAATTTCAATCTGATGCCTTACCATACTATGACGTTTTTATGACCTTTTATGCCTTAATATACTATGATGTTTTTTTGTCATTTTATGCAATACTATACTATGATGTTTTTTAAAATATTTATATGCCATACAGTACTATGATGTTTTTTCTACATTTTTATGCCTTACAATACAATTTCATTTGATGCCTTACCATACTATGATGTTTTTATGACTTTATATACCTTAATATACAATGATGTTTTTTCTCATTTTTATGCCATACTATACTATGACGTTTTTTGTCATTTTTATGCCATACTATACAATGATGTTTTTTGTCATTTTTATGCCTTACTGTACTATGTTATTTTATTCCTTACCATACTATGACGTTTTTATGACCTTTTATGCCTTAATATACTATGATGTTTTTTTGACATCTTATGCCATACTATACTATGACCTTTTTTTTTTTAAAATATTTTTATGCAATATTGTACTATGTTCTTTCTACCTTTTTATGCCTTACAATACAATTTCGTTTGATGACTTTTTATGCCTCACTATACTATGATGTTTTTATGCCTTATTATACTATGTCGTTTTTATGACTTTTTATGCCTTACTTTACTATGACCTTTTATGTCATAATATACTATGACTTTTTTTTTTACGTTTTTATGCCTTAGTATACAATGATATTTTTTAAAATTTTCATGACATACTATTCTATGATAAATTATTCCTTAATATACTATGACAATTTATGCCTTACTATATTATGACATTTTTTGACGTTTTAATGCCATACTATAGTAAGATGCTCTTTGAAGTTTTTATGCCATACTATACCAATACGTTTTTTCACATTTTTATGCCCTGTCATACCATGACAAATTTATGCCTACCTATACTATGAAATTTTCTTACTTTTCATGACATACTATGACAATTCATGTCTTATTATATACCTATGAAGTTTTTTGAAATTTTTACACCTTAATATAAAATTACACTTTTTGACGTTTTTTGCCTTACTATTCTATGACACTTTCATGCCTTACAATACTATGTTTTTTGACAGTTTTGTGCCTTACCTCACTGTGATATTTTTTTCTACATTTTTATGCCTACTATACTGTAACAATTATGTATAGTAAGGCATAAAAACATCAACATTTTTATGACATACTATAGTATGACAATTTATGCCTTACTATACTATACATTTTATGCCCTACTATACTATCACTTTTTTGGCATTTTTATGACATACTATACTATGACTTCTTTTGAAATTTTTATGCCTCGGTATAAATTTACATATTTTTTTATGCCTTACTATACTATGACGTTCACTGATGTTTTTTTGCCTTGTTACATTATGATTATGCCTTGATGCCTATGATGTTATTTTGAAATTTTTATGATTTAATATACATGGTGTTTTTTGACATTTTTATACCTAACTTTACTATCATGTTTTGTTGAGCTATTGTACTATGTTATTTGATATTTTTTTGACTCAATAGACTATGAAATTTTCATGCCATACTATGTTTTTTTGTTTTTTTTTTTACGCCTTATTTTTACTATACTACATTGTTTTTTGACATTTTTATGACATACAATACCAAGGATTTTTATGACATACTATACTATGATCTTTTCTGACTTTTCTTAGCTTACTAAGACGTTTTAGGACTTATTGTGGTGTATCATTTTATTTTTATTTTCATATTACATTTACACATATGTGTCTATCTTTCATATTTACACATATAACATGCACATATACTGACAGACTTTGGGGTGGATATATATTTATAACATATTTCCATAATAATAAACTTTATAACAAACTTTATTAATATGGCATTTTCCCTAAAGTTACAAAGTGCTTCTGTAAAGAGAGAAGAAAGGGGAATTAAAACAGCTACAAAAAACAAGAGAAAAACAAATACATCATGAAACAGAAGTAAGTTACATGAAAATATTGACCTAATAAAAAGAAAAAAACACATCAACATATCAAACATTCATAAAGGTTTTCCAGATAAAAACATTTTTTCAGAAGAGTTTTACAACAAACTAAAGATGCAGCCTTTCTCATCCCAGTGGGTAGAGTGTTCCACAGTTTGGGGGCTCTTGCAGCAAAGGTCTGGTCAACTTTTGTCACCAGCCAATCCTTGGAATAACCAGCAGAACTCCCTCCACTGATCTAAGTAGATTCCTAGGCACATATGGGGTTAATCAGTCCTTGATACAATTTGGAGTGAGGCCATTTGATGCTTTAAAGGTGACGAGTTGAATTTTAAAATGAATCCGGAATGTAACAGGCAGTCAGTGGAAGTTTGCAAGTATTGGAGTGATGTGTTCATGTCGCTTAGTGCCAATTAACATTCGTGCAGCAGCGCTCTGTACTAGTTGTAGTCGGTAGAGGGAGCTCTGACTGATGCCAGCATAAAGTGCATTGCAATAGTGCATGGTGAAGTGTGCATAACCTTGTGTAATTTAGTTACAAGAATGGTCTGATTTTGACAATCTTTTTGAGTTGAAAAAGACATGACTGGACAACATTTTTGACTTGTGCATCAAAACTAAGATTTGTATCAAAAATAATCCCAATTCTCACAGAATGCTTGATGTTTCTGGTCAATGAATTAAGCTTATTGTGAAAGAGGCTGGAAGAGGCAGCATTTGTAGGACCAAGTATTATGACTTATCATTATTGAATTTTAAAAAGTTCTAGGACAGCCAAATTTTAATATCACTGAGACAGGCAAACAGTTTATCAAAGCTGCTGGGGTTATTGGTTTGAAGCGGGACATATAGCTGTGTGTCATCTGTGTAAGAGTGGTGGGAGATACCATGGTTCTTAATGATCTGGGTGAGAGGAAGCATGTATATTGAGAATAGTAGAGGGCCGAGGACAGAACCTTGAGGAACACCACAGTTAAAATGGGTAGCAGAGGAAGAAGCATTTGCTATGACAACAGAGAAGGTTCTATTGGAGAGGTTTGAATGTAGTAGATTTGGAGCAGTTCCCTTAAGACCAACCCAGGTTTCTAGACCATGCAGGAGAATGGAATGATCAATTGTGTTAAAGGCAGAGTCTGAATCCAGAAGTACCAGAACTGAGTGGTCACCTCTATCAGCTGTTAAAAGTAGATCATTTAAAACCTTCATGGGGGCAGTGTCTGTGCTACGGCAAGATCTAAACCCTGACTGATCAAAAATGTCATTACTATTCATAAAAGGTAGTAGCCTTTACATTATCACTCCAGTGCAGCTCAACTGGGAAATACTGTCCATTTCAGTCTGCTGAAGTCTCATATACACTTTTACTTTTACAGAATGAGGACTGTGCATCTTGTCTCCCATCCCTTCAACTGGATGCAGATTAGAAAGGAATCTCCTCATGATTAGTATGGACAAGAAAAATCATTAGATTGAAAAAGTGTTCATAAGGTTTTCTGAATATTGTTGACAGTGCTCGTTTACCACAAGAAATAAATACCTGTAGAAAGCAGCACAATAGTCAAATTGCCAATTAAACAATAAACAAATTTAGAACACTAGCATTTTGTAAGTGATACCTAAAAATCTAAATATAATAGCAACTGTGGAAGAAACCTTAATCTTCTCCTTTTTTAATAAAATGTTATTGTAACCCTGATAAAGGGGGATAAAATGCTTTGACTGATAAAAAACAATTTGAACTTTAGTCTGTATCCAGGTTTTGCATCATGCAAGAATGAGGAAACTGCAGGAGGTGTCGTCTTGTTATCACAGCTCTCAGTCTGCAAACTGTAATAAGACGTTCTCATTTCAGCATATTTAAGATAATTGGTGTGAACAGAATGTTTTTTATGTCTTGAACTTGTGAGCAGGTTACCCTCTACATCAGTGAGGTACATTGTTATTCAGGCTTGAGCAGATTTGCAAACTGGACTTCTAGTGAGAACCTGTCATTTAGTTCTGCACCCTGCTGTTATGAGGAAAGTTAACACACAAGTAAATCAACCAGAGTGCAAAAAAATAAGGCAAACAACTGAGTGGAAAACTAACAAACAACCACTGTTTTTCTCGTGCAATAAAAAAGTGTAGTAACACCTGTGCTTTTATGACAAATCAAATTACATTTTTGAAAAAAAAAAAAACTAACAGATATATCATGGCATATACATAGGTGTCCATGGACATTTTGAGAGGCAAACCTTGTTGGTGCCTTTCAAACAGATGAGGCAGCATCAGCCACTGAGAATGTAACAGAACCAGTTTGTTCTTTGCCAGCTTGGTGGCTGACTGCAAGTCAAGTCAAATCACGGAAATGAAGGATAAATGTGTTTTGCAGCTGATCTGTCACTCAGTTAGTGTGGGTGTAGACTGTGGTGCTATCTGATCTGCTCAATCACATATGCTACATGAAGTTCCAGGTAACAATAGGCTCATTAGTTTTAGACTCACACTCAGCAAAGAACAAACAAACTTCTGCTCTGACTGACTGCGGAGAGGAAAGGTGTGTATGTACATTTATATGTGGGGGGGTAGTTTGTTGAAACTATTTTGTCGCAGCTTGTGTAACATATTGTGTGGCATCTATTAGCATTAGGTGCGTTTATGAACAAAAATGCTTTACCTTTATACTAAGCCTGGAATTGACCACATGATTAACTAGGCTACATGAAAGTCCTTGGTTATTAAAAAATATATATATTTTCTTTTAATGTTAACATATTCATTTTCACTCAGTATTTTGTAAAAAGATTGGAAACAAAAAAAATTTACAAACTGACTATTTTTGAAATTGAACCAATGCTGAACATGTAATTTTACAATTTAAATACCACTGAATTAATGGCACTAAAATATTTTATTTTGAAAATCATTAACCTGAATTTATGTGGTCTATTTCTTCAAAAATTATCAAATGCGTTAGTTCAAGTTTTGCAAATATGAAAAACAAAATATAGGTTTTTGAGTGTTTTACCTGAATTTGTGAAGCCTACCAATACTTGAAATTACCTGCTTGAAATATCAAAGTATTTTGCTTCTTAAAAGATTCAAAGCGTCATGGTTTTTCCTTTGCACACTTTGTGTTCAGGCATATCACATTCATTCCTCCTGCAGGTCAGCTGGCAATGGGTGGAACTTCCTCTAAAAGAGCCTTTTTTTGGCAAAAGAAGAAGTCGTCACCTGTGAACAAAACCTGGAGTCAACTGAAGGGGGCGCTACCCCATAAGAAACGCAAGAGGAAGAGTCTTATTGCTCTGGATAAACTAAACCTGGATAACCTGAGGAAGGAGAAGCATTCCCAGAAGAGATTCTCATTGCCAACAGACAAGAAAGAACCAATATCGCTGAAAAGACTCTCACTTGCCAACGTGAGGAAGGAATCAATTCAGACTGCCTCATCAAGAAAGAAGGACAAGGATGTAGGAGGGCTGGGAAAAGTAGGAGAGCAGATAAAAAGGAAATTTTCTCAAGAGCCTATGAAGGGGATCAGTGCTCAAAAAGAGGTTGTTCCTTCCTCTGTGAACCTGAAGGAAACGATCCAAAAAATGCAGCAAAAGAGTCCAAAAAGAAAGTCAATGAGCTCATGAGATCCATTCGTCCAACAGGATCCAAAGCAAATGGACAATTTAGAGCAAAAGAATCCTGAATTTGGTTGGAAGACAAAAGAAAAGACGTGAGGTCACAGTCAGAGAAGAGTCAGAGAATTTCATGCTTTCTTAGTTTTTAATGTCACAGTCAGTGTCATTGTCAGGTGATCATGGCTGAAAATGAGACACGGGAAACTGAAACACCTTGATGTCAGTTACACAGTTGTAACATTAATTAGCTGCAATACATTTACCATAAAGCTTCACATCACTTGTCACACTTCTCCTGTTTGCCCCGTCATGCTTAACAAAAAGCCATTTAAAATTTTTACACTTCTGGGTATAATCCTAATGAAAAATGCCTAGCTTTATTTCCCTTTATGGTGTATTTTAAGTTGCCTCTGATGACAAATCTGCTTAAGTGCACTAAATACTGTACATAATATCTATTACCATAATGTGATCATAAATAAAGTTTTGTATCACCAACAATTTACGAAGGCAAATAATTTCATTCCAGCATATAGACAATTTACATGACGCGAACACCACAGTGTTAGCAGCGTATAGTGACAAAAAATAATTACATTTTACAAAATAAAACCTGGAGGAAGGAGCAGTTTAAAGCATACAATCTATAAAAATAAAAACAAAAAAACTGTATATGATGATTCTTAACCACAGCAGAGGTTCCTCCCTTCAGTTGTGTGAAGGGGTAAATGTCTATTTTGGGGTAAAAAACTTCAAATATCCTACATTTAAAATTTTGTGACAATTTAACCAGAATCATAAACCAAAGATGATGATTCTAAATGATCAACAAGTAAATAGGGGAGGGGGCTTTAAAGAGAAATACTTGAGCCTTTACAAGATGCACTTTAAAACAGCGTTATGAATTCTAATTAAGGATAACGTTAATAAATGATTTAATAATGCTTTTAGACCAGTAATAAGCCATTACTATTAGGTTGTGACGTTGGTTGGTGTTTATCGTCTTTCAGAATAATCTGCTCTATTTTAATCTTTGTAGTTAGTTCTTTAATTGAAGTGATGGTCACGAGTTTAAAACTTAATAGAACACCAACAAAGTTGACATTACATTTGTAGTAAATGATCCATGAGGTCTTCAGTATTTTAATGATCAAACTAACTAACATTCATGGCACTACTGATAAACTTAATTGGTGGCGGGCAATTAAAAAAAAAAAAACTTGCAAAAGGTATGATGAGGCACATGCACCTGACATAACTCGGGCCTGAAGGCATATTGACTGACTGCAACCAGGAGGCCAAGAAAATGGCTGAATAGGGCTTAAAAAGGTCATTGGACGATACGTTTGAGGAAAAAGCAGCAACAGTAAATATTAAGTTCTTCATAAATGGATTTTGGTCTGGAGGCTTTGAAGCTTTACAAATGTCCAAACTGCCATAAGAAGTTATTCCTTCATGAATTTAAGAGCTTGTTACAACACTGAGCAAGTTTTTCACAACCTGGCAACCCAAATGTTGCTCCTAAGAACAGCCTATGAGTAATTAATAAAGCACTACACAATGATTTATTAACGACTAACAAATTTATGAAAGTATGGAGAAGAGTGGCACTGGGTCTCCTCCATGAGGTTCAGTGGCATCTGTGCAGTGTCTTATGAGCACATGAACCCTGGCATCAGATTTCAAGTGATTCTATACACACCCCGTTGTCAGTTTATTAGGTACACCGACCTATAACTAAAGCAGTCCTGTAATAAATCCTCCCTAAAAGTCAGTTTGTGTTTAAACTGTTCTACATAGGTGCTGATTCACCTGTAAGATCATTTTGGAGGGCTGCAATTCATTTATTCTATTTTACTGACAGGTGTTTCCATTATTTTGTCCAACCCATTTATATCAGAGGGGAGGCTAAATAACGGAAACAGCTTTCTGTATAATGCAGCCTCTAAAATGATCATACAGTTGAATAAACATCTCTCTAAAGCAGTTACAACAAGAGCTGAACATTATAACCTGTGTGTCTAATAAACTGGCAAATGAGTACACACACACACACACACACACACACACACACACACACACACACACACACACACACACACACACACACACACACACTAAGCCAACTGTGGCACTCCAAAGGGCACATATTTCTGCTATTTAACAGTCCACACACTTTCAGTAATTTTTTCCTTTCACTGCCAACATGCTCCAGTTGTTCAGCAGCCGTCTGTGCTGCGTTAGGGGGAAAAAATTGGCAGGTTGTTTATGTCCAAACAGGAAATGTCAGCATCCCCCACGTTGTGTAAATGGCCCAGCGATGTGGAGTTTTCCTCTCTATGTCTGCCGAGTACAAATGAGCCACTTGCGTCCGTTTAAATTAGAAGATTCGTGCAACATCATCGGCCAACTGATACTAGATGTTCATCAAAAATCAACAGTTTTTGATCCTGCCACAACAGTCCGCCTGCTGAGGAGAAACAGGCCTTGAGGCTTGTTTATGTGTCCATACACAGATCTGTACATTTCACTGTCAAGTGTGTGCATGCTCTTCTTCTGTGTCTGTTGAAAGTTTATCGTTGCTCAAGTTAATTCCAGTTTTCTGAAGAGGCAGGTAAGTCTTCTGAGCCTTCGTGGATGAGAGGCGTCCCGTTGCTCTTCTCTACTGGCTCAGCAGTACGAGACTTATAGTTCTACAGACAGAGGTGGAGAAACAGACCAAAGTATGAGGGAAGGGTTGAAATGAGGTAAAGGTGCAGCAGAAAGTAACAGGAAGTGAAAAAGAAAAAAAAAAGAAAAGAAAGAGAGATTGGGTTAGTCATGTCTAAATTAGCAAAACAAAGCTAAACCAGCTGAGATAAAACAAAAAAAAGTAAAAGATATGAAAGACAGTTTTAACCCCGATACTGTTCCCACACAGAACGACATGATTCACCAGTTTCACCAGGTTAATCACACGAAGGAGCGAAGTGAAGAGCAGACAGAGCAGGCAGCGGACAGACGTGAACAAACAAATCACAGCTGTAGGCAGATTTATACATTTATTCAGATTACTTTTAACAATGCGTGTACAAAAATAAACCCATTATAATATGAAAATGTTTCTGAACTTTCAAAACAATACCACAGTTTGCTTATATTTGGTAGTAAGTATGAACATGTTGATTTTTTAGAAATGTGAAAAAAAAGAATATAGTTTGACTATACTTTCATCCCTTTAACAGCTTCTTGAAATGGCATTCCCTTTAAGAGTACTTACACTTAATAATTTACAGTTATCCAGAAATATCTAACTTCCTTTTAATCATGAGTTACTGCATATCTTAGTATCAACACACAGTGAGGTCAAATCCATCTGACTTCTGCCTTCCCCTACAGTCCCAATGTCACTGACAAAAAAATGTGTGTAAAACGTTTCTGTGAATCATTGTACACAGTTATACACGCACGCACACACACATGAAACAAAACAATCATCACTGCAATACTAGCAGCAATAACGGCTGCTTGTGTGTGAACGCGTGTGTGTGTGTGTGTGTGTGTGTGTGAGTGAGAGAATGACAGTGTGCATGCCTCCAACATGCACACATGCCAGAGTAACAAGTCAGAGGAAATGTGGCAAGGAGCACAACCCACTCTAACTACGAGGGCACATCTGGACCGGTTTAAAGCTGTACTACACGAACACACACACATGCACATCAGCAAACAGCACAGAGAACACAGAAACCGTGCGCTTCGTGTAGAATGTAAAAATAAATAATCGCATGAGGCAACAGGGTATTTCCAGGCATTTGGGTAATGTGAAAAAAAAGAAAGCTTTTTATAGCACGAGGCAGCGTGAGCAGTGAGGCATCGTTTTATGAGATCTGAGTTTGATCGAGGTCGCTCTCCTTGATGTCGTGCTAAAAGTTTGCCTCACGCAAAGTTCGACATCCTGGCTGGATGAATGTACATGTGTGTGGAATTATATTAGTGCCACACTTCTGCGTGCACATTTGCACACACGCAAATTATGTTTTGTGGAGAAATTATTAATAATATTACAAGCAAAGAGCAATTGCAGCTAGTGATATAAACTTTACATACTGCAGTTTTTAGCTGAAACGGTGGCCAACAGTAACACTCTGCCAGGCCGAGTGACTGCACTGGAAACATCCAGACCACAGACCACAGGCTCGAGAGAGGGCAAGTGGTTACTGTTGCACCCTTATGTGAACCATAGCAAAATGCACTAATACATTTATTGGGCAAAGAAGTGATGTCTGTTTGCACAAAATAAATTAATGATAATTTCTCACCAAAACATAACTTATGTGTGTGTGCAAAAGAGTGTTTCTGTGACCACAATGTGAGTTCAGACAAAAATGTAATGCTGTGTGATGAAGGTAGAGGGGAAGAAATACATTACGCTCAACCAACGACAAAAACTGTATAACTGTAGTAAAGTCCAGCAATTAAGAGTCTGCACACCCAAATCAATCTGGATGCTGCTGTAATCCAATACGTCCATACGTCGATACTGACAATTTGATTATTACCAGAGATCACTGATGGACGATACGATCGCCTCCATATTTTTCACTCATAATGGCACATTTGACTGAAGGCCGGCGAGACTGCAGCTGTGTGTGTGACTGAACACGCTGACACTGAAACTCTTTGAGTCAGAAAGAGCATGTGGTTCATTTGAGCGTGCAGAGTTCTTGCTGGACCTATGTACATACAAGTGTTGCGGGTTACCACATACACAACTGTGTCACTATACAGTCTTCCCTACTGTTCGAATGGCGTTATGATCATGAAGAAATTTATTTTGATTGAAAGCGTGCAACAGGAATTGAAAGACAGACACACGCAGATCTGAAACTTAACAACATCTGACAATGTGTGAAAGGCATTCGTCAAAGACAAGCGATCTTTAACACGTTCACCACACAGTCAGTGTTTGGTATGTGTGACCTAAATAAGTGCTACATATATTCTCTGCTTTTGTGTTCTCACCAATCCACATGGTATGCGGCTTTTTGCAAGCGACAGTGAGCAGACTTCAGTACGTCTTTGAAGCAGCACAATGTGCATCAGACTCCAGGCAGTGCTGTTAGATATGTAGACGAAAAAAGCATCAGCCTGGGGTTTATAGTGTAAGGTTTTACATTCAACATAGTTTTACTCTTGTTACGTAATAAGCAGAAGCGTGTTTGCTTACATTTGCTCAAGCAGAGAATGAAAAGGAAGATTAACATTTGAACTGCTGACTTTACAGTTTTACTGCACATGACTCTTGTACACAAACTAGTCACTTTTAAATAATCAAACACATTTGCATCCAATGTTTTGTGAACAGTGGCTCTGCTTGTAATAATTAGTATTTGCTCGACTATTCTGTTAATGATTTTTAGAAAGAAAAAAAAAAAAGAAAAGGAGTGTGCAGTTTAAATTGTTCTGGATTTTATGTCGCCACACACCCAAAAGTTTTCTGCTGCAAAACGACGCTGACCACTGCGGCTAGAATTACCAGCTCGTGGTTGTACGCCTCCACCGACTGGTCAAGCTGACATATAGTCCCAATCTCCCCTTCCTGAGTCATAGTGTTGAATAATGGCCACATGTGTTTTTGTATAAACATTGTGATGTCACAGTGAAGTTGACATTTGACCATATGGATATAAAATGTCATCACTTCATCATTTTATCCTATTAGCCATTTGTGTTAAATTGTGTCATAATTAGCAGATGAATGTATGAGTTATGGCCAAAAATGCGTTTTGGGGTCACATTGATCTTGAACTTTGACCTTCAACCACCAAATTCTAATCAGATCATCCTTGTGTCCAAAAGGACATTTGTGTTAAATTTGGAGGGATTTCCTTGAGGGGTTCCTGAGATATCGCGTTCACAAGGCCAAAAACCGTGTTTTGTGAGGTCACCGTGACCTTGGTCTTTTGAGCTACGGATGGACGGACAACCTGAAAACATAATACATCCCGCCCTGGTTTTTACTGGCACGGAGGCATAAAGAGGAACTTCATGGAGCATGAAAACCTCAGCTCAAAACTGAACAAGAAAACACAGGGAGAAAAAGTTCTCCGAACTCAAGCTCATCATGACTGAGTTTCTCTGGCCACTTGTGAGAAACAAAAAACTAGTTTTGAACACAGCACTGACATATCATCACCTTTTGAGTTGATATGGTGAACTGGTTCGCAGACAGATGCTTATATGTGTATGTCCTTTTATGTCAGCTGTTCAATTTCTTAACTTTCTGGTCTCTAGCAGCTGCTGAGGGAAACATCTGTCTCTGTAGCTGCTGAACGCTCCACTGTCACTTTCACATTGTCACATTTCATCTGATACATGTCATTGTGAAAAAAAAAAAAAAAAAAAAGTTGATTAAAGCCGCTTTAATGGAACTATTTTTTCAAAATCTGATTTGCATCTGGATGTTTTTACTTTTCAATAATCAAATTTTACATATTTTTTTGTGTTCAATGATTTTGGGAGTTTTAGGAGCGAAAGGTAAAACTGAAAACAACGAGCAGCACTCAAACACAACATGAAGTTGTTAAGTCGTGCCGGGTCGTCAGTTTTTCGTAGCATACTTTTTCAAAGTGTTTGATTGGAGGTTGTCATGGTCGTACTATGTGGCGAATAGATAATGATTGTCATTGGACTACAGTCAGTGTGCTCTCAAAGGTTTATAATTTACAGTCCTTAGTGCGAGTGGTTGTTTTGTTTGTGATTGCTGTCTTCTTTGTCGTTGCTCTCAGACAGTACCTCGTGCTCCAGGGTGTTAAAGTGAGCTCCAGAGTTGCCCTGGTGGTTGCTGCTGCGCTGGAACAGGCAGCACAGGATGTCCTTGAAGGTCCTTCTCATGTCTTTGTCCCTGAAGGAATAGATGATGGGGTTGACGAAGGAGTTGCACTCGGCCAGCACCAGGCAGTACTTCTCGTAGCGTAGCACCTTACACCTTTCACAGCCCAGACCGTCGAGCAGCAGCACGACCAGGCCGGGCGTCCAGCAGACCACAAAACAGCCTGCAGGGGGTGGAGGGTGGAGAGGGAGATCAAGGATACAGGAGGTCATTACAAGACTTGCAGCAACATTGGAAATCAACAAGAAAAATCACAGATAAAGAAGGAGTTATTCAGAGGAAAGAAAATGAACAGACAGAGTCGTAAAGAATGTGAAGAAGTACAAGTAGGGGGTAGCTAAGGGAGTAAGGGAATGTACTGTAAATTCCTCTGTAGACAATACACACACATATACACACACACACACTCACACACACACACGTCAGCATGTGGACTGGGTTTAGTCTGTATGATCACATTTCATTATGATAATACTCGATTAGGCAGCTCAGGAATTCATTATGTCCACACATGCTCAGCATGTACAGGACTAATACATGCACACGTACAAGCTACAGATGGAAATGTGAAAACAATGTGATAACACACTCTCACAAGCACAGTGTGCAATGCATTCATCAGCCTCTGACTATAGTTTCAACTGTTACAGCTACACGTCTCAAGGTCAGAAGCTGAAGTCGGTCCTCTCAAACATAGAAACACAAGATAACACACCCTCCGAGCGGTGTCATATGGGCAGGAGAGAAGCTGTTTTTTGTCACAGTAACTGAACTATGCGGCTCCCTGTCAGGGCATGCTCAGGGTTTTCCTCGCCCTCCTCACATGCCAGAGGTGCTGAATCCTGGCTGCTGAGTGACGGGAGAAAGACGTGTAACATTTTTTAAAACTTAAGAGGAATTTAATCGAAAGTTCAAAATGCAAGGGCAGAAGCAGAGGAGGCTGGGAGAAAAAAAATAAATAAAAAAGGGGGCCAGAGCCAGTTCAGCATAAAAACAAGGAATCGGTGGGAGACGGAGGGATGAGAGAATGTGTGTTGGGAGGAAGTTTGGTTTAACAAGTACAGACAAGCCAAGAGAGGAGCCTGCATGGCAGCCTGTACATACTTGTAACAGGCTGTGGGTGTTTTTATTCAGTGAAGATTCAGGCAAATATTCCCCCTGAAACCTGCTTCCATCTTTTCAAATGAGCAAAACACAAGCGGCGCAGGGTCTGTACAATCAACAGCCCCAAAAATCACATTTCAACCACCTTGTTACTGTCAGCGATGAGGGCTTACATGAAGAGAACATTACCTGCTCAAGTTAAAACCCCCCTCTCATCTCTGTGGTTTGTCTTCAGGTGCTTAAGGCAAAGTTCTTTTTACACCAGTTTTCACTTTATTACTTAAGAAGAAGCTGATCACTTCACACCCAAAGGCTGTTGTGTTTCCTGCTGCAGACAAGTGAGGTGTTATACATGATAAGCTTTTATCTACACCTACGGGTTCAAACAGAGTTGAAGATTTTTGACTGAACGACCTGAAGAGTCCTGCACACTGATCGATTTTACTCGACGAAGGTCAGAGGACGGAAGCGTTGTTCATAAAGAAGAAGAAAAATGCGGAGAAAATAGTTTGTGATTGTGCGTCAGAATCCTTCAATGTTAGTTTAGTATTGTTGAATTAAAAACAAATAAATTCACAGTTTAAAAAAAACGTGAATAAAATGGATTTGTGCATGAGGCTGGACAACATGAACTTAAAGGTATAATTAATTGTAATATTTTTCTTGGTGTATATTAAAATCTTATTAAATACACCCGCTCAAAGGAAGCTCAATTAAAACAGTGGATGTTGTATTAATTAAAAAAATGGAAAATGTCATGAATTAAGACTCTTAATAATATTTAACATACTCAGTATTTAAGAACTCCTTCAGGAAGTGGTTTACTAAAATATAAAAAATGTCCACCACTGATGACGACTGAGAGATGTGGCTGAAAGCACTCGGCTTTCTCTGGTGACAGAGCCCAGTCAGACAGTGAAAGTGTGTGAGTGTAAGTGTTTGTGTGTGTGTGTGTGTGTGTGTGTGTGTGTGTGTGTGTGTGTGTGTGTCTGTGTGTGTGTCTGTGTGTGTGTCTGTGTGTGTGTGTGTCTCTGTGTGTGTGTGTGTGTCTGTGTGTGTCTCTGTGTCTGTGTGTCTCTGTGTGTGTGTGTGTCTGTGTGCGTGTCTCTGTGTGTGTCTATGTCTGTGTGTGTGTGTGTGTGTGTGTCTCTGTGCCTGTGTGTGTGTGTGTGTGTGTGTGTCTGTGTGTGTGTGTGTGTCTGTGTGTGTGTGTGTGTGTGTGTGTGTGTGTGTGTGTGTGTGTGTGGCCTCACCCAGGATCATGGAGACGGTCTTCATCAGGTTGAGCACCGTCTCCTTGTATCTCATCTGGGAGGTGTGCTGCGACATCTGCTTGCTCTTGTGCCTCACGTAGACAAATATCCGGGTGTAGACGGCCACCATGATGGAGAAGGTCAGCAGATTGAGAAGGCCCCAGAACACCAAGTAGCTGCGGCTGTACATCGGGGCCATGGTGGAGCAGTTCGGCAGGTCACAGAGACAGTGCCAGCCCATGGTGGGAACCAGGCCCATGACTATCGCCACCAGCCAGATGAACAGCATGATGATGAACACCCGCCGGGTGCTCATCTTGCTGTGCAGCTGCATGTTGAAGATGGTCTGGTGGCGTTCCACCGCCACGGCCAGGAGGTTGAGGACGGAGGCTGTCAGACTGGTGTCGATCAGCCCCTGCCGCACAAACCACTGGTGCTTGGACAGCTTAATGGTCCAAGGACCGGTGTGAAACATCAAGTGGAGGTAGGAGATACCTGGGAGGAGGAGAGCGAGGATTTTATTACAGAGAGATTTTAAACAGAGCAGCAAGACACTTAGAGTTTGTCCCAGGCCTGTTTCACATCTTCACATGCAACATGAGGAAATGATGAATAGAGACAATTTAGCACAGCTCTTCAGATACCTGCCGTCAGTACAAGCTCAAAAAGGAGGTAAAACTTTGTACTGATGGTTTGTATTTGCAGCTTTATCAATTCCACTATTAAGAAACATTAGATTTTAAAAAGGTCCTATTCAGTTTCCATTAGTATGAAACCACAGCTGCAGCTGCAGAAGCAGTATTTAGCAGTATAAGGGACAATGGAGTAATTAGGAGATCTTATACACCGGGCCTGCAGGTCTGGAGTATTCAACCCTCATTTCTTTTACTTATGAGTGAAGCAGGTCCGGCCCTGTGAGGTCAACACACACTAGAGGCATGTGATGAGCCAAAACACCCATCACCACTGTTTTCTAAACTTGCATATCAGCAGCATCTTGACAGACAACACTGCATTTAGCCTCAGTATTGTGAAAAAGATAAGCAGCTGTTTCTGTCGCGACCTCAGACGCCACAGGTTTCAACAGAAACGCGACAGTCATGTGACATTATGTGACGTCAAATAGTGCAAAAATAAAAAGTGCAGACTTTGTTGTTGTAATTTTAACATAGTTTATGGCAGAGATGTTGAGTGTGTTCCTTCTGTCACTAATCACCTTTATTATCAACCTTGTGAACTCAGCAGTTAAACCTCAGAGTTCAGAGCAGCGCTGTGCTTTCTGTTGAACTGTAGCAGCACTGAAACTTAATGTCAAACACCTCAAAATATCAAGTGTTACAATGCAGTTTAAACTGAGTTTATTGTATATTTATATCATTTGTAGTAGTTACAATAATAATGTAGCAGCTCGTGCAGTAAAACGACTGTACCTGAGAAGAGGTCTGCCAACGCCAGGTTACCCAACAGGTAGTAGATAGGAAAGTGAAAGCGTCGGTTTTTTAAAATGGCCCCTATGACCAAAAGGTTGGAAAAGATGACAATGAAGCAGACCGTCATGCCCAGCGTGACGATCACATAGTCACGTTTGCGCCAGTGGTCGCTGATGTTCTTGCCGCTCTCCTCATAGAAAAATTTGACAGAACGGTTGAAGTAGCATCCCTCTTTGTCCTCGGTCACCGTATCCATGTTGAGATATGTGGCGGATGTGCGATCAGAGAAGAGTTGAGGAGGTGGAGGAGGAGGAGGAGGAGGAGGAGGAGGGAGACGAGAGCCGAGGTGCAGACAGGAAGCAGAGGGGGAGGACTAGGGCGCCATTCAGACTCGCCCTGTCTGGTGGGCTGGAGATCGGCATGCCATCAGCTGGACAGGTGAGGAGGGGAGGGATCCAGGTTGAAGTCTGAGCTGACTGGGACACCGGGGTCACGTCTCCAATCTGCGGAAGAACGAGTTATTAGTTTAAGGACACAAACACAACCATTAATGCACGACTTCAATCCAAAATTAGTAATAAACCAAACTTATTAAATCACAGTTATGACAAAGCTCTTACAGAACCACATGTATGCAGATTGTAATTTTGAATTAATAAACTGCATGAACTCCATATGTTTCCACTGACAACAGCTCCAACAACCAATGATATTTAACCATCTGGACATTTAACCGGCCAATTAGCATACAGTCCAGTTCTGAGGCTAATAATAATAATAATAATAATAAATTTTATTTATAAGTGGCTTTCAGGACACTTTACACAGCTAATAAAAACACCCAGAAGCATAAACAAGATAGACAGTGTATATCAATATATAACCTACCACTGGAACAAGTTAGCATTTGATCTGTAGGTGTCTGTTACTACAAGGGAAACTACCTGAACCCGTCAGCAGCAGAGATTTCCTTTGTTCTGTCGTCATGTCACTCTCAGAATTAGTGTCAGAAAAAGTCTTGACTAAAAACCCTCGCTCTTTGCTTACAATAATTAACATCGTGGCTCAGCTAATGCATGTATTTCACCAACCTCGTCACCCGAACAGAGTGAATCACCGCGGCCACCAAATCTTTTTTTTTTTAAATCTTCACACACCCTAATTTGGATGTGAGACAAAATGCAGCACTACAGATTTTGATTTGCTTTATTCCATTAAAAAAACAAGGATCGGCGCCAACACTGATTCTTCAGATCGGCTCGGGACATCTGGGGTTTAAGAAATGACACAATTACTGACATCATCTTGGGCACCAGGACACTGTGATGAGAATTTTCCACTGTTTTCTAATGTGTTAAAGTTCAAACAATTAATAAAGAACATAACTGATACAAATTATTATTATTATTTAACAATAAAACTTACTAAAAAAGGAAATATCAAAGTAGTAAAATATAAAAAGGACATTGGCACTGATGCTTTTTTAAATAATTGTTTTACAGTCAATAAAATAATGTGGTAAATCAGTAAGATAAAGCAGTTCAGACCATCACTGTTTACTGTGAACCCCAGTGGCCTGAATACACACAACTAACTAGGTTTACATAAGCACATGCTGCCTTCCACTAATGTATTTTACTGTTTAGTTGTTTTTCCTCGAATGAAAAAATACACTTCATGTGAGGGAAATATAACACAAAGCTGACGTGTTCACAAAACCTTGATCCACATAAACCTGAAAATCTTGATTAGCAGCCATTTCCACGATCATGTTACTGCGGAGCTTAACAACAAACATCGACAGAGCCCGACAAGTCACAACAGGGACTTGCGAGTCTTTATGATGCTGTAATTAAAACCAACCACAGCTCAGACCAGAGATCAGCACTTCGCTTCAAGACACGCATGCAAAATGTGGCCAACAACAACGGGCTTCAATCCTCTATTTACGGTAAACTTGTACAGGCTGCTTGTTGCGAGTGTTGAGTCAACAACACTCCCTCACACATTCTCCATTTCCCTGCGACAGCCAGCGCGGCGACACACACGCACGCACGCTACCATCCACTCTCAGCTCAACTCTCTCAACAATGGAAAGAGCGGAGCAGCTCCCTGCAGCAGAGACACACCTCACAATTACACAATCCTGCTATGTAACTCAATCTCAATCCAAACATGCACACACACACACACACACACACACACACACACACACACACACACACACACACACACACACACAGGGAGGGAACCTCAGTGACCCACTCTCTTACTAAGGGTGTGTGAAGAGAAATGCCAAATCAAAAACAGAAAAATTTGGAGAGAGGAGGAACTTTAGAGGCTCGGGAATGAAATGATGGATGAGAAACATTTGCTAGAAAAGGCTTTGAGTACAGCAGCGATGTTGAACAGTTGAGGAAAGTTGAAAAAAAACAATTAATATAACTATGCCGTATCTTAAACTGGTGACATATTGATCTTGTAAGCAATGTCCCAGAACACCCACACATAAATGAGCACTTTATTCATAATTAGTTTGTTCTTTGTTTTTCTAAGTCGCTCATTTATTGTCTTGTCTCTGTATTTTAAACAGTTTTGTGTTTACGTCCGGCTTAATTTGTCCTGGGGAAAAATAAAGTCACAACTGAACTGGAAAAGTGTAACGAGAGAATGTGAAAGGACAGAAAAGTCAAAACGAAAGTAAGTGTTGGGTGAATAGAAATATGATAATGAATTAAGTGTGTTTGAAGTCTGTGCGTTCACATGTGTTGACACCCGCCAGACAGGTTCTGAACCGCACTGTGAGCAGAAGAGTGAGAGTGTCTTCCATTTCTCTTCAACACCTCCGTCCCCGACTGACATGAGCCGTGAGTCAACCATTAAAACCAGGGGCTAACACTGAAAACCACACAGATTAGTCATTTTCATTCCGTTGCTCCGTTTCGTGACCTAACTGTGACATCATCTCGCAGCATTACAATTCATTTCCACAACTGTCCCTGTGTACACTATCACTATCACCATCTTGTGTTTTAAAATCGTGCCTCAGATTTACGCCGTTAATGCTGTATTTGTTAAAAACACAAAAAAATGATCTCAAGCGGAACTCACACCGAAAGTGTGTGACGCACATCCTAACATCTGCACCCACTGTCACACCAGTGGACCAGGTGCACCAGGGATGCAACAGTCCTTTGCAACCAATTTCTGTTCTTATGCTGATTCCAGTGCCTCAACTCAGGACCAGGGTTTGGCGATACTTGCTGAAACGCTTCATTCTCCTTATTTGGCCAAAACCTGATTCCCTGATTCGGATCGCTACCTGCATCGATACTAATCCAACGGATCTGATCAGGGAATTCTTAATCTTGATGTACAGTGCCACATGACACGTCAATTTGCCAACGTTTGAAACAGCTACTGTACCAGGACCACTTATTTTGTCTGCATGAGGCTTATGGTCTGTGCTTTGGGCAGATGCAGATAATGTACAATGTATTAAGAGCCACAGATCTAACAAACCTCTTCACATATTCATCATAAGAGGGCGTTCGGCCTCAGTTGTTGACTGTACACTAGTTGCATTTCAGTGTGCACCTGGAGGCTAAAACACACCTTCTTCAACTGTTGCAGTCAAGGTTGCAAACAGGGAGCCTGCAAAGCCATCGAGTGAATCTGAATAATCTCTGTGCCAAAGGTCACAACTGACAAAGGCTACAGCTCACAGGTAACAAAAAAACAACAAACTTCCAACTGCCAGGGTCTAAAGATCAAGACTGAAGCTTTTTTCATTGAGTCTGACGCTGCTCAAAAGATTTTCAAATCCAATTGAGACACACAGACCTCGTGTCAATCACTTTCGAAACACTAAATATCATGTTTGTAACCTATTTTCTATGATTTGTCTTGATGCTAAGCTAAGCTAAAAACTGGAAACGATGGGAAACAGCTCATCTGCACAAAAACATATGTAAACAGGATTTAAGCTTTGTTAGTTTCCACCGTTAGTGCTCAGCGATCTGTCAACGTTAGAGCAAACTAATGTGTAATTGTTATACGTGTATCAAGGCTATCACTTTTCATATTACGTTTGAACATGTAAGTGCATGAGAGCGTTCGGAGTAGCCTGCTTTATGGTCCAGCAGAGGGCGCTCCTAAAATTCACTATCAGCCTGACCTCCTGCACCTGCTGCCGACTTATCAGTTAATTATACATAAAAATGTAGGAGGACACTCGTGAGCAAGATCACGCTAATCAGATAATCACGACACAGGAGCATCAGGGAGATAGTGTGCGGAAATATTCTTAGTTCCTCATCGTGGATGTAAAAAGCGCCTCCTTAACTTTACAATGACAACAAATCTGAGGACTCACCTTCTGGCACGCCTCCCAAGTAAGTCTGCGAATGCACCAGAAATATCAAGGAGCAGCAGCAGGTGTATAACCACGACAGACCGCCTCCGCTCTTCACCAGACTTAACGTCAGGACTCCCGTCAGAAGCTTGTAAAGATGCCATCACAGATAAGATAAGAAGCACCAATTAAATACGAATATATGTGACCCGGTTGTTTGACACCACATGGGCAAATATAGAGTTTATAAAAGGTCGTTCAAACTTCAAGCACTTTTGCATATCCCTCCACAAGTCCACTGAGGTGCTTCCACTCTGTGTGGCTCTCAGGATCTGAATTTGCATGACTGTGCGTTTTCATGCATCATGTGCCTGTGTTTGTGTGTGAATGGACTGGGCTGAATCAGTAAACACCAGTTTGAATGCAAACTAGTCATTACCAGAGCAGCCACACCCGAGTCTCTCCCCCCCCCCTCCTCCTCCTCCCCTTCCTACTCCTCCTCCTCCTCCTCCTCTTCTCTCTCCTTCTGAAAGAAGAGCTCCAGCACATCAACTTCAGCTAGCACTTGTTTGGAATAGGAAACATTTACACACCACACACACTAAAACCAATACTGCAGCAGAGGTGGTGGAAGTGAGTGAGAAACTGTCGATTATGTTTGCGACCTCTAATTCCAGGTAAAAAGGAAAATTCTGCTCGTCTCCTCGGGAGCACTCTCTTCGGGTGCATTGGTTTCAATTAATTCTGGACAAGCAACTGGTGGGACTGACTGTGTGTCATCTGCATAATGATTACCTTTGCCGATTTAATCACACAGATGCACACACAGGCACTTCTCTCTTATTGGATTGGGCAAACTAATGTCTAATCTATCCAATAAATTCTTTTTCTTTTAAAAACAGCAGACCTCATTGCATCAAATGCCACAAAATACACATTTCCTGCAGAGGCTTTTTTTAGGCAGAAAAGATTCTGATGAAAACACAATATGAAGTTTGTTGCTATGCATCAGAAATACTGTAATTAGGGACCATTTTAAATAAATTACCTCATACCAAAGCCTTTGGAGACATTGTCATGGAAGAAAAAAAAGGGCTAAATATAATCTAAAAGAACTAAGAAACTGCTGCCTGTATTTTAGAGTTGTGTATTTAAATCTAAAGAGTGAGAATATTTGCCTTGAAGGTTTTGTGTTGGCAGTCAATTTTCTCAGTAGGATACATTTTCTGTCATTTGTTGCAGATTTACCTAAAGATTACAAAGAGGTTACAGTAAGTGATTTACATTAATATTTCCCCTTTACTCATGCACAGGAAAGTCATCTTTGCATATTTTCTTTGTCTGAAGAAACTACTCATCTGCTCAACTCATGACCTGCGTTCACTCACACAATCAACTGCGGTAAACATGAGACAGTAACTCAACTTTCCCGGGTAATTCACAAGAATACACTACAGGAAATGATCTTGGTGAGTAGTCAGTTATCTCGTATAAATCTCAGTATTCAGTCCCAGCTCCTTCAATGTTTGGATTTACCGCTTCACTTCCTTTTATATGACTGTAGAGTGAAAACCTTCAGGCTGCTGGTTGGACAAAATAAGCATTTTAAAGTTTTCACCCTGGGCTATGGGAACTTGTGAGAAGCATTATGAACCTTAACTTTTGTTGGTTCAATTCAAGCTTTTAAATACAAGTGTCCATAAAATATCAAAACAATGAAAACAAGGAATATAAACAAAAAACTTTTTCCATTTAACAGTAGAAGCCAATGATGTTTAAATACAAACAAACCAGAAAAGAATAAGTCAACAAGCCAACAACACTGAACAGCCATAGTGGTGAGATGAGGTGTGTGGTAGAACAAAGAGAGAGAAAATGAAACTGCTTACTATTTAATTTAATATGCACAAAAATAGCTGGTTTCAGCTTCACAAATGTAAGGATTTGCAGCTTTTCTGGATTAAATGACAGTAAATGTAATATAGTGTTTGGAGATCAGTCAGAAAGCAAAGGCGATTTGAAAACATCCATTTGGGATGTAGGAAATGATGATGAGCTGTTGTTCACCATTATCCGATGTTTTATAATCTACATAAAAGACGTTATAATTTACTGCAGTTCAACCCACACTGACACAGAGTTGAGTCACCACTGTGTGACAGTGTCAACAAAGCCTGAACAAACTAACCTTCACAATGACAAGATTTATTACAGGGCTGTGGTGCTGGATTCAAGTTCAGGTAACTAAACTTTTAACAACCTGCACACTGAACTATAAAAGGACGCATGGGTGAAGCACATCTACCCTGTGTGTGCCACCTACATCTACCCTGTGTGTGCCACCTACTGCAGGATATGTGCCGTGGTTACACCCAACCAAAAAAACAGGACACAAAAAAAAAATGAACAATTTTATCTCAAGGGAAAGAAAGATAACTGAAGACAGGTTGAACAAAGGTTGCGTGACTAGATGGGATCACTTCTCAGAAGGAAAAAAAAAAGGGCATGGTCACAGCGGACAGTGCTGAGGATGTTCAGGCTGTAATGAAGTCCAGACTCCCTCCACGCCGCTTTGAGACAGTGCAGATGCCTTTGCATGCTGATGGGTGCCCCCGACCTCCCGGCGCAGGAACAATGAGGCGCAGAGAAGGACTACAACTCCGGCTTCACACTCACAGCAGAGGCGTTTTACACACACAAAGAATAAAAGAATAGAAAAAAAGGAAGAGAAATAGGAAAAACATGAACTCACCTTTCCCCGTGTGTGTGAACTCGATTATCCAGAATATCAAGCTCGGAGTCCTCGTCGAGTTGAGAAAACAATGTGCTGTCGTACCTGAGGTCACAATCCCGACGCCCTCTGAGCGCAGAGAGGAAATAAAATGCAACACAAGCAGTAAAAAATAAAAAGCAAATGTTGTTTTTTTTTTTTTCTGTTTCTATTGAGGATCCACTCCAGCGTTTTCCCTTTTAGTCCCACAAACTCAAACTCGGTGAGCAGTCTCCGTCACCTGTGCGGGGCACTTTCGCCTTGCTTCCGGTAGTTTGAGCGGTTGTTACCTGTGCGCAGTGATCCGCGCTCTGTGAGTCCCGGGAGGTGTAGAAAGGGTGCGGCACAGTGCTCCTCCGCTGCTGCTCTCGCTGCTGCCGCCTCTCTGTTACAAAGGAGCGGGTCGGAGCTCCTCGGTATGCTGCTTCTGCCAACCTGAGCAGCTCCGTATCCGCCCCAGCTGCCCCCCTGTTGGCTGCCGCGGAGGCGGGACGGCCAATGACAGTGGAGCTGAGGAGTGATTGACAGGATGTTACTCCGGCAGGTTTATATGATTTTGATTGTGGTGGGAGATGCATGAGTAATTGTATATGTCTTCCAGTCTATTGTGGTGAGGTCATGGGGGAGGGTTGTGGCAGGAAATGGACTAACATGACCTTTGATACATTTGCATTGAGAATATATGCATTATTGTGTAAACAAAAATGTAACTGAACTTAATAATAATTGCAAAAACAATTAGAAAAAGTCACAAAACAAGTTACAATTGTTCAAGGGACTCACAGAATAACTCTTCATAGTCAGAGACTGAAATGACAAGATATCAACTAACAGGTTTGTTAGGATGTTACTGTAACAAACTGCTGCTTTGTAGTTTATGTGTCTATGCACCTACGAGGGCCCTGGGGCCAGAGCCTGTGTTGTAAGTAACGGTTAACCAGAGAGAGACTCAAAACAACCACAAAGATGCAAAACAATGACAAAGATGAAAAATGACCACAAAGAGACACAAAATAACCACAAGGAAACACAAAAACAAACATGTCTCTTTGAATCTGTCTCTCTTGCTGTTTTGTAGGAGGGTGAGGAGACTTTTATGTGTCTGTGCCCAGGGGTCCGTTGTCATAATCAGTCCATGTTTTGACCTGGAAGCTGTTTCCTTGTGATTCCAGAAACTATATAAATGATGACCAGATACATTCATTTGTTCAGAATCACGACTGCCTAACACAGATGTTGTTGCCTTACCTTCTGCAGAAGTACTAATACCTGATTCTGCTGCACAATTTACAACAAGCCATTTAAAAAAAACTTTTCATTCATCAGGTTGACTGACGTTGTCCTCATCCTGATCACAACCAAATCTGCCTCCAGTATAGTACAACACTGACAGTGACAAACAGAAACAACACCGCCAACCTCCAGCAACAATGGGCTGTCACGCTCATCTTTTATTCACAAGCTGAGGGCACAAGGCCCCGCGAGCAGCCTGTTCCGCCACCGCGGAGAGAGGGCAGAATCCAGAGAGGCTGACAGCAGACAGAAACGAAGACACGTCAGAAACAAAACGAGGGTGGTTGTTTTTGTTTTTTCTTCCATTGTTTAGGAGTGGACGGCGTGGGGGATGAACCTGTAGTTTGGGATGAGCTGTTTGTACTTGAGAATGCTGCAAAAAGGTTGAAGGAACTGTCTCATGAAGAAAGAAAAAAAAGGGGGGGGGGGGGATAAGGAAGGAAATAACAGGAAGTTTGCACGGCACACAGAGATGGAGCGAAGGAGTCAGGGTGAGGAAAAACTGCATACGCTTTCCTGTTTACATGAAGGGGCCGAGTGTGCTGAGGTTAGCGTGTGAGAGATGTGACAGCCATGTTTGTTCAACATGTACAATCTGCTTTCCTTATTAGGTCGGCCGTGTGTCGCAGTGTGTAGCCCCTTGTGAGTCTTCCAGCGGTCATAGTTTCCAGTTTGCTGTATCGGCAGCCTCTCTCCATTCTCTTATTTCCTCCCAGTGTCACAGACAGCTGCCCGGAGGCTGCGTGCAGCGTTGCCACGGCGACGGGGATGCTGATTTGCCCTCCATGCCTTCCACATCTGTTTGACACTGTACATGACCAAACACATCTCTCACGTCAGGGCGTAATACTGACCAGGCCGGGGTTACCGGCAGGCCAGAGCAGCATAATATTAAATTTAGGGTCTGAAATTTGATATTATTGCACCATGAATTATATCTTATCCAGTTACCTCAGTACGAGTGAACATTAAACTGTGACAAGGGAGCCGGGTTCGTCTTACACCTTGATCAATACGGCCCAATCATAGTCGATTAACATATGTGACCATAGCCTTGATGGTTCTCAAGGATCCACGGGTAACTTTGAGCTTTGAACTGGTAATATTACAGCCCAGTCACACCAGAATTTAAACTGGCAAAACCTTCCTATAAAATAATTTAATTTCAATGCAATAGACACAATCAGGGGATTTCCTTATTTGCACATGGATGTTCCTGGACAGCTGCGTCACTGTAGCGTGACCTGTTAAACCCAGCTGAGTGTGCGAGTGAACACGTCATAAATTAAACAGGTGACTGGTTTTGTCAAAGAGAAAGTAAAGTTGCTCGGATACAGTGAGTCAATGAGGGGAAATATCGATGTTTGTTCACTTATTGAAACCTGTGTTATGCGTATCCTGAATTCTTCACATATATTGTTTCTATGTGACTGTTGATATACAAATTCTGGCTGCTGACCAATAGTGAGCCATCTCAACAATGCTGGAAATGGAGGTGTATCTGTGTTTTACCATCCAGTTTAAAGCAGGTTTTAGGTTCTGTATTAATACTGTGAAAGTATCACACTCTCAGTCCACAGAGGAATACACACAGCCTGTATTCAGAAACTGAGCCTTTAAAACGAGCTGTCAGGACCTGTGTAACTTTGTGATGTCACAGCAGGACAGTCACTGCTCTCCGCCCGAAGCCCCGCCCACCTGCGCCCACCATCCAACCTTGCAGGATTTGGTTTCTCTGAGTGTTTACCTGAAATCTGCTCTATTTTTATTAGACCACTAAGAAAACAGTCAGCCAATCAGAAGAGAGAATCAGAGCCTCCTCTCTTCTGATTGGTTCACAGACCTGTTGTTGCTAGAGCTCCAGAGAGAAGTCTGAGAGAGGAGATGTAAAACTACACTGAGATGGTTTTTGGTTCTTAAAACAACAAATATATCTTCTTTATTGGATCAACACTTCAAAAACACTGGTATACTGTAAAATGATGGAGACAGACTGTTCAAGGCCAAGGAACTGTTCAGGGGAGATCTTAATCTATGCAATAATTTCTCAGAAAAAGGAAGTTTAATGCAAATATTCAAGGTCTGCTTCTCTTCCTTCATTCGATGCCTACTTCACATCTCATATTTATCCTTACATCCTCTTTCAGGTGTGAGCTCTGGGCTGAACTATTTCATATTGCTTCTTTTTTGTTTGACGTAAGTTGGGTCCCACCCACAAGTCATGACAATGACGTCTGAACAAAATTCTGAGAAGTTTATGTGAATCAACTGTTGCAAAGCTTTGGGGAAAAAAAAAAAATGTGCAAGGTGCTTGTAAAATGCAATACAGCTGTTCCTCAGTGTGTTTCAGCCTTTATGTGAGGCACAGGAGGCTTCTCATCTCTCCGCAAGAAAACTTACAACAAAAGTGAAATTCCAACTCTACACATCAGTGGTTCCCAGCTGTTTTGACTTGTGACCCATTAAAGCGAAGCAAAGTCTACTTGCAAACACTCGTCCCGTCATCACAGGTCGGTACGCGAGCACCTCAACTGAGGAGAGTTTTCCCTCTCAGATTGTTTCATGTGAATAACTTTTAAAGGCCTAAAAACATCAAGCTGTTCAAGTCTAAAGACAAAAAAAAAAGGGGAGAGAGAGAGACTGTGAAAAAGAAATGGAGGGACCATAGACTTTAATAAGGTCCTTTGTTTTCAATAATCAGCCTGTCTGATCCTGTTTACATTGACTTTATCTTTCCTGGCTTTATGGCTGAGGGAACTAAGCCCCATGTTTATCCATGGTGTCGTGTGTATCTACAGATGTTTGCTTTCGGCTGCTATAATTTGTTGAATTAATCACCATAATGCTTTGTGCAGATGTTTAAGGTTGGTCAATGTTAATGTATCATGTGGGGGGGTGTAATTATCTATGTAGTGTACTTTTGTCATGTTGTATTATGCTGTAAATTAAATATACGTCAAACTGTGATGATGTCTGAAAATTGCAGCAACTGTTGTGGAGCTTTTTCAAACTCTGACTGCTGAGGAAGACTGCAGGGTGTAATAGAAAGCTCCAGAACAGCTGCTAAATGGACCTTCAAGTGAGATTGTTTCATCAACTACTGTTTCCATGGTAAATTTAACTTGCCATCCGTTGTGGGAGGTCCTGTGTTGGGAGCAGCTGCTCAATAATGTGCTGGTGCTATTTCTGTATTCAAGGATTCATAAAGCAGCAATAAAATAACAATGGAAGAACAAAGAGGAAAGGTTATCTTGAAAAAGAGGTTCTCTGTTGCTAAAACAGTCAAAACAGACAAAGGGAGTTTTATTTTAGCACAGGAAGTAGAAAAGGAGGGAAAGGAAAAGTTATGTGGATCCCAAGACAACAACGGAGGAAAAGCAGAAGTGCTTCAGAGAGATTTATCATGGAGGGCGTGAACATTTTCGAGCAGTGTGGCGAAACAACAGAGACTAAAGGCCGAGTCAACAGCTGAATGACAGCCAGATCGCTTCCCACCAGGCGACCTTGATGTGCACCATAAAACAGCAGGATCCAGAGCCTGAGAGCGAGTTGTGTGTGAGCAGCAGAGTGTGTCAGCGAGGGTGTGTTTTTGTCAGAATTACGTGGGGGTCTTGTGCAACGCGTTCAAGTCTGAATTGTGACTGTATGTGTTTGCATGTGCATAAATCACATATGGAGCTGCTTATTGTCATCTGGCATAGATTTCGCGAGGGCCTTGATGTCCCAATGATTGCCATCATCACTGACTTCCACCCCTCACCGCTCTTAATGCCATTAACGGGAAGAATGCAGCGGTTCTTACTCAATCTGAGTCCTCAGAGGAAGCCATACATGTGGAGCACAAGCTGCTGGCCTGCGGTACTTCACATTTGTAAATCCCCTGCACCACCCAAAAACAACAGATGCGCACACATTTTTCCTGTTTAAAGGATGAGGAGATGCCGTCCTCGGTGTGGTCATGCCTCAGAACAGAAGAAACAACATGGCTGTTTGGTTTATTTTGCTTTAGCAGAGACAAAATCCCTCGATACAAACATTAATTGGATGAAATTTAAATTTATTAAGCTGAAGACCTACACTACTATACTTAAACCTGCACGAATCATTAGTTTTAAATTAATAATAGGAAACCCATCCTGCGGTTCCTCTCAGCTCTACGGGGGATGTTTGGGATAGGAGAGAGTAAAATGTAGTTCTGCTCCACAAACCTATTTGTCTCTTTTTACTACAAGTTACTCAAATGAAACAATATGAGAACAAACATAATGCAACCTGTGATGAGACAGCTTCATTTAAAGAGTCGGCTAACCTGAAAGGTTGGTACCCACTGATCTAAATGTAATATATACACCACGTTCTGATGCTCTGAGCCCAGACAACTCTTCCTGTGTCAATAAGTAAAGAAAAAGTATCACATGGGAAGCAGCGGCCTCAGATTTAGAGAAGTGGGAGTGTGACTCGATTCATCGACTAGATGAGAAAGTGGAAGAGCAGCAGCCCCTTGTTAACTCCCCCTACTCATTACCGCTGTGGACGTGCCATTGAGCAAGACAGTTAACCACCACCTCCAGTGTTCAACAGATCAGACTGTGGTTGTACCAGAATAAAGTTCACTGCTGTGTCTTTTTCCCTGGAAGAAGACAGCACAGCCTCTCTTCTGTGTGTCTCGCATCAAACGTGTCGCCCTGTAAAGCACCCGGGGACAGGACTCCCACCAAGGGTCACAGGATGAATCTGAATGTTCGCATGCAAACCAGTAACAAGCCAAAGCCGAAAAGGTTAGGAGCCACTTATACATGTAGGGGAGTAAAGTGCAGCGTTGTTTTCCAAATGTGGAGAATAGAGTGTTTAAGTCACACAAAGCAGAACTAAAGGAAATGAGATGTAAAACTTTAATACAGAAGTGAAGGTACTTATCTGATCCCATCTATAACTGTTGATCTGAACCTGAACAGAAGAGATCATGACTACAAAAGAGCTGCGCTTGTCTGCTTCTACAGGAGGATCACATGACCGCTGCGCTTTACACGGCTCACACCACCGGGCCCGACTCTCTCACATCTGTTGCCACATGCAGCAGTAACTAATGTTTCCCCTTCCTTCTCTGCTATTCATTCACCTCTCGTCATCCCTCTGCCTGTCATATTCTCTCATTGTCTTGCCACATATTTCACTTCTTCATTCATTAAACCTCTAATGCCGCCAGTTTCTCCTTTCCCTGTTAACATTTCTAAATCTCACTTCCAGGGACAGCTGCCAAGTCTTCGCCACAAACCTCCAGTCTTAACTCCAGAGTATTTAGCTATGCTGTCTTCCTCTCTGTATATTTTAGTCTTTCTTATCTGGATAAGGAAGACTTGAGTGCAGAATATTACCGTCGTCCCTTATCTTTATGTCAGCCCTTTTCTCATCCTCTCACCTGATAAATTCAGGGGCCTGCTTGGCAGTTTTCCTAACATTTAGTTTCGCTGACCTCCCCTCCAAGTGGGGGTTTTTGGAAACACACATTTCAAGTTTCTGTCACGCCCTCGATTTGATTTTAAGTTAAATACTATGCAAAAACCACAAAGGCACTCATTTGAAAGTCAAAGACGACGGACGGGGGAAAGCTTCCTGCTTGCATGAGGAGGATAAAGAAATGTTGAGCAGAGCAGATCCTCACAGCGGCGGGTTTATCTGTGTACGAAGCACAGTATCAGCTGCTCAAGGCCACAGGAGACGCAGTTTAGGATACAGTGTAAATAACAAGTGTCTGTGCAGTATTATTAGAAGTGTGTGTATCAAGGCGTCAGAGGTGCGATACTTGAGGGTCAAGGCTCGTCTTAAAAAACCCAAAGCAGTGAATCAGCAGTGATTTGGATGTGTTCAAATCACACGTAACGGACAGCGTTTGAACCTCTCTGCTGCGTCTTTCCAACCTGCATCTGGTTTGAACTGGTCTCAACCACAACATCCTCTGTTGCTCTGTTGTAAAAGTACATCCTGCACAGTGATCCAGTTACAGAGCAGAGTCCTTTTAACACCTTAAAGTCTCATGAACCCATGTGTCCTCTATTCTTCTCTCTTTCCCCCTCTGTTTGTACATTTCCTCTTGTTACACTGTGAACTATGACCCAGAGGTCAAATACTTCACCCCCTCTCTCTTGTTTACATATGATAATTAATAATTACTAAAAATAATAAGTGCATTGCATCTTATGGATGTCAATGTAATGAAACACTGCAACTTCAGTGAGCATCATATTCACAGTCACTGTCTCATATTGCAAACATAAAGTGAAGAGCAGTGAACTGAGGCAGTAAATGTTGGTATATTGACATTTTAATCCTCTTTCATTCAGAATATTTAACTGTTAAAAAGGGACAAAAAGTTGTTAACCTCAGTTCTAAAATGACTGGAAACACAGAAATGTTTCCCACAGTTTAATATTCAACAAGTCCTTAAAAAAAAAGAAGAAAAACTATAAATGATTATCAAAGATGCGGCACACATCCACTACTGTAAACCGATGGCACCATGAATACGTCTTAAATTTTCTGAATGTAAAACAAACTGTAGAAAACTCTCATTAGAGATAGCAGCTGCAGCACAACTGTTCTATAATAAACATTTTGTCATAATGTGCCTTCGTCATGTTGGATATTGTTGGTCAGCTTTGGATTAGCCACTGTCGTTAAAGTATTTTAATTTGAAAAGCACAGTTGACACCCTCAAAACCCTTATTGTTTATCAACAATACTCTAATAAACTCATAAAATAGAGCACGTCAGATTCTGTCTGGGATAAAAAGAGAAAATCCTGGATTTATTTCCATCCTTGTCGCTGGTGTTTTCACAATTCACCAAACATATACATGTAATATAGTTATATGTGATTTTATTTATAGTTATTTACAATACTTCAAATTTCAAACACATTTCCTGTCCAGTGTTTTACGTTCTGCCATCTTTGATCATATAGGTTATTATCCAACTGTGAACCATTTTAATATTGTGATGATGATACAATATGTATGAAAAATCTGAAGATACTTGTTCAAGTCTGGCTTTTAATAAAGTTTGTTTTATATATTTGATCATTTAAATCAAATTTTATTTCTGTATTTATATTTCTCTATTTGTTACTGTCATTATTATTGATATTTGAACTGATTGTTAAGTTTTACAGTGTTTTTATTTTAATCCTGTAAAGCATTTTGTTAAGTATGTTTCAAAAAACTCCTAAACAAATAAAACGTTTATTTTTCATCGTTTTCAGATTTTTATTACTCTCAAATATTTACATCAGTATCAGACTTAAAAATCCAGTATCAGCTGAGCTCTACTCACATCTCCATTTGCAAATCAGTGTTTCAGGGACACCGACTGCAAATATGCTTATCTGGCCAAAAGTATGTGGACGACACAACATCACTTCCTTATGCGGTGGTGGAACATCCCATTCCAAAACCATTGATATTAAGCCGTCTGTCTGTCTCGGGCTGCGTTAGTGAGGTTGAGCTCTGATGTGGGGAGGCGAGACCTGGTTCAGTGTTCAGTGTTGGATGGGGTTGGGGTCAGGGCTCTGTGCAGGCAAGTTCTTCCACACTAAGAGTCCAAACTACTAGTAAAAACAGTCTAAAAAGATCATTGTATCCTGTAGTTTTAAGATCAGCCCTAATTGGCACTAAGGAGCTTATAGCTAACAGCCCGTCCACATACTTTTGACCATGAAGTGTTTATCAAGTACCTGTGAATGAGAAACCAAACTGCAGCTGACGTTTCTCTCTCTATAGCTCCCCCTCCTGGCTGACACTGGATAGTTAAAGCAGAGTTCACTGTACCACATAAATACAGTGCCATGTGTGAATAACTCTCACAGTGGAGAAGACAAAAAAAAACCTAAGCACCAAAATAAAGTTTTTTTTAAATATTATTTTAATACTTTTCTTAAAAAAAGATGTTGATACTCTGAACAAGATGAATCTATTGACCTCAATGCCTCACTCGCTGACATACCAACAGGTTGTCCTGGGTAAAATAAATCATAGGAAGATAGCAAAAGGAAAAAACAAAACAAAATAAACTCAAAACAATCAAATATGAAATGGGAAAAGAAATGAAATGAAACATTTAAAAAAAAAAAAAAGAAAAAGAAAAAGAAAAAAAAAAGTGATTATAGAGTTGAAAACACTCACAGATCTCTGGGCCAACCTACAGAAGGCGGGAAAAGCTCCCGCCTCCAGAAAAACACGATGGCACACGACATCCCAAAACTGTTACCATGGACGATAAAAACATATCAAAAGTAAAAACTAAAAGACAGAATGACAATTAACAAAGAATCTATTATACAGACTGCAGGAGCTGTGAAGGAGATAGTGGTGGACGAGACGGCTAAGAAAAGACAAAAAACACGTACATGATGAGAAGAAATAATGAAAAAAATAAAATAAAATAAAGATGTTAAGTAATGAAACATTTAAGTGCAGATTTATCGGACAACTACAGAATGATGGGGCATAATCAATGATTTTGGAACCGCTTCCTCAAACTATTACAGAGCAAACTGCTGCATAACTTTACGGATTTAAAAGGGGGATAAAGGAAAATTAAATAGCAATAAAAATGTAGCCTTTAATATAAAGTGAAAAGAAAATGCATTTTACATGTAAAAAATGTGAATGAACTTTCAGCACTCAATAGATTGGTTTTGGCATAGAGTCGAGAAAAAACAGAAACATTAAAGGAAGGAGAGAGAAAAAGACAGACGAAACAATCCTCTCAATAGAATCATAAAAAAGTTTTTTCTTCTTCTTTACAGTAAATTCTACAAAATCAAAACCAGAGCTTAGAGATGAACACCGAGACGAGCTTTGCTCCCCGCAAACCAAATCCCTCTCATGTTCTTTTTCCTTGACTTTTCCTTGTATATAATATATATTCATGTATCTATTTATATATAATATGTATAATTTGTCGGTGTGATCGTTAGTTTACAGGCCAGAGCGCTAAGGCAAAGGACACACTCTGAAACTTTTATAACGCCATCGCTCCTTCCTCATCACCCTCTCTCGTCTGAATTTGTACACGCGACCCGAGCGTCGCCGAAAAGACCTCCTCCTCCGCCGCCGCTTCGGTTCACGACTGAGGAGGGAGCAGTAGCAGGAAGTGAAGGGAGGAAGGATGTCTTAGAAAAGTGTGTGACTGTGGCCGCTGTGTTTCGTTTTCCACCGTGTCCTGAGATAACAACCGACTCTCAGATGACCGCTGAGCCTGACAAAACTCGACCACACCTGCCCCCGACCCTCCCCGTTAAAATTCAAACTTAAAATAAAAATTATAGAGACAAGATTAGGAGAGAAGAAAAAAAACCAGAGCAAAGTGATCTGTCCGTTTGTAATTTGTTCACCCGTTCCTTTTAAACCCCTTTCTCTCTTCTCAGACAGAGAATGAGGTTTCCGTAATTCTCACTTAAATTAAAATCCTACTCATCATCACCATCATCATCATCGCCATAATTTTTTTTAAATGTAAAACTCCCCTCCTTTTCTGTCATTCTTATTTTCCACGAGGGAGCTGACTGTCTGATTTTTTTTCAGTGTCTGTTTTCCATCTGTCGTAATTGAAGACACAGAAACCAACAACCGTAAACACCAAGCCAGACACCAAAACGTATCTGAGGTTGGAGGAAAAGAGGGTTGCTTCTTTCACTTTCACTTCCCCCCTCCTCTCGTTCACATGACACAAGCCAGCTGCTACTGAGAGAAAGGGACAGTTACTATTAAGTGGGTGTGTGTGTGTGTGTGTGTGTGTGTGTGTGTGTGTGTGTTTGCATTTGTATGAGCAGCGACCATGTGTATCAGAGCATTGTGGTCTATATGCATTTTGTAAATTTTCTTATGTGTGTCTATAGGTCCGTTCTCTCACTCCCATCACCCTCTTTTTTCCCCCTCAGAACAGGTTCTCTTCAAAAATGGCCATCAGGTCGCTCTGGAAGTTTATATCAATGGTGTCGGCCATCTGCGGAGGAGACCAGACAACAACATAAAGCATTAAGGGATGCTTTTTTCAAAATCAAAAATCAGTGTTTTATTTGATTTTTTTTCAGTTTTGTTCATACCGCCTCTCTCCTGCGCCTCTCTTGCTCGCGGCGGCGCGCCATCTCCCTCTGCTGGTCGAGAGCGTTCTGTGCAGCTGAGGACGATGGGGGCGGGGCTTGAGGCTGTGTTGGTGGAGCCTGCGGAGAGTGAGTGGGTGGGGTTGAAGCTGGAGGTGTGGGAGCAAGTGGTGATTGTTGCTCCTGGCGACGGCGGGCATCTTCCTGAGCTCGACGAGCTTGCTCCATTGTGTCCTCGTCGTCACGGCTACAGCTTAAAAAAAGATGATGATAATGAAGCTTTATTAGAACCCAATCAATACGGGGGTTTTCAGACTGATACTGGTATTTCTTCTTACACGAACCAGGCCACTACAGTAATCTGATTACTTTTATCACCAACAAGTAATGTAAGGGATCACAATTTAAAACTCAGTAATTACATCGCAGTTCCTGATCCCACTAATGCTCCATTACTTTGGCATCCGGCTGTCTAAACAGAAGTTAGACGGAGAGTTGCCTCTCTACTTTCAGAAGGAAAATGGGTCCAGGACTCACTAGGACATGCTAACTTTGCACAGGGGCTGGAGGTTGGCGGAGGCAGTTAGCCTCTACCAAGGAGAAACGCGAGTCCCCAAATTGTCTTATTTACATGCTGCGTGTTCTTGCTAACATTCGCTACACGCACGGCTACATCACTGAGTTCTGTTTAGGTTTGGAGGGTGAGTTCAGGACTTGTGTGAGAGATGTGTGCAGTCACCGTGGCTAAGGTAGCTGCTGGACTGGACAGATAATCCCTCCACATTGTAGAGCTGTGCGCTTGTTAAACCGCAATGTGTTGTTTTCAATTTCTAAATGAGTTAAATAAAAACCGTGTTAAGAGAGTTATAGTTCTTTTCGACTCTGTAAGCAGTTCTTCATTCATTTGACTACAGCATTAAAATCCAACCCAAAACTCTGGGACAGGATGTGAAAGTTGCAGATGAAAAGTGTCAAGAGTCGACTCAATCTTCCACATTTGAAAAACAACAGTACTCATGAGCCTTAAACAACCAACCGGCACAAACAATAACAGGACGGACATTATGGAAAGGATTATACTGTATGAATTTGACAGGATTCAGGTGTCAGAGTGATGTGTCAGCATATTCAATTAACCTGTGATAAGACTTCAGTGAAACGTGGATAAGATGTCGAGTCTCCAGGTGGATTGTATTGTATATACTCTTTGGAAAAACTAAAAGAGGGGCTAAAACATGAACAACAAGTCCTTCTATGTCTCCCTCTAAGACAGAAACTCATGCGGTGGTCTCATCTTTCCCTGTCAGACACCTCTCCATCGTCCTCCCACCTACCGTAGCTTTTCTTGCTCTCTCCTGGCCTGTTCAGCCTGTGCTTTCAGCTGTCTCTCTCTCTCCTCCTTCTCCCTGGCGGCCCGTCTGAACTGTTCGAAGCTGTCGCTGGAGGAGCGAACAGAGGAGGCTGGCGTGGACTGGGACCTCTGAGCCAGGCTCGCCCAAGAACCCATGTTCTTTATCTTCACGTCCTGGGAGAAGAGGAAAATAAGACCGCGGGGGACGGTAGGGGTCAGAAAATGACAAACCAGATGAGCCCGCTACTTTAATGGGGCTTATGACATTATTTTCTCATCTCTCACACTCATACACACCTGTGTCTTCTTAGGAGCGATGGGAGTTTTGGGTTCTTGCTTGATTTTGTTGTCTTGCTGGGAGCAGGGCGGTGCTGGGGAGTCCAGGAGGCGAGAACCAGGGCGAGAACCATCCAATGGCTTCAGATCTAATCCTGAGGGACACATGGTGATTAGCTATACATATGCACCAGGGGCTCATAAGCAATAATGTTTCTGGAAAGCTGCAGTAGATAAGTTTTGGGGAAAACAATCAAAGTAATAGAATGAAATAGTTACTTTACTTTTTCAGTTTTGGCCTCAAAAATCACGGAAATTTATTCCTATTGCTTCTAAGTAAATGTTACCTTCTTTAGTTTTAGATGTGATGGACTGTGAAGTCTCTTGTACTCACTGTGTTTGTTGTCGGGTTTGTGTGTGTCCTGACGCATGGCAGGGCTGAAGGGTGAGGGGGGAAGGACCGGCGACTGGGAAGGCTTCTCTTCTTTGACCCCCACCAAGTTGGACCTCTGCTCCTATGCAAAGACAAACGTCATACACAGCTCCGTTACCAAGAATCAAAGACGAAAAAACAAACAAACAAAAAACATTTTTAGCATTAGAAATTGATCTTTTTTTTCCCATTTAACATTTCACTCACATGTTTCTTGGTCTGTGGGGGTGACTGCTGTCCCATTGTGTGGAACTGAGGCATCTGAGGAGAATGCATCATCAGGGGAGAGGGGCTCTCACGCAGGCAACCTAGAAAAACATGCAACACTTAATTCAAAACACTATTTAGTTAAGTGCTAAATTTAACTAACTCTAACTAACTAAACAGACTCTTCAGCTGCTGGTAACAAGACCCTTGTCCTGCAGGTCATAGTGATCCTTTGGAAGCTAACTAGCACCACAACATGATCAAATGCAGGGATGAAAGATTAAATATAGTTTTACGTAAACTGACGACAAACAAGGACAAAAACACCGACCACTGGCCTTGGTGCATAATCATTCTTTTCTGTTTACTCTTCTTTATTGTTCTGTTCCTGTGATTATTGGGGTTATCAACATGCTATGGTGTTAAAAAAGAAAACAAAAACACAACATAAGCCTGATTAAGTCCTACTTGCTGTTGAAAAAACTTTTCTTGTTTGATTTTGGATGGTTGGTTTTTACACTTTCACTGTAATTTTTTATTTCTGTTTTTATCCTGAATAAAATGAATTAGATCTTACGTTTGACTTGAACAGATGCATCTAGCTCACGTCTTAAGCCAGTGGTTCTCACCTTCTTTTCGCCTTCTGACCATTAAAATTTCAGCACCATCTACTTATAACCCCTTGTGACATGCTACAGCCTTAGTGGGGACATGAACTGTGAGCAGTGAGGCAAAGATTGTTTCATTTGAAGGATTTTTAAACCCCTAAAAGAGAAAGTATTCAGCATTTCACATGAGCAAAAAGTCAGGAAATAAAAACATTTATATAACAGAACTATGTTTATCTTTTTTAACCCTTTGGTGGTCATTATTTAACGACCTCATGGGGGGGGGGAGTATAAATACGTGTCTCACCTGTTGAGAAGAGCTCAGCTTTACTGCGTGGTGATGGCTGTTGCTGATGTTGCTGCATCTGTTGTACCTTCTGCTGCAGGGCCACCCCTTTCTGCTGCTGTGATGTTGACGTGTGCGTGTGTGGGAACGGCTGCTGCATGTGCGCGTGGCCTGAGCTGTGTCTCTGCGTCAGGGCGGGGGTGGGTGTCGTCATAGCCTGCGTGTGCAATGACGGCACCAGCTGAGAAGCGGCCTGCACTGGCGAATGCGTGTGGGCGTGCAGCGGCTGGGTCTGCGTGGCGGGTCGAGCCTGGAGAGACTGCAGGAAGGTGTGCACCTGGCTGAGGGGCGGGGTTTCGGAACTGGTGGGCGTCGGCTCTTCGTCGTCCTCCAGCAGGGCCTGAGGAGGTTGTGCCGAGAGGGTGCCCAAGATGCCGTGTGATGTGGGTGAGGGGACGCGAGGGCGAGGCACCGGCTGGGGAAGGGTGAGGGGAAGCGAGGGCTGAAGCTGGGGTGAGGGGGATGGAGGCAGGGAGGGGAGCGAGGACGGGGGAGGCTGTGGGGGTTTGGGTGGAAGTGGTGCTGCGCGGTTGCTAGGTCTTGACGGTTGCTGGGGAAGAGCACTGTGGATCGCTGTAAAGCGGGAAGAGAAGAGAATGATGGGAAAAGAACAGAAAACAACAACTTAGGGAAAAACTTCACAGAGACAAAGTCAACAGCAGAGTTACAGACCCCGAGAGACAAGCTTCTTTGTACTGACAAAATATTGATACAAACACACATACACACAAGTGTCATGTTGTATGCACACTAGCTCGTCTTCTGAATTTTGTCCAGCATGTGCATGCATCATTTCCCTTCGCGCACGTGTACGCCATGAATCCACTGTGAGAATGTTGGACTCCATGGATCATGCAAACTACTCTATAGAGAGGTAACTACTGACCCAGCCTCTTTATTTTTCGACCTCTTGTGGGGGTTTGGGAACCATTGTCTTGAGTACTTGAGACCTCTACATTCATTGGCTATAGCGGAATAGATATCAGCCATAATGTATCAGGAACTGGGTTTAATATGATGAAAATTGCAATTTATCAACCAGAAAATACCAAATATTTGCTGGTTCCAGCTTCTATATTGTGAGGATTAGCTGCTTGTGTGGTTGTGTGTCAATATAGGCCAAAAGATTATTTGTTAGAATTAATTGTTAATTGTTAAAGCATTACCATTGTGTCACTGAAGTGTACATACCCGGTGACGGTATGATGGGATGTTGGTTAAGGAAGGGGTGCGTCTCAGTGGGCGTCTGGCTGCTGGGTGTGTTTGTGTTGAGGAGGCCAGACGTGACGGGGGGGCCGGCAGTAGTAATGGTTGGATTGGGCTCCGTGTTCGACTGCGACAGGTGTGGGTTCATGAAGTGGGCCAGAGGATCAAATCCTGTGGTCAACAGCTGTGTGTCCAGAGATGGGACAGAGACAGGGACAGGGACAGGGACAGAGGGAGGAGGGACAAATGGTGGTTTGGAGGTGACTTGAGGCTGAGGCTGAGGAGGGACTGGGCCAACTCCACTACTGAGGGACTGGTGGTGTGGTCTCTTGGTGTCTTTGTTAGTTAAGGTCTTCTTCTGCTGTTTGGGAACCAGCCCTGGTGAACAAAGGTATGTGAAATAAGTTGAGAGCTGATAACGGAAGAATCACAGCTACTGTTTCTCGCAATAAAACATGCTGACAGATGTTTAACATTGTGTGTGTACCATTACCATTCTCAGAGTCTTCACTATCAGAGGAGTCGCTGCTGCCTGAAGATGAGGATCCCGTCTTCATCTTTGTCACATTTGTCATTTCCAGAGGCTTCTCTACTGCAACAAAACACACACACGAGATTCAGAAACCGACGGACTGACAGTTTCTATCTCACTTGTGTAAACACGAGACATTCAGCTGGGGTGAAGACAAAAAAACAAACAAAAAAACACTGGAAAAAAAGTCTTGTCTGGGATGCTTATGCAAACATGCACACACTTCGACACACAGACTGGAGGAGCCGGGGATTGAACCACCGACCGTCTAATTAGTGGAGGACCCGCTCTCCCTCCTGAGCCACAGCCTCTATTCGTCAATCAACAAGCTGTTTGATCAGTGAGGTTTATTTTTTTTAACCGACAGTCTTTCCTGTGTTGCCTAGAAGCTGTAAGACAGGACTAACTAGACTTTATACAGTGTGTAGTTTCACAATAACAATGGTTAAGCAGCATTTAATTATGAGCTGCAGAACAAGCTCTTCATGTGAAACTGCTACGACGCAGTTGAGAACAACTGGAACCACAGCAGTCAGGTTTCAGTCCTTTAAAACAAGCGCTGAGCTCAAACACAAACAACCTACCTGATGGTTTTTTCTTCTTCCTGAGGCAGCTGGAGACGTATTTCTCCAGCTCTCTCAACGTGGAAGGCTTCAGCGTCTCGAAGTCGATCTCAATCTCGTCCGGGTTCGAGTTCTTAAGCGAAGGCTCGCGCGTTTGGATTATGTGCACGACGCGGCCCAGTTTGTCGCCGGGTAACTTGTTGATGTCCAGGCTCAGCTGGCGCTTCTCCTCGTACGACATCGGCTTGCATCTCTCGGAGGACACACCCCCAAATACATCTGGGGAGGAAAGCATAGCGGCAGGTTGACAGGGGGCCGTTGTTAAAGACACAAGCACAGAATCAAAATGCTCAACATACAAATGTCTCATCTACATACCTATGTCATCCTCTGCTTCAAGAGAGGCTGAGGGGACGAGAGGGGTTGGCCCAGGCGGAGGGGGCACAGCTGGGCGGCTGTTTTTAACTCCTTCTTTCTTACTGTGATTAACGAATGAGGTGATTAGCTCCAGTTAACTCAACTACAATAACATCACTTATCTTGATACCTCTGTAAAACCTACCCGGGCTTTTTCCTGTCCTTCTTCACGATGATCGGCTCCTTGCTGCTCTTGCTCTTCTTAGGAGTCTGAAGCATCGCAGGCGGAGGGGCGTCCACAGTTTCCTCTGCTCCCACCTTCTTCTTGTGCTTTTCTTTCTTCTTCTCCTTCTTCTCCCTCTCTTTCTTCTTGGGCTTGCTGGTCTGCGGCTGGGAGAGTGCCGCCAGCTGTTCATGGACAGCTTTAAGCTGGAAGACACAAACACACACAGATGTGGTCTTAAAGAGACAAAAAGACATCAGCCTTTGCATTTGTTTCTCCGTGTTTCAGCAATTACCCACATTCGGTAAAGCTGTTCTGCGTGGCCCACCCACCTGTTGTGTCTCATAAGCCTCCCTCCCCCTTCATTTTCCATCCTCTAACCTGTTCCTGTAACTCAGCCAATCGCTGTTGCCTTTCGTGTTCTGAGTCTCCTCCCGAGGACTCCGATTCGGAGGAACTGGAGCTGTCTTCTTCCGAGACAGCAGAAGGAGGCGGGGCTTGTCGAGTGGAGGGGGCAGGGTGGAGGGCCGATGACGGGGTGGGAACAGGGGTGGGCTCCTCTGGCTCATCAGGCATTTTGGCAAAACGCATCTCAAACACGTCCTATTTGGAGGGACACGGACAGGAGAAAGCATGAAATTCATAATATACCTTCTGAAAACTTTTTAGGTAAAAGATAAAAAATATTGTGCATCTGGAAATGTAACAACATCAAATCTGCTCATCAAACTTTCAAAATTTTTATCTTAACAGCTTTTTCATCACGTTGCATTTTAGTGTATTTTTCTTGAAATCGTTGCTCTGATTTCTTGAATAACTGTCCCAACACACAAACATCGCAAATTAACTTAGCAAAAGATAACAAACCAAGGTATTTTATTAATTTGGAGATGGATCTAGAATGCAACCAGATGAAAGCACACATGGCCAAACGAATGTGGACACATAACCAGGACATATAAGACTGTTGAACATCGCACTCCAAAACCTTGAGCGTAAACCTGCTGCTTCCACCGTTCTGGGAATGACTTCCACAAGATTTTGGAGCCTGACACAGGTGTCCACATACTTTTGGTCATGGGGTATATATATATATATGTATATATAAAATATGCAATATTTATTATGGTTTAATTAACGGTATACAAGATGTGTTGCTTACCTGTAATTTGCGCGCCATGGCAACCACATCGTGGTCTGGAGGATTGTACTTGTAACAGTTGGAGAACATCAACCTGACATCTGCTGCAAATTCTTGAGCGTCTCTGTACTGTCTGTTGTCCAGCTTTTTCTGAAGGAGACAAAACAAAACAACACATGTGTCGTCAACTCATGTAATTCATTCTGAAAATTGTTCTCAGTTTATTTGTGACCAATTGAAAGCTGTTGATTAATGATGTGAGGCTGGACTATCAAACCGAAACCAACTGCAAAACAGGTAAGAAGATAATATTCTTTACTTATCATTTAATCACATATTACCTGATTTCAATCCTTACTTTGATAATTTTGTACCGTCATTTTGGGCAATGTTTTTAAATTTTATTGATGATGAAAAACAGTTACATGCATGTAATGTGTTAAAAGAAACAATTTAGACATCTGTATTAAAACCCAGGTATTGTGCTGGAAGCCTCAGTATGAGGACTTCACTATAAAAACAGACGTCATATAGCAGACAAGGAGTTTGTTGCATTCAGGGATAACGATAACGAGCACTGTCGTCTTTGACTCGAGTGAGATACAACCTCAAGCCCGCCGCCGTGTCCACTCTATATATGTATGAGTGTGTGTGTGTGTGTGTGTGTGTGTGTGTGTAGCTCAGCCCTGCCCTCTGATAAACAGTAACCGACACACACAGCAGGGAGGAACAGATGCCAAAACCACCACTGTGCCTTGTTTGCATCATGCTCCAGATTATCAGACATAATAACCTCTGCCAAGGAGCTTTTGTTTTCATCTGTGTCTGTTTATGTGTCAGCAGGATTACAGAAAAAGTTCTGAAACGATTTGCACCGGAGGGATGAAGTATGAGCCAGGGAAGAACCCATTCAATTTAGGTGCCGATCAGGATCATTTACTATGAACCTGAATCTTTTTACTCTGTAAGTTTGGTGTGTGTTGTTTGACACTGGCCTTGGTGGAAGTCTGATCTCTCTGGGTGACCTTTTTTCGTTATCAGCTAAAATTCCTTTATCAGAACAATAACAATAATATTTAATTATTATAACGGGGGGCTCAGGAGGTAGTAAGTAAGTAAGTAAGTAAAAGGTCGATGGTTCAATCCCCAGCTTCACCAGTCCATGTGTTGAGGTGTTCTTTGGCAAGATACTAAACCCAAATTTCCCCTGGTGGCTGTGAGTGAGTGTGACTGTGTGTGTGAATGGGTGAATGTGGCATGTGATGTAAAGTGCTTTGAGGGGTCTAGAAAAGGTTAGAAAGTTGCAGTCCACTTACCGGTTACCATATTCTTGCTTACCAATGATAGATCAGCCCCCTAATATTAATACATATTATTCACCAATCCTAATAAAATCACCTTGATGGTGCTGAGATCCATGGGGTGCTTGATGATGTCGTGGTAGTCGTGGAGGCCAAGAGCTTTTACGTCAACAGGCTTGTAGAAAGGCCAGGCGTATGACACGTGTTTCTTGGACAGCATCTCTCTGACAAGGCGCGCGCAGGAACGCAACTGATCCTGACGTTTCGGCGTTCCCATCCCTCCCGTCTCCAAACCAGTACCCAGGTGATGTTGAGAGTCCGGCTGTGATGCGTCTCTTTTAGGTTGCTTTGACGGACGAATGCTGTCTCGGCGCGGCCGAGCCTCAGCAGAGACGGGAGATGATTCACTGAGCTGGTCGTTGGCTGTGGGGGTGGTGGTGTCTGCTTTCCTCTTCTGGCTCTTCCTTTGCTGTTGGAGCATCAGAGATGAGGCGTAAGATACTGACTTCAGATCTGATAGTGTTTCACTAGATTAGCAGTTCATTCTCCTCCATTGCCTTACCTTGATGGGGGCGGGGGAGCTCTGCAGCATCGAGGCAGGATGGAGGCCTGGGTGTGTCGGGGGAACCGAGGTCAGACCTTGGGCCAGGACATCTGGAGTTGAGAGGGGGAATGGGGGTCCCAGATGGGCGTGGGAGGTGGGTGTAGGAGGCACGCGTGGGGGAGGCTGAGGCTGGACCAGTGGCTGGACCAGTGGCTGGACCAGAGGCTGGACCAGAGGCTGGACCAGTGGCTGGACCAGAGGCTGGACCAGAGGCTGGACCAGAGGCTGGACCAGCGGCTGAGCAAGGGGCAGAATTGAAGGGCCTTGAGGGGCAGGTGCAGGACGGGGCTGCGGGGTGGTTGACGGGGATGAAAAGCCTCGTGTATGTGGGGTGGTGGAGGGGGACGATGAGTCTTGGCCCGAGTCTGACTTTGAGATCAGACCTGGAGAGAAGATCACAAAAATGAAATCAAGGTTAAAAACACAGACCTTTCTGGCCCCGGCCTGCTTTCAACCTGTAAGACGGATTATGAAATGTTCAACGATGGTACAGGACGTGCCATGAGTCAATCAGAACTTGATTTAACAGTACAAGTTTAATGCTAGGTGTGGCCGAAAAAGAGGAGGAGCCAGTACAGACATAGTAAATACTGTACACACAAGCTTGGCTGGTTAGGTTAGTTCACGTCACTGCAATTTACTCGTGGAGACTCCTCGTCAACACAATCACAAACATGTCATCATGACATAACACCATTGCAAAAAAGAAGACCGACATTTTTAAGTCCATGTTACATCCTACACACATACCTGGCTCCCGTCTGTTGCCACGCCGTCCCTTGGACACCACAGCAATCTCTGTCTCCTCCTGCGGCATCTCTGCGATCTTTTCTAGGAAGAGCTTTTCCAAGGCCTCTGCCATTAGGACAATATCATCCCCAGGCTAAACAAATAAACAAACAAACACAAAAACATGTTTAGAGCTCTTTGTACACAGGTTTTCTCTATTTATTGATTAAGAGATATCAAGATATGATTAAATGACAGGAGGAGGACAGTGTCTTGATTTCATCAGAAGTACATGCTGCAGGATTCATGTCACATGTGACGGGCACCTCTCCCTCATGTGGCTGACCTTGTTGTAGATGTAGCAGTTTGTGAACATCGTGTTGAAGTCTTGGATGCACTCCTGGGCGTTCCAGTAGTAGTTGTTCTCCAGGCGTTTCTTTATCGTGCCCATGTCCATAGGAGTCTTGATGATCTTGTAGTAGTCCTTGAAGGAGAGCAGGTGGAGAGTATTAAATTAGCATCTTGCCTGGATGAAAGTAAATGAAGATTGTGAGAAAACAAAGAAAAAAATGCACATTCATATATATTTTTGTTCTAAAACGCTCATCCTCTTTCTTTAGTTCAAAACACACTGGCACCTCAGTGCAGGGGCAATTAGTATTGTTCATTTATTTATGTACTAGGGATAGTTCTAATACAAAGCACAGAGTTTATAGCTAATTTCCAACTCTTGTCCCATATGAACATAGTTATCTGTCACCTGTAGCACACCTTTGAGGTCCCGCTACATTAACAGGATCCCAAAACACAATTTCATGAGATCCATGATGAAAATAAGTTTTAGTCGCAGCAACAACAAACAACTAACAGTATATTATTTACAAGTACTGCTGCATGTTTCTTCTTGTCGACAGGTAGATGTTGGTGTTCTGGTAACCCAGAGGCAGACAAACAGGGCAGCGGTATATTCTACTGCTGTGTGGCTCGTCCACCTGCGCTACTGTGAGCTGCTTTGCATATAAAATGAATTAGGCGGCTGTTACAATGCTATCTGTGTGCTCTGGACTGTACCACAAGCACGCAAACACACACATAAACACAACTCACAGGCAAATTGAGTTTGATGGCATCTACAGGAGCTTGGAAGGGCCATGCAAAGTGGTGCTTCCATAATGTCTTCAACACCACTTTAAGCAGGTACTGAAAAAAAGCAAAAATCATTATTAGAAACACAAAAACACACAAAATGTCCATGTTTCAAAAGAAAAACGGAAATCTCTCCACCTGTAGCTGGTTGGTCTGTCGTTTGGGTCTGGAGGAGTTCCATGTTTCAGGTGGTGGAGGGTTGAAGGGGAGAGGTGGTGGGGCAGAGGGAGGGTTCTGGCTGCTGCCTGCCTCCAGTCCGTCTCCCATCGCAGTGGTGGGTTGCAGTGGCTGAGCAGACAGTTTAGGCAGACTGGACCTGGCAGGGGCAGGTGGGACTGGGGGAACCCCCCTCAGGCCATTACACTCCGCACTCGACTCTCTGGAAGGACGAGCAACAAAAGCATCGTCACCACTGCTGCTGCAATTACTACGCTCGTCAGTGAAACCATCTCTGACTCAACTGTCTCAGGATAGAAACCACAGTCACTGACTCAGTATCAAGCAGTTTACTTCACTCTCTTATCTCATTGTCAATCAGCAATGTCTGCATGTTGCTCGAAAACTTCCGCTTCAATGGCATCGGTGTGAGAGCGACTTGGAAAGATATATTAACCATCTCATCTGTAACTCTGACAGCAATCAGATATCTCCATAATGTAGTCAACATCCTCCTCCTCAGTGTAGTTGGTCGACAGGGATCAACAACGTTTCTCTTTAATCCAACAAACCAACTGTTGGATTTCAAACTCTTACAATAAATATTTGTTCGTGACTTCACATCAAATAAAACCTGTTCACCTGCAGAACTTCTGGCCCATCAGGTAGAAGTGGAATTGAAAAATGTAAAAACCTCACAGATTTATAAACTAGTAGTTGCACTGTCCAGCATTAGGTACAGCGTGACGCTTTCAGTCTTTCAGGATTCTGGTTTACAAGAAGTCGTATTGTGTTGCATTAGTTGACTCAAGTTGCATCGTTAGTCTGTAGCAGGTAAAAGAAGTAACAGCGCAGGAGATAATTGCATATAAATCCTTCTCACAACTTTAGGATAAAGAAAGAAAAACCCCATGAGCTCTGATTCTTCATGCTTGGTGTTCACTTTGATGCACACCATTTTTGTTATTAATTTGCAATACAAAATAACAATAACATCATATGTAACTCGACTCGACTCAACAATGGAGAAAGATGCTGAAAAATATGAGGTATAACTTCATATTCATTAAATAACCAACAGTCAGATATTATCATTCCTCATGGCAGATGCCAGAGAAACATCTGTCATTAGCTATGAGCTGCTAAAACTTTTACACCTCCTAAAGGCAGCGCAACATATGCCACTAAAAGAAAGAAGCCTTTTCTTTTTATTTTTTTTACTAGTCAGTACTATGTTAGTAGTATTGGCTTGCTGTCTGTCTGAATTTCACTGTTTTTGATCAAAAACTGGAACCAGTTTTATATCCTAGACTGGACCGAAGGCAGAACTGGGCTGTAGGTGCCACTGCAGTGAAACTGTGTATGTGTTATCAGTGGCAGTTGGTGATGAGGCTCTTCAGTGATGAAGTACACATTAACGTGCAATTATCGTGCTGGATAAAACCTTTGATCTTTATTATAACACAGGTCAGTTATATCATACAAGCAGCAAGATGAATCTATTAAATTTATCTGATCTGAGTTTTACAATTTATAGTTATTGTTAGGTTTTGTGTCTGTATTAGCAAAAAATCTGGGACAATTTTCAATTACAAATCAGATATTGACCATTCAAAACCATGAAAAAGAAAAAAAATTATTTAGCATGATAATATGAGAAGTGCATCTATGCAGTGTATGAGATATACTGACAAACACAGATCTTTTTTCCTCAAAAAAAGACTGGCAGATGCCATTTATTTCGGCCTAATATGGCGTATGCAGATGTGTGATAATACACTTTTTCTACAAATTAATGACAATACTTTACATTGGAACCTGTGATTATTAAGTAGAGATAGGACATAATTTGCCACTGATGAGTTCAACATCAACATTTTTTATTCTCAAGGGCTTAAAGTGGGAATGTCAAAGATTTTAATGTAAATAAATGCCTGTTAAGTTATTATCTGTCGCCGAATGAGATGATTGAGCCTATGGCCCACTGATGAAAGTGTTGCAATATTTATATATTGGCAGAATTACTGCGGCGACATTCCCAGCAAAACTGTTTTTTTCTTACGGCTGCAGCTTCACATTAAAAACAATGAATTGGGGAAACACAAGTTGACTTTTATTATGAAGAAGTCACAAGGAATGCAATGTGTTTGTCAGTGAGTTCAGCACTAACTGCTATCGTTCACAAAAATGCATCTACAAAACAAGACAACGGACATTTACAGCATTTGATGACAGCGGATCAGTTTGAAATATCGCAGGGAGTAATGGAAGGAGGAGGAGCCGCAGTGAGCTGTTAACGAAGATCTGCAGGTGACAGGCTACACACCTCCAGCTTCTCAGCCAGGTGAAAAACCCCTTTCACTGTGCCCTGCTTTTCCCAGACTCACCATGTACAGTATAAAATCATTTCACAGTTGCTTACAGAATGGTGGAAAAAGGCCAATTACTGACTGATTTCTTTATTAAAATGACAATAGTTTGGTCCTTGACCTGTTGTATTTAACCACACCAGTAACTACAGGTGCTCAAACAGGACTGAAATCTTCGAGATTGCCACTTTAAATGCATCTGCTAACAGCAATTTTAAGAAGAAGGCCAATTATTTTGTAGGGACTTACATGTTTGTTGCCGTGCAGCTGTGGCCTAATCCAATTGTGTGACCATATCTCAGTTGGTGAGATGGCGATTTCCTGAGCTAACACAGGAGGTTGGTCAGTGGCACGCTGTTGGGGCAAGGAAACCACAACTCACTGAAAGACGGCAGTGTCACACCTGTGAGAGAGACAGAGAAATGGTGGGGATGAGTCAACATATCACATGTGGGTTATTTCCCCTTTCATCAAAATGCACTGCCTAGTAAAAGTCTGACCGTGTTGTGACGTGAGCAGCCCTGATCAGAGTCCATAACACAGGCACAGAGAAAGTGGTATTTTGATACAACGGGAATGGCGCAAACAAATATTGGAAATTTGATGGCACTTTGATGCCACCTGCATCTCTTTTTGGTTCATAATATTTAAAACTGATCCACCAACTGAGACTTACACAATTACACAATACACGTAGTATAGGTTCTTAGCCCAAGAAGACCTCTTGACCTAACTGATGTCTCAGTAAAGGTTTCTGAGCTGTCATATTCCTTCACCTTACTTCCTGTCGATGTTTCTACAACCCTTTATCACTGCTATCCGTCTGCTTCGTAAGCAAGAGACCCTTATGAATGTGTCTTTTGATTCTGCTGCCAACTTATGTCTTGCAGAACCCCTCCAAGTTGAGGATAAAAAGGACCACATGCGCACATTATAAAACCATGTGTCGAAAATCTGTTGGTGTGTTCTCCTCTTTGCTCCCCAGGGAATGATACAGTGCAATGAGCCGTTTGTAAGAAGAACTCAGTCTCAGTATTCTCATGGTTCTTTTATTAATGTGGAAACTTTCATCATGTGCAAGTAAATCACGTGTCGTTATTTTACAGCGTTTTGTGCTTTAAATTATCTTGTGTGACTTTACGTCAAGCAAGATGACAAGAATGCGACAACTCCAATTTCCATTATTTGTTGGGTGAATACACTGAACCCTGACCTTGAACATTGACAGTTTCTAGATGACTTTTGATAGCATCTGTCACAGTGCTCAAAGGTACTTTTTAAAAATTTTTTTTTACTTGTCTGCGAGACAATTTGTCCATGAACAAACAAAGACAGCAGCTTCTCTTTTGTCTGTCTTGAGCTGACGTTTTTATTCCTTGATGACTAGTGAAGTTCATCCACCAAATACCTATTTCTAAATATTAAAAGATTTATTGACTTATCCCAGCTTATGTCCAATGGGGTCCAAAAGTCTGAGAACACCAAATGGTCTCAGACTTGTGTAACCATAAATAAAATGACTGCAAATGTTGTAAGACAAATACGTGTCCTCTGCTAAAGGCCCATAATTACAAGGTGTTAAAATACACCAAAAACAAACATTAATACTAGATAACTAACTCATTGTCAATACATTTCTAGACATTAATCTATACCAGAAGAATCTATAACATGTATCTTATAGTGGACTATGCATGCTAACAAATTATTTAAAGCACTATGTCCAATATTGTGATTTATGCTCTTTTAAAACTAAAGTGCCACACAATCATTAATATATTTCAGCATCATTTTTAACAAACTGTGGTTCATGATTGACGATTTAACCATATCCTAAGAATCTACTCAAAAACACAGTCTACTCAGTCGTGTCACTATGTAACGGCATATAATGTACATTGGTGCATATAATGTACATAATGTACTTGTAATGACAAGCAACGTCGAAGCTAATTTGAGTAAAAGACAAAACGTCTGGACGGTTAAGTAATTTGACACTTAAATTAATTATTCTACCAAATTTATCAGCCATTTTGCTACTATTTCGTATCACGTATGTTCTCCCGGTAACGTTAACTGAGGGAAGCAAAGGAGCTAACAAAAACCGAGAGTCATGAATAACGTTACTTACCACAAACAATTAACACAAAGACACGATTTATTCCCGAACAACTTTGTTCTACACCTTTGCCTTGCTAACCTTCCATGTCAGTACATCTCCATGTCCACTCCACCGTGAGCAAGTGACAGCTCCGCACGTAAACGGCCTTTCAGAATACAACTTGGAAGGGATTGATATTCTCGAAATGACGTACGTCGCATTTCACATGAGCTTCTGCGCCATCGCGCGTAAACTGCGCTGCCGAACGGACGTAACTTATGTCACGAATACGGCCTACTGGGCTACAAACAAACAGCCTAGCAGCTAACAAGCTAGCATGAACCCGACCTGCAGCTAACGTGCACACTGACAGCACGGAGTGTCCTACGCCACGAAAACGACCTCAACACAAGCATTGAGAGAAGAAAGATACAACACTGAATATTCACAATAACACCAAATCCGACAAACTTAAAAGACAAAAATCCATCTATCTCGTGTGCCCGAACCGGTGCAAGGCCTGCGAAGACAGCTCATGCTCCGCTTGCCGAAGCACACACTGACAGCGCGCGAAATACGCCACCGATGCCTGTTGTAAACCCTTTACCGCATCCCCGGGGTTGTATGCTTTCGTATGATATACCAATGCCATCTACAGAAAGGCATAAAATGCTATTTTTACCTTCTTCAGTCGGTTGTCAGCGCTCGCAGACCTTCCTCGCCCCAAATCCAGAACAAACAGTCCCGTTTGACGTCGATGACGTCAGACGCACAGGGGCAGGCTGATCGTTTGTCAGCCGAAATGTCACCTAAGACTCCGCCTTCTACCCAAATCTTCCCGGGTAACATCATGCAACACCTTGCAATAATTTCAAATATAAAACAGTCCGGTGTCTGTCAGATTGATTATGTCTTTGATACATTTGCTTAAACGAACAGCTCGTTCAGTGTCTCTTTAACTCTTTGATAAGAATGGATGGTTGCTTTTTTGTGGTTTTGCGTCTCTTTGCGGTTGTTTTGGTGATTGTACATCAATCTGTAGTCATTTTTTGTCTCTCTATGGTTGTTTTGAATCTCTACATTTTCTGGCTCCATGTGGTCTTTTGTGTCTCATAGTCATTTGTGTCTTAGGGTTTGAGGAGTTGTTTGACTGCCCTTCTAAAAAGAAATGCTAACATACAGTCACATAAAACAGGCTCTGGTCCAGCGGCCCCCAGGCCTCCTGAGCTCGGCTCAATAGAGAATATAGAAAGAATGTGGAAATAAAACCAGTGCATAAAAAAAAAAAAACTATGAATTCATCATAAAAAATCAAAACAACATAAGATTATTATGTAAATATGTTATAAGCAGGGTCTTATTTTAGTCTTTGCAGCTTTCTCATAATACTGCAAAGTTTAATAGTCTTAAGTTACAAAGTCTACCTAGAGGACAGAAAAAAAAAAAAAAAAAAAAAAAAAAAGAGGCTTTTGTTTGTGAATTTATATTTATTTATTTATTTATTTATTAGCCAAGATGCATTTGCAAACATCTGGGAATCCCTGCCATAATTGTTGCATGTGAAAAAGTTTTGGGAACCTGATGAACTAAGTCTACATTTGTCATCATATTATCAAACTGACTTCTGAATTTTCGCTTTTGTTTTTTGTTGACAATGTCACATTGAATCTACATAGGTGGTCAGTCCTGTCGCCATTTAAAGTTTTCTTCCCATGACGTTATCAGGAAAATGACACATCATTATAATCTTCAATACAAAACAGTGAAACAGTGATTTATTCAACAAGTTTATTTCTTATTCAGAATGAAACAAAACTGTTGAAGACATGAAAGATATCCATTCAGAATATCCAATACTTACCAATACTTATTCTACAGACAGTCCATGGTCAATTATCTCAGTCACCGCAGCTGTAGAAGAAAAAGCCCACCCTGTTCTAGATTTTACCAAAAGGTTGGGAAAAATCATCCATTCATCATGACTGCTGGCAATAGACAGAATGCTATGAGGTTGTGTCAACTCTGATTAGAGGAAGAAAAAAAACAAAAAAAGAACATATGTCCCAACTTTACAATATTCAAACAAACCTAAATTCTGAATATTTTTGACAAAAGGCACAAAAAAAAAAATTCCATTAAAGAGAAAAAGTTTGACATTTTTGGAAATACACTTTGGCTTTCTTAACGAGTGTTAAATGAGAAGAAGAAAAATCTGTGTTACATTTTGCGCTAAAGCAGGAAGATGATTAGTGTTGTTAAGACGATAAACGGGGAAACCAGGAGCTTGGCTCTCTAAAGCCCAAAAGTAAATCTACCAACACCTCTAAAGACGGACTAAAGCTGGTCGGCAAACATAAGACCCTTAGGTGGTGTAACTAACCTGAACTTCCAACTCTCTGCAAGAAAGTGAATAATAGTATTTCCCAAAATGTGGAACTGTTCCTTTAACGAAATAAAAACTAACATACAAACTCAGAGTCATTAGACAGTGAAGAATGGTGGGAGCAGGTATGCATTTCTTAATATGCCTGGCAATGAAATTGGGTTGAATGGGACAGTGGGGGTCACTGACTGGTCCGGACAGATGTTTAGGTCGAGAGGTCACACCCAGGGTGCAAAAGTCATTCATGAGTCTTGTCTTCCTCCTCAACTTCTGCCTCCACTCCTTCATCCTCTTCTTCTTCCAGGTCACCCTGTAATCCTTCTTCCCCAATCTCATCATGCACGACGTATCCCTCCTCCTCCTCCTCTTCTCCAACTTCAAAACCTTCCTCCTCATCCACGTTCCCCTGCTCCTCCTCTCCGTCCATTCCTAGCTCCTCCTCCATCTTCTCTTCCTCTGCTGCTGCTGCCTCTGCTTCTGCTGCTGCTGCAGTTTCTGTTGCTGCTGCTTCTGTTGCTGCTGCTTCACCCGCAACTGCCTCTTGGCCCGTCTCTCCCTCGGCCACCGGCTCCTCTTTGACCGGTGTCGCCTCTGTCTGACTGTCTGCTGTCTGACCGTCTGCTGTCTCACTGGTTAACTCCAACTCTGACACGTCCATCACCATGGAGTCCTCAGGATCCTGGTCATCCTGGTTACCGGTGAAGGGGTTTTCACCCTGTCAACAAAAGAACGTTCTTAAGTATATGTTCTTTGTCTCGGTAAATCTAAACAATATGCTTTGCAGTGTGGTGATCTGCAGATTTAAAGGTGCTGCTCTCTAACAAACAAATGCTAATCCAATAAGTGATAAAACACCTTTGGCTAATACCAGAATATTAGGATCAAACATGAATAGTCTTTATGATTCATATTTTTATCATTTTATTAATCTTATTAAAACATTTTTGGAATATTGTAATTTATATTTAGAATTGAAGCCAATGGGTAAGAGCACCAGTCAAAATGTGACTTCATGAAAACGAATGCTTTATGAGTGAGTATAGGCCTGCAACAAATCTGACTACATCCCTGGCCAGTGTCACTACAATGTTAACTAATTATAAATCATCTCCATTTAAAACCATTTAGTTTGTTTTTTGCCAAATTAGACTGAAGATCTCTTCATTTGTGAGATTTTGAGGATGACCACTACCTTCTGATTTCGGTAGTTTGGCTCCTCCTATACGCCCTTATCGGTGATGCAACTGTTTCTGTTTATATTCAGATTAATCTGCTGATACTATTTTACCCTCTCCCACCTTTATGAAGTCTTACAGTCTGGTTCCTTACTCACACTGAATGACTTCACAACACAGCGCAAAACTGAGGAATCTGTGGTGATCACAGGTTCTTATGTGCCCTGGTCAAGCAGTTAGTCTTAATTAGAAACCACAGGCATAATTAAATTTACTGCGGTGATCACATATAATCTGACTTTTGTTGCAGTTTTATTTTCAATGTAGCCTATTTAACCTGTACCTCAAAACAAACACCCTACACTTCAACTTAAAAACAATACAATTATTGTAAGATAATATAATTTTAGATCATCTAATATTTTAGTGACGCTGCACAGGTCTGTGCTCAGGTTTGTTGAATATTAAATACTGCTTTCATTTAAAAACATGAAATAACACTATGACCACAAACTCTAGTCCTTATATTCCTATTTTCAAAGCAAATAACACAAAGGGACATAAGTAAATTTAGTGCAACTATTCATGCAATGCATTTGAATTACCAGCCTTTGCACAGGCACACAACACATTACATACCTTGAGGTAACTCTCCAGCTTCTTGCCAATGAGTTTGTGGTTAAGGATGCTACGAGCAACTGACAGACTGGCCCTCTTGGACTGCTCCATCATACCCTTGAATAAAAGAAAGGACAGTTCCATGTCAAACAGAGGACAGAGCACAAAACATTGAACAACTGTCATTACAGTACATCAAAGTTTTTAACAGCATTTTAACTGATCCAGTCAGTACAGGACTTCAGTGGAGTACTCCCAAGATCACCCTCCCACATCAGAGTTAATTTTAACATGACTAAATAAAGAGTAGCTGATTCAACAAAAACTGTGCATGAAATTTTTAAGGTCTTCACAAATCAGTTAGCTAACGGAATTAAGTTTTCAATGGAAAAATGATCCAGTGGGAGATGATCTGCCATACCTTCCGATTGTAGTTATGGTCAGGAGACTTGATGTGTTTCTGTATCAGGTGGGGCTGCATGGGAATGAAGAGGTCACATGCTGCACAGTGAGCGGCCTCCACTTTCCTCATGAAGTGCTCCATCCCAAGATCTACAGATATGTGAGGAATATTTGCAATCATTTCTCTTCTGTCTTGGGTGGAGACACACACACACACACACACACACACACACACACACACACACACACACACACACACACACACACAGAGAGAGAGAGAGAGAGCTTACCCCTGGTGAGGTCCTGTTCTTTGTACACCTGACAGATGGCAGCACTGTGGTTTTCCAACTGGCTGACCCTCTGCTCTGTCTTCTTAAACTTGTTCTGCAAATACTCCTACAAAAGCGAAAGCAACACAGTTTGGATTTGTTAACACCTCATACTATGCAACGTTTGGTATTCAGTGACTCAGGTGACCCTGGTGCATGTTGAAAATAATTCTGTCAGACATTTCCTGTCAAGCTAACCTTCCCTTGTATTAAAAATAACCACAACCACTAAACTCTACAAGCATTAACAGCTCAAACTAGCAGGTTTATACAGTTGTCGTTCCAGTCCCTTTTATATCCTGAGAGTGAAAGTTCTTCAAATTAGAAACCACAACTGGTAAAACTTACCACAAAATGAGTTTAGTTTTACAACACAGTGAATCTTGTAGTGAGATTATTTTTGCCAACTTGTAAATCTTGCAATAATTATATTGAGAAACTAAGAGAGTTCCTTTAAGTAGGACTTTGATGACACATCCCTTTAATACCAGTAACAACTGCAAATATACTGCAATGCAATTTACTGCAATAACCCAGGAATGAAAATCAAAATTTATTTAAATTTGTTGAGATTCAAGTGTTGAACTACATAATATTTAAAGTATGTATATTTGAATGGCAAGCAAACTTTGACTTGTAAAAAATATGATTTGGGGACAGCCCCATTTCTTGTATTACATATGTAACCTTAATCACATGTTGCTAAAAAGCAAAGTGTCCGAAAAGCTGTCAATGTGAAATATATGACAAATCTCAATCACCTGTAGGAAGTCTGTTGTGGGCTTGGACAGTTGGCTGGACAGGAACTTAAAGTGGTCCTTGTGGAAGCGACTCTCTAGATGCGTTTCCATTTCCTCCTTGTAGAACGAACGGAACTTGCAGACGGAGCATGCAAACATTACTCTGAAAAAACAATTTAGAGTCTTAGTCCTAAAATCCATCAGAAACAGGAACAGTAAAGATGAAACGTAGATGAAACCCACGTGAAAAAGGCAAGGCATTTGGGGTATTTAGTTTATCCCCTCACCTTTCCAAGAATCCCCTTCTCTTTCTCATTTTTGGGTGCTTGTCCTGACCTTGGGTTGGGGTCTGCTTGCCCTGAAGCTTTTTCTTCTCCTCCTGTTTAGCTAATTATGAGCACAAGAGCAGATGTTAGACATGCCATGATTTCCATGAGAGGCATATAATACAATGAAGCAGCTGCTGTACAGACAAAGCACAGCATAAAATATACATCAGTGAGAAGCAACTGTATTTAAGCTTACCTCCGTCTCCATCTTCAGCAGGTTTTGTCTCCTGTAAAAAAAACGTATTGCATTATTTAGAAAAGCGGACTAATAACTTCACTTAATTTTTTTTAATGATTGGTTTAGGAATAAAATGGTTTTATCTTTACAAATTGGTGATGTTTGAATTCTTTTAGCCTAGCTTCATTTCCTGTGCAATACTCCAGTTTAGGAATACCCCTGTGATCTAGCCAGTCAAAGTTTTCATATTCAACAATTAACACAGGCTGCAGTCAAAGTCAGCACCCTGTACTTGCAATAAAAGCCATTATGTTTCACTTAAACCTGTGCCAGTGAATTAGAGATAATGAAAAGAACAGAAAGAACAGTGTGTTTCTGCCTTCTTTACCAGTGCTGGGTGAGGCTTTTATCCAATAAACTGTTGCTGTTATAGAAAAAAATATGATCTCCTCCTAATTTGCTTTTTGTTTTAAATAATACCAATTAATTACATTTGAAGAGACACTATGTTGCTCAATTAAATCAAGTGGTTCAGAAGTTTATTCATGTGGGAACATTAATACATGCATGAAGAGCCACTATTTGGAGATAAAAAAAGTCCTGTCAAATAACCTCAATCTGCTCACCTCAGCTGCAGCCTTTGATTCACTGTCATCACCATTTTTCTCAGCTTGCTCTATAAAAACAGACCACATAAAACATTAGATCAAGACAGATATATAAATGCTATCTGCCATATAAAGAGATTGTTTATTTTGAGTATACCACAAATGTATTTTGGGTGGTACCTTGGTTAGCCTCCAACTCTGCACTGTCTGTCTTGTTTATCTTTGACTCTGGCTCATCAGCTGCAGTAAGTGTCTGTTTTCTCTTCTTCTGGACATCACGTTGTGGCTTCACCTGCTACAGTCAACAAAAATCAATTTGCACTCACAATTACGTTTTCTGACAAAAAACAAAAAAACAAACAACCAAAAAAAAAAAACAGACAATAAACCAGAACTCATCAACGAATTCTAGACTTAATTCTAGTCAAGGCCAATTAGCAGACTTCGTATGTCTTTCTTCTCTGGGCATTTCCTCATCAATGGTGTTAGCCTTATTTTAAGACTATCCGGGATTAGGGCAAAAAGGAAATCAAAATAAAAGCTACAAAGTGAAATCAACATCCCCACAAGTAAACAAGACAAAGAACTGGGCAGAGAGAAGCGTCACTTGCCTTTACTAAACAAAAAGGGCCGTTCCATGAAGAATTTCTGACCACATTAAATAAGAGCTGGGCAGAGTTTATATGAGCAAGTGATGTGTCAAATGTGTGTCGGGGGTTGTTTGTGGCAATAGCAGGTACTTGCACTTTAGGCTGACTTGCCAGTTGGTTGAGGATACAAAAAGGAGGGAATCAGAAAGGGCTTAACTTTTGCCCAGTGTCTGAGGAGGTCTTATTTGGCTGGAGGTACTTACTTTGTTGAGGGGTCTCTTGCGGCCTCGCTGGCGGCCAGCTCGTGGGCCCCCTCCAAAGTGCCTCCCAGGGAAGTCGTGAGGCCCTTGGGTGGAACCCTGATGGAAGCCCCCACTCTCAGGGTACATGCGGTTGGACAGGAGGGATGGGAGCTTGCCTCTACCACCTCCTGGAGAGTGGCCGTGGTGGGACTGGCCACCACTACCACTTCCCCTTCCACCGCCTAATGGAGTGGGATCAGACCTGCGGCTTCCAAACCCTCCTCCAGCTCCTCGACCCCCGGCACTTCCACCCCTTCTGGGGGAACGTCGGCCTGCTCCAGCCCATCCTCCACCTCCAGAACCTCCTCCCTGGCCACTGTTGAAGGACTCCCTCATATTCTGTCGCATTTTAGCGACTCCATAGGAAGAGGAGGGGCTGTCAAAGCCTCCTCCTCCCCCGAGCCCCATTCCCCCTCCGAAGCCCGAGCCTCCTCGCTGACCCAACAGCAGATTGTCCCCACGGCCATCACCATAACCATAGCTACCGCCGCCAGATCTGTAGAGATCTCGGGAGGAGGTGAGAGCGGAGGTGCGCGAGTCGAAAGACTCGTACTGGTCAAACCTGCAGGAGGGAGGGAGAGGATTGATAGAGAGAAGCAGAGAGCAAGGGAGGCAGGGAGGGCAGTCAGGTTTGGATTTCTCCACCTGCTATTCCTTTTCCTCCGTGGTCTCGCTTTCTCCATTTTGTTTTTTTGTCACTCCCAACTTTATTTCATGAACCACATTAGATCAGAAATGAATGATCCAAAACAAGTTAACACTCTGCTTGTGGTCTTTTATAATATAATAATGACATTTCTCTTATCATTTAGTTTAGTTTCATCCAACCACAGTTTCTGTTGGAGGTCAAACAGTATCCTGCAGATTAAGGAAATGCAGTTTCTTAAACCCAATTCCTTGTTAAAAGGATAGGCTGTGAATCCTTGAATAGGCATGAACATGGTCCGTCAGAACCAGTGATGCCCTGAGACAAGTGCAAGAGGTGAAATATCCTGGAAAGTGACAGGATTATAGTGATTACTCAGGGAAGGGGATGGAATATAAACTGGTCTTTTTTTCCAGGATTAAGGACATTTTTGTAAATACAGCAGGCAACCTTCAATACACATTTCAGCTTGACAAAGTAATATCAAGCTAATATCTGAAAACTCATCACCCTTGTGCAACCTAAAGCCAGAACACAGGGTTAGGTCACATGGATGATGAGAGAAACAAAGTGTATGAACAAATAAACACAAAGTCAAGACAAAAGCAATGTTGAAGGAGTGCTACATAAAGATGGGCTGGCTTCATGTGCAAGGATGTCAATCTGTTACAAATCAAAAAGCTGGTCTGTAATTGCGCCTTCAACGAGGGGCCATGCATTTTCAGAACATCTAAGGTTTTGAGGGATCACAACATTTCTTCCCAGCAATCAGACGGACAACGACATAGCAAATGGGGAGCAATCAAAGCTTCCTCAGATGCTGAGGCATTCAAATGCAGCCTGTGAGCAACTCACACCCTTTTCAACCCAAACAGGATTTGAGGCATACATGGTTTCACCAAGACTGAGTGTGAAATGTAAGTAAATGCCTTAGCAGGCTAAAACAGCCCAATTTACTGGAACAGCCTCACCATTCTAAAAACAAAACAACTAACTTTCCAACCACGTTGACAGGGCCTTGTTTTTTTCATAGATTTTGACAGAACTCTGTTCTACTACAGGTCCCTAACTAGGAGAAGACTTTTTGACTTTTAAGTTACAAATAGCATCAGAAGGCCAAAGCATCTTTTTCATCACAGCAAAATGTGAATCAAGACATTTACTGAGATCCTTTTTTCAGAGGACTCTAAAAACAAGCAACACTTAACTGGTTGGATACTGTCCAGGCATGACGTAACATTCAGACACAAAACTCTCAACCAACGAGATACCACATTATGACATGTGCTATGTCATTTAACTTCAAGCATGAAAGACACTGGTGGGAAATTTTGTAATCTTACTGGCATGGATGTGTGGTAGTAGTATCTAACGGAAGACGACCGTATGGATCAGAATACGTAAAAAAAATGCGTTACCTGTCACCCCGAGACCCTTTCAACCCCCCCTCCAACTGAGTGAGCATGTCCAGGCGCTGGTTGATCTTGGCAATGACTGCATCTGCATGTGTGCCTGTGGATGAGAGCAGGGATGCTCCCGAGAGACCTCTCTTCATGTGGCCTCCTCCTCCTCCATAGCCCCCGAGCCCAGACATCGAGTCCTTATAACCTCCCCCATACAGGTCAAAACCACCAGAACCTAAAATAGTCAGGAATGAATTATGGTAATGTGACCACTATCACCTTCCATACTATAATAATAATAGATCAGTGAGAAACAACTGGTCATTTATTCAAAATCCAACTGACAGAAAATACCTATTCAGATGATACTTAACATCTAAATGTCCCTCTCTCTTCTTAGAAAATGACTTTCATTCCTTTCCAATTATTGATTAAATTATTTGGGAAAAAAAGTCATACTATGATTACAATAGTACAATTGTTACTACAGTATCAATAGCAGTATTCAGTCAAAATTACATCTGATTTTGTCAATATCACCTAGTTCCATAACAAAAAAAAGCTTGGTGTTGGCTGGAGCCCTAAAGCAGTTGATTGAGTGTCTTTATACCATCATTCAGTGCAGGAGTGAATTCCTTACCTCTGCTGCCTGACCCTCCACCACCTCCCCAACTGGAGTAACCTACAAAATTTAACACATTGGTATTAGCAAACCGAGCATTAATAAATGGTGACGTTTCAAACTTAATCTCCTAAAACATGTAGATTCTTTTCTGTAATCTAAGTGGTAATTTGTTCATTAGAATAAAATGCTAAATCGTCAGGACTCAACGACCGTAAGTCATGTGTAATTAAACAATTAATCTAATAGCTGTCTGTTTATCTGATTTAGTACAAAAGTTGAATTCGCTACTGTCTCCGAGACAGTATTTGTGACTGTAATGTAAAGATAATAATAGGTTTTGAGGACATTTTTGTTGAGGCGGCCATTTTAATAACTAGCCATTAAAGTTTCTTATTCCATCCTGACTCCATTTTAACAGAATTAGCCTGCAAACGTTCTCATAGCATCTAACACGCCCTACACCAGCCCAACAATGGGCCACACAACCCTCTATGTTAGCATATTAGCAAATAAACAGTCTGTTGGCGAAGTGGCTAGCCTCGCAAGCTATGTTTCGTCAATGTTGGCTTGCAGGCCTATTTTTTCGTTTCTTCTAGCATTTATTAATCTCATTATTACCACAACAGGCAGGAAAGTATTACTTAACAGCTAGCTAACGTCTCTTTGTTTCAAGCTACAGCAGGCTATGGCTTGACTGGTGTTGCCGGCAAGCGTAGAATGTGAAGATGCTACATAGATGTAGCTACACGGCTAACATAATGAGACGATGCTACACTGATGTGGCTAACCGGAATACTCATTTAAAAATGCAGCCATAGTAAATGTATCTGCACTGGAGGTTAGGCAATATCACGCCAGTGCGATGTCTTGTGGTCCGTGTGTATTTACCAGAACCGTAGCCTCTGCCGTCCATGATATTTTAGTGCGCTGTTCAGACAATGCGATCGACACGAGCAGCGGGAGGTCCGGCTGCTGTAATACCAGAAGCCGAGTGTCGCTCCTCCGAAGCGGCAAGACGTATTGACTCCAAGGCCTCGTCACGTCACACGTATTTGGTGACGCGTTCCACCCACGTATAATTATCATGGATGTATTATACATCCACGATAATATAATACAATATAATATATAAAAAATATATATAATATAATATAGTATAATATAATATAATATAATATAATATAAATAATATTTATGATAAGAATGTTAAACAGTCAGACAGAGATGAATTCTTTTTTCGGCAGGTTTAACCGAGATAAATATTAGTATTAGTATATTTTTAAAAACCTTTGTGCAATTTAATGCCTTCACAATCCCACCAGCCACCAGCTGGATGGGTATTTAATTTAATTAAGGATTTAATTTAATTAATCATTTTTTAATGTATACATTAAAAATGATTAATTAAATTAAATTAATATCTTTGCTAAAATTGACATGTGAAAGAGGAGGACCGCACACACACAAACTTGCTCTTTTCTTCTTCTTTATTCAAACAACATAATGTTAAATGATTAATTTGCAATAATAATGCCCCAAACCCAGGGACATTCAGTCAGTTGCCACAGCTGATAGCTCAAACAGCAAGGGCGACAACTTGACACCTGGATGGTACATTGGCTTTGGTTTTGAAAACTGTTTCAGATTAAAAAAAAGAAATCTGTCTGTTGTTGTAAATTAGTTTTAATCTATCTTCAGAATTAATACATCATGGTAAAAGATATACAATAATAAAAAAATAAAAATAAAGGTGAAGGGAACAAGGGAGCAAAGAGGCTTGTACAAAGTTATACTCAGTATATAAAAAATATTTTCCTTCCTGTAATTATATTAGACATTACTATTAAACAAAAAAGGCAAAACAAACAAGAATATTAAGTAATAATGAAACAAATATTCCATTAAAAATTATAATATAACAAGAAAAAGATTTACTCATAACCGGAAAACATTTATGATGCAAAACTAAGCAGATTTGTTTTCCGATGGTGAAATGCTACGTACTGTTAGCATTTCACTCCTTGTTTCACAGAAAGTTAACAAGAGCATCTGACAAAGTTGACCTAATATAAGTGTTATAAACACACAACAGGCCCTTATGAACAGATATGTGAATCTATAATAGATATGAGCCTTTTATGTAGTTCCCAGTGGTTGTTAAGGCAGGAAATAAATAGCAATGACAAACTTGCAATGTCGTTTCGCAACTACTCTTTGCAGTGCTCAAATCATGTGTGACATTTTATCTGCACTCTGCAAAGCACCCTGCACAGATATCTAGAAATCCAGGATGAGATTACACAGTGTCTTCCTGCTGCTCTGCTGGTTCCGTCGGTGTTGCAGGATTGATGGGCGTGAGTGCAATGCTCTCATACAGCATGTCCTAAACCGAAGGGCAGAGACAACAGATGACGGAGGGGACATATATGGATACACACAAACAATAATTTCCAGGTCTCTGGTTTTGTTCTCACCTGTCCAGTTTGTACTTTGTCTGTGTCACTTAGTTCAGTGGTGGAGGTCAGAGTTTTCCTCTTCCTGGATTTTTTTTGTTATGTTATGAAAATTATTAATGTTAAAAACATACTTATTTAGTCAACAAGAAGATTTTGAACACAGGAAATGAAAGTACAGAAATGGAAATAGGAGCTTTTTTTACCTCATCAACCGGTAGAGGACAAACACAGCGGGCAGGATGAGTAATAAAATAATCAGTTTTACTGCATTCAGTATTGATACTGATTTTGCCAGGGCTGGGCAGGGATAGATGTGAGTTAGTAATGCAACATATTTTAAAACAATTAACATTATTTTGTACCTTTTTTGGCCCTTTACTGAAATCATAATCTCTGGAGTTAAGTGCCTGCCTGCTTCATTCTTTTCTACTAAATGTAAATGAAGTGTCCTTGGTGAATGGATGGAGTCACAGTAAACGTTTGTTTTTGATGGTGGATCACAGTCATGTTGGGTGACTGATGTAATTTATGTCAAAGAAAATGTATGTATGTCAAAGTATTTAAAACCATGCTCACGTATGACAGTGAGAGCCTGTTCAGATGAGCTGACGTTGTGGGGAGTTGGGACATTGCAGAAGTAGTTCCCTGCATGCTGAGTGCCAACTGGGTCCAGAACCAGGTGTTTGTTTCGGTTTCCTGGCGGTGTCAGAGGTCGACTGTTCAAGTACCACATGTAGTTTGTGTCTTCAGGGAGAGGACAGCTGGTACCGCAAGTGAGTGTGACTCTCTGGCCCTGTGTCACCACTGCAGAGGGAGTCATCGTCACTGTCAGGCCTGAAAGGTGATTAGATTGGTCATTAAATTATAAAGAAAATAGGTATGATTAAGCTTTTGTAATACCATTTATTTCAGAGAACATATAACATGCAGATTTAATGAAACAACAGAACAAGCAGAATCCAAGGGCTCCCATCCAGAAGCTCCTGGCAACTTTTGAAAAGATTAAAAAAAATTTAACTATATTAGTTGTGTGCTTATGTCTGCCAATTTTAATGCTCACATAGTTTTTTAATTTGTAAAAAATCGGTTTGGTTGACAGACATTAATTGCCTTGTACAGACATTAATGAGTATCATCTTCAGACATCTGCTGGCACAGCGTGAAGGAGTAATAGATTCTGAAAGATATTCAGGTCTTTTAAGATGAAGAATTACCTGTTACAACTAAAATCACTCCAGATAAATCAGACTTCTTAATTTTTCCGTATTGATCTTTGAATACGTATAGTCCCGAGTCACTCTTCTCCAGGTTAGTGATTCTCAACATATGGAGGTTTATTATGTTGTCATCATACTCCACACGACCAGGATCCATGGATCCATTTCCAACATTGTGCTCACCAGGTATATTTATTTTATACCATGGTTCCACAGGGATACGTTCGTCTTTGGATTGTGAGTATTGAACTGAAATGTTCACTGAGAAACCTTCCAGGGCACACATTCTCCTGCTGACATAATTACTGATCCAGCAGTGACTGTCTTTTGGGCCTGGAAAATAGATGAAAGACTTTTAGTTGCAGCTAAATTTAACCAGTCTCATCTTTTTTGTACACGTCCTATTTTCTTACAACAACTTAATTGGAAAGCAAGTCCTCAGTGCTCATTTACTTAATATGGCTGTGGACACATAAGCCTGTATAATAAAACACTGACAAAATTAATTATGTAGTAAGTGGTTTTGACTTGCCAGTTAGAGAACAGGTCAGTGAGCCAATCAGAAGGAGGAGGATCAGAGCCTCCTCTCCTCTGATTGGCTCACTGACCTGTTGTTACTAGAGCTCCAGAGAGAAGCCTGAGAGAGGAGATGTAAAACTACACTGAAATGGTTTTTGGAACTTAAAACCACAAATATATCTTCTTATGGATCAAGACTTCATATAAAACACAGGAAAGTGTAAGATATGGGATCTTTAGGAGACAGATAACCATAATCTGCATGCCTTTGGACTGTGCAGGTTTAAACCCGGGAGCTCTTTTGTGTGGGACAACACAGATTGGAAGTAATATCCTTAAAAAAAAAAAGACATTCTTGCAGCAATAATTGTAAATCACAAAAAAGCAGCAGCCATAAGTGAGATTTGAAGTTGCTAAGAGGCCAGATAGTCTCTGCTAGAATTAGTCTATAAGTATCTAATGAGGTGAGAGTATAAGCAAATCACAGAGCACTGACTAACATCATGATATTTCATATATTTTATGAATATTTAATTTTTGATTTTCTAATTTCTAAATACTTGAAATTGAAAGATGATATTTGATGAAACTCCTCAAACTGGTGTTAATATCAAGTAAATATAAGAAAAAAAAGTTGGCTCATACTCACATATGTTGTCAGAGTGCAGATATTTATGGCCTTTTATAGCACAAGACACGACTTGATAAAAAGAGCCCAACACTGTTACGTGTTGACTCTCACAGTCAGTGTATAGTTCTTTGTTCCAGTACCACACATAGGCATTTTGAGGGTCAGCCGCAGGACAGCTGCTGTTACAGGTTATTATGACACGGTTGTTCATTTTAGTCTTTTGAACCTGTAACTCTGTTGGGAGATGGGAAAATACAAGTTTCATCATTCGCTGTGATGTAGGGGTTGAAAGGTATGTCAGTATGTCTGCGGAGGTTTTGGCGAAGCTGAACCTGTGGGATATGTGAAGGAGCAGGGCTCGTCCTCTGAATTGTTCTGATAAGAACACATTCTCCCTTTGGCATAGGTCACATTGAAGCAGGTTGATGTGACAGAATCTGGACAAGAATACATGAATAGTTGAATTTAATAATAGTAAGATTTGCATGTTGTTGAGTTGAGGTTTTTAATATCACTCACCCACAGAGACTTCAGGGGCTCTTTGATCCTCGTAGCCTTTGATAGCACAGGAGTAACTGACTGCTTCCTCACTGCTGACCAGCTCTCTGTACCAGGGAGACCAGTCCTGATAGAGAAGCTTTCTGTTCTTGTACCAGATGTAGGCTGCAGGGTTTTCAGTCAGAGGACAGCTGGTGCTACACATCAGTGTCACTGTCTGTTCCTCTGTGGCAGGAATCACCTTTACCTGCAGGTCTGAGAACATGATTTATAAAATAAGAATTGATATATTTCGTCTTAAATTGACGAATAACAGGCAGCCACTGTACCTGCGACAAGGAGCTCTGTTCTGTTTCGCCAGCAGAGTTCTGCTTCCTCAGTAGTTTCGCTGCAGCAGTAAAACTTTGCATCACTCTCTCTCAGATGTTTGATTGTTAGCGTTAAATTATTCTCTTCCGAAATGTTGTACATTACATTCCCAACTGTAGAGAGCTCATTCAGGACAAACTCAAAGTGATTCCAGTGTACGGTGAACCACTTCATGCTTGAAGTGGGATGTTCAGCTGAGCAGAGCAGATCCACTGATGAGCCTTTTACAGCACAAATGCTTTTTCCTTGTCCCCGAACCTCTGTAATGGAAGACTTTATTAGGAAACATCTAAACAGATGTATATCTTATGACTATTGAATGTTTACTTATCACAACGATATGATATAGAAAAGATTAAGGAAAGATGAAAAGCTTATTCCAGTAGTTTCCACAAATGTCATCAGTTCTTTCAAATTACCACTCCTACAGTTTATGCAAAATATTGTTCATTCCCTGCTTTGTTTTTTATTACAGTTATATCACACCTATTATACAGTACATATCATGTAGTAGGAATGTATTAAAATGGGTAAATGATATAGAATACCTGAGATGAACAGGATGAAACCCACAAACACACATCCAGCTTGTGTCAACAGCATGGCTGCTGTAGTCCTTCAGTTTCTGATCAGAAAATTGATTTAATAACATAATTTGTATCTGATTTGTCAGAACGACAGCATAAAGACTATTCATAAAATACCAAAAAAAAGTAACTCACCAGTGAAAGTGGACAACAGTCTTTGGTTGAAGAGATCAGAGTGGATTCGTGGTAAGAGTGAGGGTAGGAGTCAAACAGCAACATGCAGCTGTGATATCAAAACATCTCTTCCTTCCTCTTTCAATGATAAACTGATCATTGAAATATACGTGTAATAAGATGCTCGCTTTAAAGCTTTTCGATTAACAATCACCATTTTTTTCTTTTTGATGTTTTCTGTAAAAGTATGACAATGTGGTGTGATGGTGTCAAAGTGAAAGTTACAGCAAAAAGCACCAAGAGGGAAAAATATCAAAATCATGTTAAAAATCATAATAAGAGTTAAAGTAATTCAAGAAATAATAATAGTAAAGATTCTAAATTAAAAATACAACAAATGTTTGTTGAGAAATGATGAAACACCATGGCAACAAAGGCTCAAAATTAAAACACTAAAAAGAAAAGATTCATAATTGAACTCATACATCGTGTACGTGAAGCTCAAAATATATATTAGAATTAACCTCAACAACACAGGTTCGTTTCGGGGGTAATACTGAAAGGCAATATCTCAAACTTTTCTCAGAGTTACTGAAGCAAACTTAACTAAAACAAAAATTTTAAAAAAGTCTATTTGTTTTTTGTTTTTTTACCTTTTCAAATCTATACATATGTTAGTATACTAGCGGTATTCTTATATCATGACTACAGTTCTAAGAAAAGATTCTTGTACTTGATCTACATCTTCACGTGCTTCACTCTGCCATATATGGACATATTTTACTTTTTTGCAGCTGTTTGCAGTTGCTTCATATTCATGTAGCCTAACATATCAGCAAAATACATTTCCTTTAGATGTATAAAGAGTCCAGTCATGAGTCAGTTCATATGTGGGCTGTATGTGGATGTGGTAAACCACAAATTTCATCAAACTAAATGTTGACTAAAAAACTTCACTGACTCTGAGATCCTTTTAACTTTTGATAGCACAGGATTATCTGACTGCTTCCTCGCTGCTGACGAGTTCTCTGTACCAGGGAGATCAGTCCTGATAGAGAAACTCTCTGTATGTTCTTGCACCAGATGTAGGCTGCAGGGTTTCGAGTCAGACGACAGCTGGTGCTACACATCAGTGTCACTGTCTGTTCCTCACCTTTACCTGCAGGTCTGACATGACAGTGTATAAGGTTAATGTTCACATCCTAATGTTACTTAATGAATAACTGACCAGTTTACCCCGCAACATGGAGTTCAGTTCTCGTGAGCTGAGTTTTTCTGCAACAGTAAAACTTTGCACTTTATGGTGTTATGGGCGGACCAGTAGGAATTGCTTTGAGCTAATCTCCTTGTTGTCAGAGTATGACGCTAACCTGCATCATCACACGATTCAGAATGATCTCATCGCTGCTGCAGCTGCTGATGAACTGAGGAAAGAGAACAAACTGCACGAGGAGGTGATCGATTGGTTTCATCAGAAAGGAGCGAAGGATGGACTTGGTTTTCAAGTGACCAGTGAGTCCTGCTGTAGTAATCATGCGCCGAGCAGATTGAGATTGTTGGTGCCAAATGCTTGAATTTGCTGCTGTGAGGTATAAAGCATATTTTTATTGTCCCATCTTTCAGAATGTGAATTTGACCATTGAAGGCCCAGTGCAGGACCCCACGGCGGTAGAAGTAATCGGACGGATATACATGAAGTCAAAGAAAAGCAGTCTTCCACCCATAGACTCTAGATGCTTTGTATCTTCCCTGGTGATGCTCTTCACTGCAGCCACCTTCCACTCTTACTTGTTGTGGGCTCTCTGTCTTTAGTGTGGTCTACAGCAAAGGCAACGCAGCTCAGTCAGAATGAGGTGATTGACTCAGTTAAGAATAGTCCAGCTGAAAAGCTCCTTGGTTGCTTTGGATGTATTCGTTCCACTGAGTTTTGGTGCTTTGTCTACGTCTGCATTCATCCCGTTGCTTCCGTCAACATGTGGAATCGTCTATAAATGCCAGTGTGCCGGTTCTCCCTGCAGCCAAACATGTCCGAGCCACAACAGAACCACCAACATGTATGACAGATGAGGTGGTGGCTGCGGGTCATGAGCTGTTCTCTTTTTTCTCTGCGCTTTTTCCTTTCCATCATTTAGATGGAGGTTGATTTCTATCCGTCGGCCCTTAGAACTTTGTTCCACAACTCCACTGGTTTCTTTTTGTCTGTTCGTGTTTTGCTGGCCTTTCTGTTTCTGAAGCTTACCAGGGGTTTGCATCTCGTGGTGAATCCGCTGCAATTATGGTCATGATATCGTCTCATTATGCTTGTCAAGGAAACATGTCCACCCTTCATCCCAGAGAGCATTCTTGACTTGCTGTGCAGTCATAAAGGGATTTTTCTTCACCATGCAAAAGGCTTTCTGCTCTTCCACAAGACTTGTTTACCATTTTTCTAAATGTTTTTGTGTGCTCCTGCTTTTTTTTTTTTTTTTTTTTTTTAAATCTACCCAGCTGTTGATTTTTGCAAACCAACTATCTTTGATATTTTTATATCTATCTTTTTTTGAGCCTCAAAATTCTGTTCTTCACATACATGGTCACTTTGCTCCTTAAATTGATCAACTGACATAAATTCAAAAGAAATGTGTTTATTTTACATTTTTATTACATTGCTGATACAACAGCAAGAGGAAAGCAAACTGTTCACAAAAGGTGAAGTATTTAAGCTGCATTATTGTTTTCTGACCACCTGGGGGCAGAAGACTTATCATTGCCTTCAAAAAGCTGTTATGACCAACAGTCTAAGCAAGTTATTACAGCCAGCATAATGAACAAGTGTTTATATTCATTGGGAGATGTTTCTGTCCATCTCACAAAAGCATGACCAAAGATCTCAGTGATCTTTGTATTTTGTTGCACAATATGCAGCAGAGTGCACTCCTCTGTCAGAAGGGGTCAAACTGAAGAGGAGCGAATGAGTAAAATGCCGTGTGTCGGTTCCCAAAACGCAAGTAGACATTACTGTCTTCTGCTGCTCCGGTTTCCTCCGCGCTGCAGTTGCAGGATTCATGGCCGGACCTGAGCTGTTCTCAAATTGCAAGTCAATCTGCAGAGTAGTGTAAACAGAGAGATTGACAGAGGAAAACATGTCAGTTTGTAGCTTTTAAGATTCTGTACTCACCTTTGACCTTTGTCATCAGGGCTCAGCGCCGGAGGTCCAGGTTTTTTTCTTCTTCCTAGATACATTTTGGTCATAAAATACTAATAAGTGTAATTAAAAAGACACCCATCACGTCAGTAATAAGAAGCTGGTAAAAGTGAAAGGATGTAAATTGAAATCTGTCAAGACTTTTACCTCAACCACAGGTGGAAGACAAGTAGAGGAAGCGGGAGCAGCAGTGCAACAGTCAGTCTTACTGCATTAATGATCGCCATCGAATTCCAGAAAGCTGGAGAGAGATGGATGTAAGATTTGTGTTGGCAAAACTTTAGGAGAATACAAAAGGAGATAGGTGTTGTACACAGTATGTTATTTCCGGTTAAGATGTGAGTTTCATATGCAAAAGTGCTTCTAATATCTAATATTAATAATATCAAAAGCCATGCCCACCCTGAACGGTGAGGGTCTTTTCATATGAGCTGATGCGTTCGTGGGTTTTAACAGCACAGGAGTAGTTTCCTGCATGGTGACTGCTGACTGGGTCCAGAACCAGGTGTTTTTTTTGGGTCTCTGGCGGGGTCAGAGGTCGTCTGTTCAAGTACCAAATGTAGTTTGAGTCTTCAGTGAGAGGACAGGTGGTCCCGCAGGTGAGTGTGACTCTCTGGCCCTCTGTCACCACTGCAGAGGGAGTCATCGTCACTGTCAGGCCTGAAAGATGCGTCAGATTGCTCACTAGGTGTAAAAGAGACGCTATTATGTGAAGTTTGAAACTGGCCTGCAATCAGGAACACATTTTAATTAGAGTTATCTCAAGCTGATCCTATCAGGGCCAGTCCAGGCATTTTTAGCGGCTAAAATAAAGACCCTCTCCCTAATGACAGCCGGGTTCTGCAGTGTGGCAATTTTGCTGCTTATGCGAATGAAAATTAGTGTGTGTGAATGTGAAAAATGATCTGGTCACACTGTTCATTTACCCCAGTTGGCCAAATACACTGGAAATTTGCTGATTTTCCAATGGTAACAAGTCTCTCCTCTCTCTCTCTCTCTCTCTCTCTCTCTCTCTCTCTCTCTCTCTCTCTCTATAGCTTAGAGCAGTGTAAAAGACACTCAGGCAGCAGCCTCTCATTTCTAGCTGTTATATCAGCTGTCGTCAGTGAATTCTGTGAGTTACTTGATGGCAGACCAAAATAAAACTTGGCCTTCCAGTAGCTGATGAGATATTTCAGTCTGGACCAACTGACTGACAGGCCGACATCTTGAGACCCATCCTGAAAGACATGGCTCTCGGTGAGCCATAATTTAACTATTAAACATAAAAACTATTTAACAAAAAAAAAGGCATCTCTTAGATAATTGGTCAGATTTTGATGAAACCATAGGTGCATACATGTTTTGGACGAGCGAATTACCTGTGACAACCAAAGTCACTCCAGGTGCGTCAAGCCGTTTCTGTTCTCCATAACCTGCTCGGAGTCTCAGTGTGTATTCTGCTGAGTCCTTCTTCCTCAGCTCTTTAATACTCATGATGTGGTTATTATTCATCCTGTCATGATACGATACACGGCCTCCAGCCTCAATCCCGTTTTGAGCGTCTTCCTCACCACTTTGCTTGAGTTTATACCAATATTTAAACATAGGCTGCTGGTTGCGGAGGTACGAGTACTGACTTGAGATGTTCACCGAGGAGCCCTGCAGAGCACAGATCCTCCTGCTGACGTAACTCACACTCCAGCAGCTCTCATCCTCAACGCCTGAGAGACAGAGGAGGAACTCAGAAGTAAATGATTATGGTCAATGCTTGAATCTGATTATTAACTGACAACAACGACCATGAACTGAGTGATTGTGGCAGAACGGAGGAATATTCATTTAACGTCCACAATAAAATATTTTTAAAATTTTCCACTGTTTAATCCAGGGGTAGCTGTAACATAACAGACTGTTTAATAAACAAACTTCATTAGGAATACGGTATGGACAGAAAAGAAAATGTCAGAATTTGTTAGTTGTAACAGACCATAATTTATACTCACAGACGGTGGCGGAGAGCAGATCTTCATGGCCTTTTACAGCACAGGATAATCTTTTATTATTAAAGCGGGAAACTGCAAACAGTGGACTCTCAGAGTGTATGAGTGTGTGTCCGTCTTGGTACCACCTAAAGGCAGTTTGAGGGTCAGACAGGGGACAGCTGGTGGTACACTTCAGTACAGCATATCCCCCTGCTGCGCTCTGCCTTTGAACACGTACTTCTGTGGAGAATAAAGCAAAGATAGAACAATGTGAACAACAACAATAATAATAATAATAATAATAGCATGATCTAGATTCCCGGTGTCTTGTAGATCAGTCTCTGGTGATCGGATCAGAAGTGAACGGCTCTGAGTACAAGTGTGAACGCACCCAAGACACAACTGAGGAAGCATTTGAGATCTGATCACTCAGACCTCGTTCGGAGGTGGTCTGAGCCACACGTGGTCACATCCTCTCAGTAGTGTGATGCGTTCCTGGGCCGCCTACTCTACTGACATCCTCTGCCACAGTCTTAGTCCAGCCACAGTTACATAATGACTTGAAAATATTCAAATGGCTAAAACTTTATTTCATTGTAGAGCTGTGCACAGGACATTGATTTGATTAACCCCTCCTCTCCCTGCTCTCTCTCTCTCTTTCTATCACAAACACATTGACACTGGCAGGGAAGTGAGATCCAATCATGCTTGGTCACTCTAGACGCATGTGTAGATGTATTTTATAGCCAAGTGTGAACTGACGTAGTTAGAGCTGACAACTTGTGATTGGATGACTGAAGACACATGTTAATGCCAGGTCTGAACAGAGCCAAGGTGTGATTTTTGTTGGGAGTAGTAATTATCTCATCCATGTACTTGGCCAACTGCTGCATGAAGTTGGCATGCTTAATTGACAGTTTTGAACGATTACATTGTCAGAAGCCGTGGGGGGGGGGAGGGGCTACTGGAGGTGTGTTTGTGGAGTGTATAGGAAACTTCACCTCTGGGATATGTGACGGAGCAGGGCTCATCCTCTGATTTCTGCTGATAAGAACACATTCTCCCTTTGGCATAAGTCACGCTGAAGCAGGTGGACGTGACCGAATCTGGACAAACACAATGAGATTCAGTATTTTTATTGGTGAACATGGTCACAGTTTTCAGAAGTTCAGCCAAACATTTTGTAATGTGATGAGGAGCTAGATGTTGTGACTCACCCACAGAGACTTCAGGGGCTCTGTGATCCTCGTAGCCTTTGATAGCACAGGAGTATCTGACTGCTTCCTCGCTGCTGACCAGCTCTCTGTACCAGGGAGACGAGTCCTGATAGAGATACTTTCTGTTCTTATACCAGATGTAGGCTGCAGGGTTTTCAGTCAGAGGACAGCTGGTTCTACACATCAGTGTCACTGACGTTTCCTCTGTGGCAGGAATCACCTTTACCTGCAGATCTGAGATGACAGTATATATGGTTAATGTTCATATCCTAATGTTACTTGTGAGCTATAATGAGTGACTGACAGACAGTGTACCTGCAACTTGGAGCTTAGTTCCACCGGACCAGCAGAGCTCTGGTTTGTCTGTGTGCTCTCTGCAGCAGTAAACATGTTCATCACTCTCTCTCAGATCACTGATCGTCAGAGTGAAGTTACTCTCCTCAGACATGTTGTATGTCACACGATTTCCATCTGGCGAGAGCTTATTCTGAACAATTTCATACTCATCCCAGTGTGGAATATACCAGTTCATGCTGGAAGTGGGATGTTCTGATGAGCAGGGTAGATTCACTGATGAACCTTTTAAAGCACAGATGCTGCTTTCTTGTCCCCAAATTCCTTTGGCAGAAGCTTTCATCACAAAACATTTGGATAAATACGAGTCTTTCTATATTAATAACTGCATAAACAATTATATATAAATAGTTTAAACAGTTTATTTCAACAGCTTTTTAAAAATAAATAAATACTGTAATTTCTACACAAAATATGATAATTTTCTGTTTGTTCTTTTGTTTAGTTTTTACAGTAGACCTTTACTTCTCATGTATCACATAAACTGTATATCTGCTTACAATTTAATATTAATAGTAATATATAATTGATATAAAATGAACAGACATCCATACCTGAGATGTACAGGATGAAAACCACGAACGTACGTCTGATTCCAGTCAGCATCATGGCTGTTGTAGTCGCTCAGCTTCTAATCAGAACACAGATTGTATTATATTATTATTCCAAAAAGCTTTTGGTCAAGATCGACATGAGTTTACTTGGAACAAACAAAACAGAATGGACACTCGATCAGTGGAGGTGAACAAACAACATGCAGCTCTAAACCTCACTTCCTTCCGCTTGATGTCATTATTGTTTTTGGTAATGAGGCTATTTATATTAATACTTTTTTACACACATGTACCTAGTGTATTGTGTTGCAATATGTAGTCTTGGACAGCAGTGTTTGTTCCCCAGAGATGTGTTAAAGTTCAGGTGTGGCAGCATGAGCTATACGGCTGTCAGTGATAGAAGTGTTTGTGGTTTTGTTTTTCGATCAGAGCTAAACCTGTGAAGAGGAAACTCGAGCTCTTAATAGTCCTGGATGGTTACCCTTATATTTGTTTTTGTACGATGCATTCAGAAGGTATTCAGACCCCTCTGAGTGTTATGTGTTAAAAATATGCATTTTAAAGTCATTGCAAGTGAGTTCTCATAATATGCATAAGTAAATAATTTGTAAGTTTTGTTGTGAAAAATAAATTAAATAAATAAAAAAAACAAAGATTGGTGGTGTGGTGGAGTTTTCACTGCTGCAAGATTTCACTATTTCTCAGTGACTTTAAAGTGTTATGGAGACAAATCTTACCCTACTTCAATGAGATAATTCTCTTTTTAAACATAATGTTTAAAAAAAACATAATGTTTAAAAAGACATTACGTTTAGTCCTGCTGCTGTCTAATGATGTTCATTGTCTCCCTCTAGTGGTTTTATGTGGGAACTTACAATTTGAAGTCTATTCAATGATCATTGTAGAAAATATTGCGACAACTTGCAACTTTTTACATGACTTACATAACAAGTTGAGACCCAATGAGATCCAATATTTCACACAAAAAAAGCAAAGATTTTTTTCTGCTCCCCTATCTCATCCCAGGACCTCTCACATTTATCTGACGGAGCTGACCCTGGAAGTCACTGGATTCAACTAACTAACTAAATATACAGTTGATAAAGTAGCTACACCATTAAAAAGCTTACAAATTAATGCATTAACAGTCTGGTAATAGATGAGTCACAGGGGCCAAGTACTTTTAGTTTAGCTGATAATACTTCATGTAGAGTTTTGAATGCAGCACTGGAATGTTTTTACTTTGTTATATGACTTAAGTAAAAGGTCTGAGTACTGATAACCTCACATAATTCCCATCGTTGCTCCACCAAACCTCCACCTGTTGGCTAATCAGCCAGAGTAAGTGAAAACACCTGTGTGGGAGTTTTTCACATTTTTTCAAGTCTGTCTTAAAGCAATACTCACGTTTTAAAGATTGATCCGTGGCTGTGATCTTAAAAGGGTTGTAACTAAAAAAAGATACACACTTGATGTTGAAGCTTGATGTTTTAGTTTAGCTACTTCAGCAGAACTTTTAAATGCATTTAGAGGTAGTAATTGGAGTTTTTTTTATTACAACTCATAACTCTGTAACTCATAACTCTTTAGGGCATAGGGTGTGTGTGATATATATTGTCCAAGGCAGACTTGAAAAATGTGAACCTACTGTACTCTTTAAACTTTAAACACACACACACACACACACACACACACACACACACACACACACACACACACACACACACACACACACACACACACACAAGTTCAGACTATCGTGAGAGTCAACAGCTGGAGGTTGGATCTCTATTCTGGCATTTTTCTCTCTCTCACTCTCTCTCTCTTCCACTTTCCCAGTGTCTCTCCACCTCTCTCTCTCTCTCTCGCTCATTCTCTCCCAGTGTCTCTCACCCCCCCCCCCCCCCTTCTCTCTCTCACTCCCACTCAGACAGCCTCTTCCCTCCTCTCCGCCGCTCCGGCAGCTCAGTTGACCAGCGTCGCAACCGAGCGATGCGCCTCCAGGAGAACCTCTACCTTTGTGCGGCGGGTTTGACATTCACATCGCAGCCTACACCCTCACGTGCGACTGACATTTAGTTTTTTCCCCCCCTCAGTAGTAATTTTTTTTTTTTAGCTTACGTCAGTTTCATTTTGAGAGAAAACTATTCACAGGACAAGGTTTTCGATCTGAAAACTGACCTCTCGAAACAGGCATTTTTTCCCCCTCTTGAACGATCCCCTGTGGGAGGATTTGCTTTCACTGTACCGATTTCTTTTATTTTGAAACCAGCCGGTGTCAATTGATGATTTTATCGAAGATGGTACGGGAAACGCCGGACAAACTCGCTTGATTTTTGGTAAACTGTGTCCTCAGTTGTGTTTATTGGAGGCTCGAAAGCATCTTCAGGCAGACTACAGGGAGCAGAGGAGGCTGTTTGACTGTCTACAGGCTGTTATACGGTAAATGCTAACGAGACTCAACCGCTGGCTTGTCCTCTTTATCCTATCAATCCTTTATGTTCCTCTATTGCTACTCATATTACTGTTCCTAATGTGTCGGTGCTGCTCAGGCATGAGTTTGACGTTGCTCTCAGTTTTCTTACATCTACTATGACATCACCAGGCCATGTTAAAATTTACAGTCGAGACTTAATAATTTTAACCTTTATATAAAATCCTATTACAACTGCAATAGGAATTTACATTTTCATATACAAGTCTGTTGGAGATGGGGTCCAAAAGGTGTCAGACTGTTTTGAATATGTAGTTTTATGCTACATGGTGTATGTTGTGTATGCGTGTGCATTGGTGAATTGTAGAAAAAGATGTAATCTGAGTGAATCTGTGTGCAAGTGTTTAGGTCCACAACCACTAAAAAATAATGAATGCTTAATGTACCTTTTACTTTTGAACATATCATAGTGTCAATGGTGGGCACAAGTTGACAAAAGAGTTATTTTCCCACAAAATTAAAATGCAATAGTAGTGTAAATCTTTTCAATATTTGGTGTTCCCCAAGTGTCTTTCCTTGGCCCTCTGTAATTCTACTTATAAACCTGTTGCAAAGACAAAACTGTAACTGTAGATAAATTCAGTTAAAAGATAAGTCCTGATATGATATTGCCCCTCTGTGTGTGTAGAAGATGATTGCATGTATAACATTATTCTCATGTAAATCAGTTGTGTTACATTTAAACTAAAATAAATCAATTATTTAATTGATAAATTAGTCAATTAAAAGAGTCAATCTGCAATAATTTTGATAATTTGTTTATTGTTGAAAATAATATAATAGTTGCTGGTTCTAGCTTCTTAAATGTGAGAATTTGCTGCTTTTGTTTTTCTTATATAATAGTAACTAAAAATCTTTTATCAATATCAACAGTTTTGGACTAAAACATTTGAAGACCTCACCTTGGATTTTGGAAATTTATTCTCTGACATTTTATGGACAAAAGAATCAGTTGAGAAAATAAGCAACTGATTCATTGATAATGAAAATAATTGTTATTTGCAACCCTAGTTCTATGCTCCTCTTCCTCTAGCTCGTCTCAGATATGGAGTTCCTCAGGGTGCTATCCTGGGCCCTCTGTTATTCTCCTTACATGTAGTTCTGCTTGGTGAAAACACTATGTTGATTTTAACTGATAATGAGTCTTTTTTGTCACAAACTTAAACATTAAGACCAGATATCTGCAGACGTGATGAAATACTGGCACAGTGTTGATTACAAGAAGGAATATATATGGCTTGTACATAGTCCTCACCTGCAAAGTGACAGAATTATATATTTGTTCTTGGATTAAAACAATTTATATGTTGAACAATGAAGCAGAAAATACATTTCATTTTGCTTCAAATAAACTAGTCTGTGTGAAGACAGAAAAGCTTGTTCTTACAGAGAGGTATAGATGCAATGAAACATAAAAATGGGGATAATGGCACATTCGGAGGCATTTATAGTGTCGTAGTCAGTTGTATACAAGAAAAGTAATAGGAGTTGTACAAGAGAGGGTGGGAGAAAAGGTAAAATCTTGCCTAATGTACTTTCTCACCTCAGTACACCTGGCCAGTTGCTGAGTATAGTTTTTGTTGGATTGAAGGTTACGAAAAGTAAAAAAAAAAAAAAAAAAGGTCAGGCGCAGCCCCAAAATAATAAAAATGTGTGGAGAAATGGTTTCAGATGCTGTTCAGTTCCCATATTGGGATATTTTGCACTTACAAACAACCTTTTTTGTTGTTCAGGTATCAGGATCTGTCTGTGGCATTAATGGACAGTGTTTTAGTTTGTATATCTTGCTCTGATCCAAAGTGGGACCTTTGAGTATGACATGGTCATTCTGACCACGTGGACCAAGTGGAGAAGGGTGGAGACAAGACCTTTGCTTCCCTTGTTTTCCTCTCAGCAGTTTGGGTCATAACATCCCACAAGTCGTCTGCCCCCGTGACACCAATCATGACTCCTCATCCTCCCTATAGGATGATACGCCTCTGCATTAGTAAAACTTCCGAAACTCCAGCTGCACTGATTTTCATGCTTCACTTAAACTTAAACTCCACGGGGTCCCAAGAGGCAGGGCAGGTTTTGGGGAGTCACCCATGAGCACACTAGCACCACTTAAACTCCTTAGTGATTTTTCTGTGATGCATCATGGTGGTCGAGACGAGGAGTTTTTCAGAATATGAGGTTTTCATGCGATGGCAGTGATGTGCAGGTTGCAGGCTTGTTGCATCATGCTGTTCTCTAAAGGTTGGAGCGACGCTCATGGATGGATTTTAGAAAAGGCCCAGAGCCAAGCAAACTCCTTTCCTGTTGTTGTTGGGCGCGTCTGCTTAGCAGCCCCCTCTCCACCCACACTGTCTGCTGCAGGGTGGGAGGCTGCTCATACATATGGCATACTGTATGTGTGTGTGTGTGTGTGTGTGTGTGTGTGTGTGTGTGTGTGTGTGTGTGTGTGTGTGTGTGTGTGTGATCAGAATAGTGTGTATGTAGAAAGGAAGGAGGGAAGAAAGGAAGAATGATTGAAGGGCATGGGGGAAATAAGAACAGTAGAGTGAGAGTGTGAATAAAGTGAAAAAATGAAGAAAAGGCGAAAGAAAAATGTTACAGAAAGAAAGAAATGGGTGAAGAAGAGGTAGTCCAAGAAATAAAGGAGGCAAAACAAAGTAAAAAGAAAGTTGAGGGGTGAAGGAAGAGAGGTAGGGATGAACGGCGACCTGATGACTGAGAGGTTTTTACAGTGACACCCAGCTGCAGTGTCCCCAGTTGGAATCGACTGTCGTCTGGATTCTGGAGTAAAGACGTAAAATGCCTGAAAAAGTGAAAGAAGAAAAAGAAAAAAAAGAGAGTAACAAAGTGGAGTATAAGTAAATAAAAAAGCAAAGGAGGTAAACAATAGAAGAACGAATGAATGATGGGAAGAAGGAGAGATGATGTAAAGAGGGAGAATAATAGAAGAAGAAAGAGAAAATGAAAGAAAACAAAGATTGGGAGAAAGTAAAATATAAGGAGGAAGAATGTGGAAGAAAAAAAGTAAAGGAAGAAAAATGGCAGAAGGAATGAAGGAAGCAAGGAATGCTTTAAAAAAAAAAAGTGACAGCAGATAGGATTGAATATGATATGAAAGAAGTGATCACAAAACATGAAAAAGAAGTGAAGGAAAAAAGAATGGCGAATGGGATAATAAGGAGAAGATAAAAGAAAAATTGGCAAAAAAGAAAGAAAAAAGTGAAGGAAACAATGGCAGCAAGAAAGCATGAAGGACAGAATCCAGGAAGAAAAAAAGAGGAGGAGGAAGGGAAAAAGAAAGAAGGAAAGAGGAGAACGAAGGCAAAATAAAATACAAGGTGAAATATCCAAAGAAAGAAGAAGGTAAAGTAAGTGAAAGAAAGAAAGAAAGAAAACCCAAACTGTTGTTATGCAACTGAAAGGGGAGTAGAGGGGGACCTGTGATGACCCTCCTCTTCCTCCTCCTCGTACCTCCAGCCATCCTGTGCTCCCAACCTGGACCCCCACCCACCCACCCACCCACCCCACGCCCCCCACTGAAGCCCCCCATGTGGCTGCTGGGTTCGGCCCTCTGTTGTCTCCCTACTTTCCCTGCTGTTTGTACATGATGGGTTCAGCGGGTTCAGCCCAGCTATAAAAGCTCCACTCCCCCTCTTTCTCCCCTGCGGCACAGGCAGGAGTTAGCAGGCCTCATATGGGAGGAGGGTGGGAGGTGGTGGTGGTGGTGGTGGAGGAGGAGGAGGCCTCCCCTGGTTCTCCTCTTCTACATAACTCGTTTCGACTTTATTTTCTCCTCTCCTCTCCTCTCCTCTCCTCTCCTCTCCTCTCCTCTGTCCTCCTCTCTCCTCCTCTCCTCTCCTCCCCTCTCCTCTCCTCCCCTCTCCTCCCCTCTCCTCTCCTCTCCTCCCCTCTCCTCTCCTCTGGCTCGCTCGCTGGCTGTGGTATCGTTTTTGAGCCCAGCCCTGGACCAGACATTCATTTTTCTCCTCTTAGTTTCTAACCACTAACTAACCACTGGCTCCCTGCATCCCCCCCCCCCTCTCCTCCATCTGAGGAATGTCTTATTCACCTCCTCTCTCTGTCTTCCTCCTCTGATTCCTACATGCCAAAAGCTCACATGCATCTGTGCCAACATCTGCAAATAAACAGACAAATGTACACACATGCTTTGAGCACAGATAGCATCAACTTTGCCAACATGCCGACACAGTTCAGTAAACACACAGACATGCACACACACAAAAAGAACCCCCCCCACCCACCCACCCCCCCATCAGTATGTGCCGACCACCTGTGAGGGTACACACACATCCATAAACCTCCCTTTCTTCTCCCTCTCTTTTCCGTTATCCTCCTGAGAGCCCAGCGCCGGGGCCTTCCCTTCCAAACCAAACATAGACCAAATTCCGCAAACCCCACCCCAGCACCCCCCTCCATCACTCCCCCTTCACCCCTCTCTCTCCCCCCTTCTTATTCTCCTCTCCCCTCCCTTCCACTCGCTGCCTCTCTCTCTCTCTCTCTCTCTCTTTCTTCTCTTTCTTTTCGGCCTGTATTTGAGGAAGGAGGCAAATGAAAAAGGCCTGACACAGAGAGGGAGTGAATCAGGAGCAAAGAAAAAAGTATGTCTTGGCAAAGTTGGGAATAATGATTGTAAAGAGGGATCAAGTGGCATGGCAGATGGGCGTAGGATCAGAAACGGGCAGAAATGGTCCATAGATGTGGACTACAATGGGCCGAGTGTTGGCTTATTTCCTGGCTGCTTTGATGATGCTGAACCATTGCTTTGCCGCCCGCCTCTATAGTTTTTAGCTGCAGCTAACGGATCACATGTAATCAGATGGTTGTTTCTTCAAATAATCAATTGATCATCTAGTCAATAGAAACCTGCCCCTCAGTTTCCCAGAGAAGCAAGGATCCTCGGGACACTGGAATCATTGTATTGTATTGGGTTCATTTTCTGTTGAATTTTTTCAGCACTATTCTCCACTTGGTGATATATAACGGACAGAAATGACAACTTTCGATTTAAATAACGGAATACCGTGCAAGTGAAATAGTGATATTAAAAACATCCTCGCAAAATACTGTAGGTGGTGCTGGAAGATTGGTGGCGCAACAGCTCGTTGAGTTAGTTGCAACATCATTTCCAGACGAAGAAGTCAATATTAGGCAATTCTGGAAAACCCTGAATTACATTCGATGACCACATTTGAGGTTTTTTTTTTTGTTTTTTATGTCCACTGCCTATGTTTTTTTTTTCTTTGTTTACCATCTGCCACATGGTTTGGTTGAAAACACTTGATCCATCTTAGAGGCTAACTGGTGTAACTGCTGTAGGTCCTCGGAGTAAGATGTCAGTATTTAGATATAATGAATAATATATTGAATGATGCACTTTTTTCGATACTTATTCCCTTCCTGTCCACCTGTCTCTCTTGCTTCAACTATGTTGTTCACTTTTCACAGTGTCTGTTCTCTCCTAATCCCTTCCTTTCATCAACTCTTTTCTCACCCTTAAGGTGCAAAGACCATTCTCTGTTTTGTTAAGATTCAGACCCACATACGCCGAGCTACTTGACGCAAATCCACAGAAATCAGGGTGAAATTGGCGGGTAGGTTTAACTCAGTGATTCATTGTTTTGAAGACTTTTGAAGGAAACTGCAGCGTTTATTTACCTGTGTAGCAGCTTTTCCTCGCCCTCACAAGTGCTTGCTGGCAGGATGGAAAAGCTTTAAGGTGGTTTGACCCTGAAACCGCAGTAGAAATGAGTACAAATTGGATTTTTTTTATTTCAAATGGCATGTAACTCCTATACACAGAGACCATTGAATAGCAGTTCTACAGGCCTCATAATGCCTGTTAGCATTAAAATGTTATTGATTCTTCCTGCTTAACTCTCCGCTGACTTTTTTCCAGCTCATTACTCTGTTATTTGATGGAGCCCTTTTCCCTTTCTCTCCCTCTTTGTTTCCCCACTGAGAATGAGAGGAACGGCCTACAGTACAGCTGGGATTGGTTATTATTTACTGACTTGGCACGCGCACACATACACACACACACACACACACACACACACACACACACACACACACACACACACATGCATGCATACACACACACACAGTGGAAACAAATTGGGTGAATCTGCTCTGCACGTAGGAATGTGAGGCGCATGTGTTTGTGTGTTTTAGGTCTGGATGACAGAGCTGAGGGAATGAAAGAGGGACGTAGAGAGAGAAAGAAAGGAAAAAGAAAGACATAAAGGAGGAGAAAGACAGAACAGACAGAAAGAGAAGGAAAATGACAGAGAGAGAGGGAGAGAGAGGAAAAGAGTTTGATTTCTGGGATACAGACTGATCTTGGCCTCGTCTGTCATCGAAGGTTAAAAACACTTTTCTCCCTCAGTCTTTCTGTCTCTCTTCACCAACTCCCCTCCTTCCTTTCTCTGTCTTTCATTTCCTATTGTTTCTTCCCTATTTCTTCCTTTCCGTCTTCATACTTTCAACACAACCCAGAATATCTGCACTCATCCCATGGACCTCTTCTTCACCCTCCTCTCCATCTTTAGTCTTTCTCTTTCCCTCAGTCCTCAGAGGGCGTCGGTGGATGAAAGGATCGTGGAGGGGGGGGGGGGGGGGGGGGGTCTGTTGCTCCGCTGGCTGATGGTGAGGAATTACAGGGAGGGAAAGCAGAGAAGAGAAGTGAAGAGGTTTCTGTGTTGACCTTGTCCCGCTGCCAAACGGTTGGATGGAGGTGGTGCAAGGGATTATGGGTGGGGGTTATGAGTGAGGAGAAGGTATAGGGAGAGAAATAAATGAAGAGAGACAAAGCGGAGAGTGGGCGATCTACTATTATGCAAGAAAAAAGATTAGGAGAGAGAAAGTTGTGGTGGGAGAAATGAGACAGTAAGATACACACACGTCTTAATTCAGAAGCTCAAACAAAACATCTTAAAAACAAGGATTCAACAACAGAAATAAACATACGCCCCCACCCCCATCCCCCTCCCCGAGGTGTAATTGCTGCGATCTGCTCAGTGTCAGTGCCATCTTCCTCTCCTTGACTATATACACAACCAGTGTTTGAGTTTGTGCCTCTCAGGGAGGCTGTGATATTAAACTCTAAATATACTTTCACAAATGTAATGATTTATGTGATTTTTGAAGTAAAACTTCTTTATGACATCGACTTTCACTCCAAGCCACTGAAAATAGAAGTTTCTGATTGGTTGGCAGACGTCTGTTAGACTCATTTAAAAGGAGACTGAAAAAAGATTTGGTCAACAGTTAAATAACTGATCTAAATCAATGCACTGAGTATATTAAACTGCAGTCAACCAACAAGAGTGGTTCTGCTTGATGTTACCAAATGATGAAACAGACTTAACCATGTGCTGAACCGACTGGAGAGAAACTTTAAAGGAGCTATTTGTAAGTTTTGCTACACAGTCAGCGTCTCCAGCAACGCCAATGTTAGCTGTTGTCTCTATCATGTCTATTTCTGCTACTGAAGTTAGCATGCTAACCAGTTAGCTCTGGCCTGTCACTGTAGCCTCCAACCTGCCCTGAAGTCGTAGCGCTGCTCAGAGGGCGTATTATAACCTCTTGTCTTGTAAACGTAACGATGGCTGAAGCTCTATTGTCCAGCTCTAGTCACTAACGTGATGTGTCTGCTGTTTGGTGGTGGGCTTATATAGCCTACAGTGGGTTTAACAAAGCGTTCTGGCTGAAAACAACACTATTACAACCACAGCAGTGAAGTTAAAACCAAAACAACTCCACAGAGCTGAGGGCAAATGCAGAGCAGGTGACGACTCTCTCTCTCTCTCTTTCGTGTTACACATAGTCTTTTAAACCATTGTTAATATAATAATACTGATTAGCGCAGCTTTAAAATATGTAAATAAGTACAATTAGCTCTGATTCTGTAAAGAAAAAGTTTTCCGTATAGCTTCCCTCTATGAGAACATGATTAAAATTAGTAAACATCATAGTCAGCTGTGAAGGAAGCAGCCAGGGAGGAAGATGATCCAAACAAAACTTGCTCCAAACTGGTATCATCTTGGAGTTTGTATATTATGACTATACATGGTTAAGTTCATCTTTGAGCTTCAGGGGGATGAACTGGGATGAGGTGGGTTTATCCGTTATTACAGCCCCAGCTGATTTCCTTTCCATTCGTACAGCCCCCATCTTTCTCCAGATATTTGTTTTCTGTCCACTGTTTGTCTAAGAATGAACTCCATTGACTTCTTTCTATTATCCTTACTCTCTGTTTGCAACATTTGTAAAGGTCGTTTTTCATCTCCATACACTCAGTTAACAGTATTTTGCAGAAAAAAAAAAAAAAAAAAGTGTAATTCAACGATTTGTGCTGAACTGCTTCGTGCTCTGTGGCTAGAGTTTCCACTTTTTCCAACATGGTGTTCAACAACCCAGAGATTGTGTCTGAACTTGTTCCACTCTGTAACTGTGGACAGGAAATACAACAGTTTTTGCAGTCATGAAAAATGGAGCTCTGCCTCTCACTGAGAATGTGTCAAGGCTGCACTGCATTCTGGTCTATTGGAAAAAAAAAAGAAAACTAGACTAGAGGAACAAATAATACCAAAACTAAACCGTGTTAACATATTCCACAGAAAAAAAGTCTAATTTTAAAGATCACTTAAGACATTAAGAAAAATTCTCCAACAAATAAAAAAGGATTCAATAAATGTATCACCGCCTCTCACTGTGCTTTTAGCATTTAATATTCTTCTATACAAACTTATGTTGTTATGACAATGTCGAATAACTGTATATAATTTGTAGTACTTACTTTAGCCTGTGTCAAACAGTAAAATATAACTGCTTGTCCACCTATTTAGCATTTGTAAGCAGTAGACAAACATTTCATAAATAGTTTATAACACACTGTAATAAAGTCTTATGCAGCTTTAAGGACATTTTTAACTGTTGATTATAACATCATCCCTTTTCAGTTCATGTCAGGTGTGTACCACTGCAAAGACATGAACTTCCAGGGACGTTGTTGTCAACGGTAGTGAGAAAGTAAGAAATTCTGTGTTCAGACTTTTTGGGACTGCGGCTGTACTAAGCCCTGGCTGAAGGGTCTTAGTCTTTAGGTGCATTCACACTGGAGTTTGCTCCCCATTGATTTCTGTGAGGTAGGGGGGGAGATGCATTCACTTCAGGTCACAAGTTGACCCGCCTCTTTCAGTTCAAGCTAATTGGATGTTGACATGTGAAATCGTTAGGCGTCGGTTTGAGAGAGGAGGTGGGTTTGAACTCAACACCTCCACAGAAACAACCCCACATGTGTGTTGTTGAATTTCATACCACATTATTTCTGTTGCTTAAGTTTCATTTTAGTAAATGTCATTGTTAAATTATTGGTCATGCATGGAAAAAGTCCTTGTGACAAGTGTTAAACGTTAGGAGTCCAGTTTTGATAGAGCCCAGGAGCCAATTGTGTCTTTATTCTCTTAAAAAAAAAATCAACTAACATTGTTAAACTGATGCTCGCTGTGATTTAAAATGAGTTTAGCGATGTACAGAGAGTCTGGAAAGAGCATTTTTTTTCAAGTGAAGAACTAAATAATCCCTGTTTTGAGTGATTACTCCCCGTTCCTCCTCCCTCGACAGCCGCCACCACTCCCCTTCTAAGTGGTGAAGACGCCAGTGTCAGTGCGAGAGACAGTGCAGGCTCTACTGGTGGCGATTGCAGACTGGCTCTGCAGAGTTGCATCACTTAGCGCTGCCGAGACGCAAGAGAGAGAGAGAGAGAGAGAATGAGAGGGAGAGAGAGAGGGAGGATAATACTGAGGCAAATAATGGGAAAAGTGTGAGGAGAGGAAAGGGTGGAACCCACGTCTGACTCCCACAGCTTCCCTCCCTGTTGTTGCCCGCTTTCACCGCCTGTCTCCCCATATGATGCTGCGTTTTTTCTCGTCCTGAGGAAAATTCACCCTCCTGAATGCTGGCATAAAGAACGTGCTGTGAATCACAGCTGACATCACACAAAGCAGTGGTTCAACACATGCACAAGTTGTGAACACTGACAGTAAATTTCCTTTTTGCTGCCGTGGCGGCAGAAACCACCTAAGTGCAGTGGCAGTGGTTGTGTTTTTGTGACTTGAGTTTGAAAGGCGATACGGTCATTAGTGTTCTGGATGATGTTCATAGGCTGGGGTTCTTGAAAACAGTCAAAAACATACAGTATTGTGTCATTTGAAAAAAACTTTTTGACGTCAATAAGAAAAAGAAGAACTGTTGTTTGTTTTCCACTTAAAAAAAATAACTTCTTGCCTTCAAGTTTTTCTTGTTGTCTCCATTTCACCACAGACTGTGTGGTAAGAGGAACCCCCTGTTGTTTTCTCCATTATTCTCATCCCATGTCTGTGTCCTCAGAACCCCTTTTTTGTTCTCATTGCAAACCACTCTTTGCTTTTGTCCACTGCTGTTGAAGCAGGTGTCCACTTTCAGCCAATTGCAGACATTTCCCATGACTGCAATCACAGCCCTTCACATTCAGTCTCTCTCCTCCTGCGTCTGTATGCCTCCGAGTCACAAAAACAAAGTCTCCTGCCATCGTTGCTGTTGCAGCAGCATTGCATAATACCTTATAAGGACGTAGGATGGAAAGATCAAAGGATGTAACCCCTAAAAAAAACAAGGACTGGCATCATTCCTGGAGTGATGGACTGTCTTGTGGTGCTCCTCCCTTTTTCTAGAAGTTTCTCTGCTTACACATCAAACACTGAAATCCCCTTCCCTGAAATACCCTGAAATACAAACTTTTAAAACCAACTTTTCTTTCTCCAATCCTTCTCTAGATTTGAGAAAGTTGAGATTCTGTCTCTTATATTTTACACTTTAGATTTTTCTTTAATTTATCAGATGTGTTTAGAAGAGGAAGATAAACAACAGAATGAGGAGAAAATGAAAGTGATGTGTCACAACACATAGATCCACAAATTTGAACAATTCTGCTATGATAGAGTGGCAAGAAGTGGACATGAAAAATGGAAAAGGGAGTTCAAAAATGCACTGGAGAATAAAAAATGAGAGAGAAGAAAAAGGAGTGGGAGGTGCAGAGGGCCGAGGAGAGGGGAGGAGAACGGGAGAGGTATGCTCTGCTGGAGGACTGGGAGAGGAAAACCACAGGAAGGAGTGAGAGGGAGGGAAGTAAAGAGAGACAGGAGTAAAAAAAAAAAAAAAAAAACAGGGAGGAAGAGGCCAGACCAGGGCGCTGTGGAAGCAAAGGTTTCCTGTGAGAGGAGGAAAAACTGTGTGTGTATTAGTGTATGTACGTGCACCCAAGGGACAGTCGCTCTGTGTATGTGTCTGCACTGATTTACATATAATTGTGTGAAAGACATTTTAGTTTCTTGTTTGTTTCTATGAGAAACTATCATTTTTCTAAGTGAGGTTTGGTGTGTATTCGCATGTTGCATGTGTATACGCATGTGTAAACTGTGCACGCTAAGGACGCGTGGGGGCATCACCAACACAGTTTGCGAAGTATGTGTGAACCAGTTTACATACAAGTGTGTCATTGTAAGTTATTATCTGCAAATGTTGAAATGCTTTTAAGTGTAAATTGAGGTTCATTTGCATGTACAAGTGTGTATGCATGTGTAATCTGTTGTGTAAGTGCACCAAGAAGCTGCAGACCTCAGAATATGGGTGTTACCAAACGTATATATAAGCACATGCACATGCTCTGTGCTGCTTATGTTTTTGTGTGTGGACTTGTATTGCTATCTTGGTGAGGACTCATTTCAGTGTAGCGGCGTTGTGAGGACAGTTCTGGATTGTAGGGATGTTTTGATTGGTCTTCAGCACTTCAAAGAACAGATTGACGGTTAAGATTTGGTTTTAAGGTTAGGCTTTGGGTAAGGGCAGGGGCTAGGCGTGTAGTTGAGATGATTAATTTTAGGGGCTAAGGAGTGCATTTTTTCACAAACGGTCCTCATAAGTATAGACGGACAAACGTGTGTGTGTGTCACTATATGTGACTGTGTGCAAGTGTGTGAACAGTCAGAGTATGTGTTTTGCTAGGCAGTAGGGGATCCATAAGAGGGTCCGGGCATGCTGCCCAAACGCAGGTCATTGAGGGAAAAGAGGGGGAGGAGCTGCTGGAGGTGGTGGTTGTGGTGGTGGTGGAGGGGGGGGGCTCACGTGTGGTTATGATTCTTGCGCATGTCTGGTGTGATTTCAGCCTGCATGCGTGCCTGGATACATATGGTCCTGTATGTGCGTGCCTTCACAATACCTCCAAATAGCAGAGTGCGTGTGTGTGTGTGTGTGTGAGAGAAGTCAGCGAGGTTGCCGTGGAATGTGAAACCAGTGTGGTGAGGTAGCTGGCAGGACGGCAGAAGGACCTAAACACTGACTTCATTGTGGTTTAGCCTCTGCCTCATATTATGTCGGGGGATCCTGTCGGTGATTGTGGAAGAATTTGTGGTGACAGCAAGTTTAGAAGTTAAAGAGGTGTACATGTAGCTGGAAAGTTGCCGGTTTGAATCCAGTCAGTGAAAATAAAATTAAGAATGCTCTTGCTGCCAGCTATCATTAAAGAGCTATATAGCGAGACACCCAATGGAGGTTTTGCAGTTTTGTCACAAATCTACTTGCAGCCCACGTCTGGCGCCATTTAGGAGGTCCGCTGGAGGCAAACGCTAAATATACAGTATAACTACTGTCTAGAAAAACAGACACCTGAAAACATGTCTGTGCTGTGTGTGTGTAAGGTTTCAAGTGAAAGTGAAAAGTCCGCCAGACAGATTTGTTTCCAGACTAAGGTTAATTGAATAGTTTCACATTTTGGGAATTTGAAAAATATGTTGATTTGCTTTCTTGCTGAGACTTAGGTGAGAAAGTCGATGCCACTCTGTTTAGTTTAGTAGCTGGTCTAGTTTGTAGCTGGCCCCAGGAGACGATTATCTTAAATAGCTAGTCCAAAGTTTTAAATTACAGCTACTAGCACCTCGAAAACTCACAAATTAGTGTCTTGTTAGTTTAATGTTGTACACAAACAGATGTAAAAATGATAAGTTGTGATTTCCTAGCAACCTCACATTATCGCTCTTTTCATTTAACTCTCTTCACGAGAGCGATTAAGCGCATTTCCCAGACTGTCAAACCATGTCTTTAACGGTTGTGTTAGCCTTACAGCTTCTCCATCCAAGTGTAAAGTACAGTATGAGCTTTAGAACAAGTTCTCAAGGTTGGCCTAAAGGATATTTTTAATTGGGTTATTAAAGAATAATGACCAAGATATCCACAAATCAAAACATTTTATAGCTGAAAAATGCTTTCTGGCAGATAAGCTATTTAATGACAACCCCATTTCTAAAATTACCTGACATTATATTTGACATTTCTGTTCTATAATTTCTTGTTACTTATTGGCCTCCTTTCTTCCTTTCTTTTGAAGTCATATGATGATGTAACGTTGGCAGATTGGACAAATTGGTGGAAAATATGAGCTGTGTCAGTGTATCAGTCGAGGCTCTCGTCTTCAGCGGTGGTGTTCTGCAATTTTAAGAAGTCTAGATTTACAAAAAGTCAGTGAGTGATGGTAAACTGGATAGATATTGGACTAACAGATGACTGAGGAAGTTCTGGGCAGCTCTCAGGTGTAAAAATTTTGTAACAGTGTGAATGAGACGCAGGGTGTTACTGAAAAACACGTGCGTGTGCTGTGTCAACTTTCCCAGCAGCTGTCAAGCATTTCCCTGCAGGTTTGGTCCATTTTACTGCAGAGTTTTCCGCCTTTGGTTTCCTCCTGTGAGATTTTTTTTTTTCCTTTGAAGCAGATATCTGGATCTTGAGTCATTCGGTCTAACAGGACCTTACGAGTTGAGTCATGGACCAGAGTAGCTTTTTGTCTCATGCTTCATCCAGAGTATCATACCGCGATGGGTGGAAAACTACTGCAAAATCTCCTTCGGCCCGTCAGTGAAGGCGGACCGCAGAAATGTAGAGGATCACAATAACAAACCCACATCATAATGCTTCTCAGAGGTTTCTCCCTCACGAACACAGCAACAACTGAAATTCCCGACACAGCATTTGACCCTCGTGGACTAACGCTGGTCTACAGCTAAATCTAAAAGGAGTAAACCTGGTCTATATTTTCAACAGAATGTTTTACAAGGAAACTCCACAGATTTTAATCTTTATATTTTAAGAAAGTAAACACACTCTTAAAACTTTGTGCATAGCTGTGAAAGTAAAATGTACAGACCGAGGAGAGTTCATTGGCGTTATGGGTCACATGCAAAGCAGATCATTGGTTATATCTCTCGCTTTCATCTATTCGTTCCCAGCTCACTCAGCTACTGACTGATCATTTGATACATCATGATAGGCCTTTGTCACAGCAGACATTTTGACTCTTCATAGAGGGAAAAGCACATGTGTTACTAATAATATTAAGGATCGCTCTGCTGCATTCAAGGTCCCAGTAAGACGTGACGGTGCCAGGACCCTGAAACTGAAGCGACTAAAAGAAATTCAGCCGTCATGGATTCCTACTGCGACATACATTCTTTATATTTAAGTGTATCATATAATATTTTGGTTTACTTTGGTTACTTAAACACCAATACCATAATTCATTTATGTTTGATATATTGAATAATATATATATATACTGTATTAGATTACATCAGATAAAACAAAATACAGTTTGGCATCTAATCCGATATTGCAGTAGCAAAAGTGTATATAGAGATGTTTAAGATAAAGTACTGTATAGGAATAATTAATTAACTGGTTGGGATATGACATATATATATATATATATATATATATATGTATATGTCTGTGATGACCACATGATGTCAGTGTTTGTCATGTACAGTATGAACAGAGCTAATAGACAGTATGTACAGTATAAGGGTTTTGTTGTATAAATTATAAACACCAAGCACTTTTATATTATGTCCAGTGTAAAGAGACAATGTGTGAAGTTTAATGTGGTCAGAGTTAGATAAAATCAGAGAAATATTGATAACGCAGCAGCAGTAGTGCAGTAACCGCAGTGCAATTTCTTTGTTTATTTGACTGTTGAACTGCTGACTTAAGTTTTAATGTTATTATTACTCCAATAGTTAGTTTTTCATTATCAGTATTTTTGGTTGTGAGTAACATTGGTTTATCTATGTGCCCCTGCCTCAGGGTGGTTTAGGTTCCTGCCTTCCTGTTTTATGGGGGTACAGGTGTGTGTGAGGGTTAAAGGTGTGACAAGTACGTGTAAGTAAGTAAGTGGAATGTGCTAAGAAATCGGGTTTATAAAAACTAAAATCTATACGGATACAACAATATTTCAATCTAAACTCTAGTGAGCTGTATCAATCAAAATGTGTTGGTTCAAGGAAGTCAGAGTCTGTCTACTTTGAACTGATGTTAAGCAGCCACTCCACACTAATTGATTTATTTTTTGTTTACTGCCAAAAATACACTGGCTGTTTCCCTCCTTAATACGCTTCACTCACTGGGAGCCACAGTACAGTATTTAACCGCTTTAGTAGTGTGTCAAAAGATCTGACTGTAGCTGTGACTAATGTTGCTGGAACGATTTCACAATAATTCAAAACTTATTTTTAGAAAAGCAGACAACTGAAATTATAGTTGAGCTGTCTATTAAAGTGTAAAGCAGACATTTTTATGGAGAACATTTTAATGTGGTGTTTCTTACACAGTCACACTGATTTGCCATCACCTCAGATATTCCCCTGCTTTTCACTGATGTCAGTAGCAGATTGATGCAAAACCATTTTATTTACCCGACTGGTCAATGTCCCGCTGTGAGAGACAGTCCGTGCGGTTGTTTTGGTTCCCGGGTAGCAGACGTGTGTCTTATCCAACGGGTCAGACTTGTCTCGGTCCACTGTGAGTGCAGGACTTCCTGCAGCGGTTAACACCCACAAGACACCTGTGGATCTCTGTCAGGGAGAGAGAGAGAGAGGGAGAGAGAGCATGTGAGGATTATGGGAGGCATAGAGCAAAAAGAAAAGGGTTCGCAAATTCCTAAAAGCTTCCAGTCCTCTGCGTCAGAGCCCTTCGAAAAGGTTCAGTGAGATGAATTGAGTCACTGAATGATTAACTATCCTGTTTGTGAATGTTTGAGATTTTTGACAAACAGAGAGCTGTCCCCCTAAGTGAAAAAGATATTTTCAATTTTTATTGTACTCCACTGTAGAAAAATGTAATAAACAGCCAGCAGAAGCTTTACAGAAGCAGAAGTGTTGATCTTATGAGCAGTACAGAAGCCTGCAAAGGCCATGCTCGCAAATATTTTTTATATTTCATTATCTCGATGTGATAACAGAGCTTTATTATCTCGAGATAAAGGAGGCAAAGTTAGTGACTAACAGCCAATGAGCCGGATCGTAACCTTATTAGTTGGACGACTGGCAGAGTGAAAGAGAGTGAATAATGATTATAAAATTAATTATTAATGTTGCTCTGTATCTGGTAGATGTGTGAATGAGCAGTGTTTGCTAACAACCCCTATAAACTTTATGAGGTGAAGATATATCTCTGCTGTGTTCATAACTTGTTGCAGTGCTGCCAAGTGGCCAAAAAGATAAATGAATGCCGGTTTTAAGCATCAATCCAACAACAAACAAAAATTAAAAGTCAAAAACACACTGAAAGCTACATTGTCATATCTTGAGGAGAAGAAGTTAAAGATCCAATGATCACATAAGAGCTCGTAACATTTTGGGAACTGTGTTATTTGTGATACTCGGCACATGGAGTCAGAGAAGGATCCTGAAAGCCACTTCGTTTGTGAACCTGGTCGTCTCTCCGCAGGTGGGCAGCAGTAACCAGCAGCCATGCTGTCGTTGGACGAGCCGCTGGACTTGAAGCTTCCCTCCGGACGGACAGACGGTCCAGTGAGATTAGGAAAGAGGGCTTGTCCTTCCTCTATCTGTGCCCCTCTTAGCACCACGCGACCACGCCTGCTATGTACGACCTTTCCTTCACCACCCTCCTCCCCAGGTAAGGTTGTTCAAGAACATATTTTTGGCAAACTCTCCGTCTCCCCACCTTCTGATCTACAAGCACATGCCTTTGCTAACGTCATGTTGCAGTGCAGACTGTCACTGTGATAATCCGTTTATTATACTATTGCATTATCTGTTCTCACTTTCCCACTAACTTAATATTGTAAATCCAATGAATGGTAGATCTCTCTCCTCAAACAGACATACATTGTCCCCAGATTTTAGAGTGTGGCTCTTAACAAGAGGAGCGTGACACTGACATGAAGCGACCTCAAAGAAAAACCACAACATGGCTTCTGTAACAGTCTGAATGTTCTGTTGAACTAACATCATACTTGAAATTTCTGATAGTGTGCAGGCTTTGCAGTCGATGTGTTTTCTCTGGTTCTGTGTACCCACATGTGACTCTGCTGATGTTCCCAAATAGAGGCTCAGGGACACCAACATGCCCAACAGACTGTGCACGTGAAGCCATATTAATCACTATTCTTTATTTTAGCACCCAATCAATTGACTATGTTGAATTTTGAAGGGGTTGTCATCATCCATCCATGTTATTTTAATGTAAAGCGTAGCTGCACAGTGTTGGGTTAGGGTTAGGATGTTGATCCAGGTATTCTTGTGGAGCCAAAAACCATCTCAGTGTAGTTTTACATCTCCTCTCTGAGGCAAACACTCAGAGAAACCAAATCCTACAAGGTTGGATGGTGGGGTCAGGTGGGCGGGGCTTGAGGCATGGCTGAGGGCGGTGACTGCTTTGTTGTGACATCACAAAGATACAGAAGTGCTGACAGCTCATTTTTAGACTCAGTGTCTGAATACAGGCTGTGTGTATTTCTCTGTGGACTGAGCGCTTTGATACTTTCACAGTATTAATATTGAACCTAGAGCTGCTTTATAATCAAAGAAGACATGGAAATCTCACTTTATACAATATGGGACACATAAAGAAATCCCATTATAACTCTGTTTTAACCTCCAGATTCCCAGTCTTCCCCTCATGAACGACCCGGGTCCTGCTTCACTCCTCCGGCTATGGACCTCAGCCTGTCCCCGTCCTCCCGCCACGCCTCGTCCCTCTCCCCGTCGCCTTCCTCCCCTTCCTCCCCCTCCCCTTCTTCACCCCTGGAGTCCCCTCACAGCAGCAGCAGCCCTCAGCCACATCTATTCTCGCGGGTGAGTCCGAGTGTTCATGCAATGACACGACTGCTTCAATGTGACATTCATCATCCAATCATAGTTATTTTGTGCAAACTTTGTATTTTGCTCATGTGCGTCACTATCAGGTTTGATAGTGATCGATACAGTTTGTCATTTGCCGGTTTTAAAGTGGATTTTTAGATTTGATTTTGATTCCCACTCAGCTCAGAGACTAACCACCTCTTGGCTTGACGATGTGATAACAAGGAGACCTGTGACGTGTTTCACAAAACCACTAACGAGAACACTAATGTGAGCACACTTGAGGGAAAACTGTTCTGTGCAGGTGTGCATCTTCATGTAATCAGTTAATCTTGTGTTCAGGCATGACCGCGATCCTCTCAGAATAATCCAGCCAGGGACTGATTGTGACTGAATGTGCTCCACTCTTCTTCCACTGAATTTAATTGAATTGGGATCCTGGGAGTGAATCTAATTTGTTGGTGCAACGTTTGCACACAGCACACAGCCAGTCCAGTAACTGTCTAAATCAAATTTGAGCCTTAATTGAATGTTAAAACATCAAACACACAAGCCTCTTTGTCACGAGCATCAAAATCTTTCCTCTTGGCCCAGACTCATCTTTTAACCCGGAGAGTTAAAATTGTCTTATACATTAAAGGTGGACTGTGAGAAGCATTCATTACGCCCTTTAGATGTACTCAGTGGGTTCCTCAAAGATGTCTTTGATACTGTAGCAGCAGCTGTTTGTCCATAATAACTCACTTAGCCGACCAGTGTGAATTTCCCTTCTAATTTTAAACACAGAACCTCCTCCCTTCTTTAAAACACCTTGATTTCATCACTTTATCAGTAAATACAGAACAACTTGGGGTTTTTTTTAACCACAGACAGCAGCATTTAGCCCAGCTGTACAGAATTTAAACAATTTTAACAATATTAATCAGATCCTACAACTCTAGCAACAGTGATAGTCCTCCAACTAAACAAGATAAACAATATTTCAAGAGCAGAGACAGTAGATTTAACAGCAGCAGGGTTCAATACAAGCGCCACTTCTTTTCTCCCTGGTCAGGGTGGAGCCTCTGACTTTTATGTTAGTCTATTTTTACTTCTTCGCCAGTGTTATCCTGACATTTTTCTGCTAAGAGCTAATGAACTAAAAAGTCTTGTCACTTTAAAAGTTGGAATGTTTTTTTTACTGTATGTCTCAAAAATCAAGTCGAGCAAGTTGCTTAAAAAGGTATAACCCACGACACATCGTGCCCGTGTGTCTTTCTATGAACAAACTAGGGCAAAGTACGGCAGTGCTACTAAATGTGTTTCAAGGTGCAGTAGGGTGCTCCGGGCAAATGTGTCCCCCAAATATTTCAGTAATCCAACACATTTTCATCAGCTTAATCCAGATGTATCTCTCCTTCCATGTGTTTGTACTTATGCTACATTCGTGCAAAACTGGAGGAATGGGAAGAAAGGGAAAACTCCCTTGTTACTATTCATGCCTTATTCCAAGAATGTTACCCCAACAATTATCCTTGTAGTGATGCATATCCTGTCCCAAATATCCTGTTGTTGTTGATATTTGCAGCAGGTAATTTACAAGTAAAATCAGGTACAAGGAAACATTACGTAGCTTCTTTTAAATTAGCTGCATTGGTTGTATTGGTGTTAAAATTGGACTTAATGTAGATGCTAAGGGTGGTGGCTTTGCAGCCATGTTGCCATGTTGTCAGAAATCCCAAATATCTTCAACTTGGCATTACAAGCCGGGGGTCGGTATGAACGGTTTCCCCACTTGGCGTCTGGTGCAGTCTGAATCATATGATGTGATGTGATTTCTTGGCTGCTGTGTGACATTTTTCCTCCTCCTCTCTTTCAGGAAGCAGCTCGTCATTCAGGTTTGGAGGGCGGAGCTTCACCGCACGGTTATCCGTTTTACCTGCCGATTGGAAGCCCACCGAGGGGCTACAGCTTTCCCTCCATGTTCATCGGTCAGAACAGAGAGAAGCAAGTTTCACCAGAGCCCTCGCTGGACGGTCAGCTGGCCTGCCGCTGGATGAAGGTAAATGTGATTATTAAGACAAAAACAAAAATAAATAAATGCACAGTGATGAGTTTGTATCAGTATTAAGATTATATTTATTACATCACAAAATTGAACTGTGCGAACAGTGTGTTTGACCACATGAGGGTGGTAGAAATGAATACTACTCTGACTACCATGTGGTGGCTGAACTCAGTGTAATGATCGGTCGACAGAAAACAACAGCGATAGTAAAGGATGAACATGACCAAAGGTTATAATATTAAAGGTTGCTGAAAGGATTATTTGAAAACAATTATTTCACTATATTAATCATACTAGTCATTTATCAAGCAACAAAAAGCCAAACAGTCACGTGTTCATTCATATGAAGTGTGAGGATTTTCCACTTCTCTCAAACAAACACCCCCAAATAAATATTAAATAAAAAAAGTAAAATATAAAAGAACCATGGTATAAGGAAACAAGAGGGTCTGGATTTACAGTTCAGTAAGATATCAAATGGTTTTGTATATGTTGGGTAATCTCTCCCCCCTTCACTATCCTGCAGTGCCACCTGCTGTTCGACTCGCTGCAGGACTTAGTGGATCACATCAACGACTTCCACGTCAAACCTGAAAAGGATTCTGGGTATTGCTGCCATTGGGAGGGTTGTGCTCGAAACGGAAGGGGCTTCAATGCCAGGTGTGTTGTCACTCATAACTGAAATGTCACACATGTTACAAAAGCAGGTAAACTAATGTAAAACAAATATCCTGCTTGGAATGGGCGTGGAGGCCCTTTCACCTCCTGTGTACACACATTGTAAACACACAGGCTGTCCTGTGCTGCCTTTGAATCAAATATTAAACATTTCAATAGAAGAGGGTTGTGTGAAAATTGGTCAATAATAATAATAGTAATAATAATAGTTTAATTTAATAATGTATATTAAAAAAAAGTGATTATATCACATTTTCTGAAGGATACTGATTTTGTAAATCTGAGGGGCCACAGTAATATAAAGATACAGTCTGGGGCCAGGTCATGAAGTACGAGCGTCGGACAAACACTCATTTGATTCAATTTACATTCATATAAAATATAGAACAGCAGACACATCCTCACATTTCTGAAGCTGTAACCAGGCTTCTTCTTACGTGGTACATGATTCAAAATTTGTTGAATTCCAAAATGGTCATTCATTTACGTTTTGTCAGTTAACTTATGAATTAATCGACTAATTTCAGCACTGTAGGTGAGTCAAACATAACCCCTTAACCTCTTATATTTCTGCTTAAGTAGCTCTAAGCTCCTATTTCTTATCTCACGCTGTCTTGACAGTGTCGTATACTGTATATTATATATCTAATTTTTTCCTGATGTTTACATTGAGATAAATATATTTTAACAACTGCTTCATTATATAAAAATGGAAATAAATATCATTTTAAACACTTTCGTCCCAGATGTAGCCTGAAATATTTAGTTTCCTTGGAAACTTTGGTATCGTCACTGACATTTAAAGGGCCGCTGTGTTAGGATTAGTGACATCTAGTGAGGCTGTAGATTGCAAACAAATGAACACCTGTGTCCTCACCCAAGTGTCAGAGAACAAACAGTGGCCTTCCGGTAAAGTAAAAAGGCATCATAAGGATGTTTGCTGCAGACAGAGCGGTGATTGAGGACATGATGTTTGCTGATATATTATGTTGCAGTTCTGGCAGCTTGTATTATGTAACTAGTAATTCAGGTATCAGCAGCCACATCCTCAGAAAACATTTCTACATGTTGTGCGTGCGTGTGTGCGTGCGTGTGTGTGCATTTTGTAAACCAAATTCCCTTCATTGTGTGTTTGTTTTTGTTATTTTTTCTAGATATAAAATGCTGATTCACATCCGCACACACACCAATGAGAAGCCGCACCACTGTCCCACCTGTAACAAGAGCTTCTCTCGTCTGGAGAACCTGAAGATACACACTCGCTCACACACAGGTGAGTTCACAGTGAAACGATCCAAGCAGGCGACTTTAAAGTATAACTGAGGTGATATTCTATATTTATGCTATTACCAACAAATCTGAACAAAAACCAAACCTGAATTGATCTGCTTAACAAGTATTGTACCATAGAGCTCAGTTCATAAACTATTAGGACACATCAGTGAGCCACGCAATTAAACTAGGTGACATGTACACATACACCGTCCTGCTGCTGTAGATATTCACTAGACTACAACATCGAACCTGTGGCTGAAAATCATCCTCAACAAATGCGTGTAGACGTGACTGGCTCAATGGTTGAACAAAAACCTACGTCTGTAGCTCCCTGTGACCAAAGTGATGCTGGTAATTGAGAGAGCATAGCCTCCGCCTGCTCGTGATCGGTTTTCTCTCTACCATGGAAATGTTCAAACTGGTGGCGTGCATTATTTTGTATGATTTTTCACTACAAGAATAAAACAGACTAGGAATCTGGGTGGGCACCCAGTCCGTGACTGTTAACAGTCTCTTGCACATTGGACCTTAATCTTTAGCCTGATGCTTAGTGTGGACCATGAGAGTGATATGTGGTATGGTAATCTGCCAACTTTTGCCTTCAAGTTCAGCACAAAAAGCCTGCGGGTAAACTTCTGTGTTGTCCCTGTCATAAAACAATGTAACATGATAGGGGTCGCAGTGTTATGCTGTTTACGTGCAGAATGTAGTTGTAGTTTCAACAACTGAGACTGAGAAGTTTGAGTTTCAATATTTTCAGCATCAGCCTTAAGCCTAAAATTTTTAAAGTGGTGAGCAAGGTGCTTCTCCCACTTTGTACAATCACATCCTGGGATGTCAGGGTTATTTCCCATTGCTGTTTTGACTGACTTTGGCATTCCCTCCATAACGGCCTTCCTAAACACAGACTGCTGCAAAGGATCAGATCCTGGGTGTGTGCCCGTAGTGTCAGACCACTGAGACTTGCTTCTAATCAGGAAAGAGGGAACATCTTCGTCCTCTTTAAGTTTTAACACTGGGGAGTGTACTGCCCCCTGTGGAACAGGATATTTTGCCCTCATGGCATCTCCTACCTCTGTGGCATGTCTAAGGAAAGGTTCTTCCTGGCCAAGATTGAGTGTTTTACTCATGTTTTCAACTTGTGCAACCTCAAACTCACCAACCTGTCTGCCCAACAGTGCCCTCCAGTCTCCCATTGCCAGTGTATGTCCCATGGTTAGTTGGCAAAATTTATTCACCCATGGCCCACCTCCTTCTGTAGGTGGGGGCATTTTATCCAACATACAATTCATGTCGGTAAAGGAAAAGGGTTGATACACTCTCCTTCCCTGGCCTCCGTCCAATAACGGAGCCTGCATTGCTGGGGATCCTGGCCTGCTATGTGAGGGTCGCCTTGACCTTAAGTCATAACTACTTGTAGGGTCTGTCTGCGCTCTCCTCCTTCTACCTCTAGTGAACACCCCCTTGGCTTTAAGATAAAATTGTTAACCTTCATCATTGGTGCTGCTGTTCACCTGCTCACCCACTTCTCCCCCTGAAATGTCATCTTGCAGCTCTCTATCCTCTACACATGACCTCTGTGCTTGGTTTAGACTAAGCTGATCAAGGGACTCATGTATGGCCTGTACCTGTTCCTCTAACGTACATATCTCCTCCTCTGTGTTAGATGAAACCCTGGCTGAGGCCCCTGCTGATGTCCCCTCCCTTTGCATCATGGTGCTAAAAGCTGCACTGCCTCCCTTACCTGCTTTAGGTGTGAGTTTAACGCTTTTCCTGGTCATTTATGTCCCTGACAAGTGGGGTGTGCTTTCTTTTGGAACACGCTAGGTGCTTTGCTCTCATGCTGTTCAAGGTCTGTACTAGCCTCCTTCTCAAGCTTATCAAACATGCAGAGCAGGCCGCTCCCAGCGCCTTCTTCTAATCTTTTATCAGCTTGCAACTCTTTCCACAACTCATCACACTTTTGGCCCAATTGCTGTCTTTTATCTCCAACTTCTCCAAAAAATCACACCAATGGGGACTCTAACCCCATATCTTCAGTCTCTTGGATCACTACCGGATACCTTCAATATGAAATTTCTTACAGTAGCTTAGGAATAAGAGCTCACCCTCCTCACGTCGCGGGGAGTAATAACAAAAAATACTCTAAACACTTCTGCGATAAACTGTCCTGCATTACCGCTTCACACTCGCTTCCTTGATCCTTTAAACGACCTACTTACTCCACTACTGTCTCTTAATAGCGAGCTCCGGGGACTTTAGGGCTATTAACCCTGGGACTCCAACCCTTTAACAATGGGACTTTAACCCTTTATCTGCCTCACCCTTTAAGTATCTCGGCCCTCTCCTGGTGCCCCCGATACAAACCCTTTAATGCCCCGGACCTTTGTCACATACGGTTCTAAGTACACCTGTAGAGTGTCACGTCACATGAGCGTCCTAGCCAGGCATAAGAGTTCCAGACTAACCTCAGGGAAATATAGCTGCAGCCAACTTCAATAAAACTATTTTAAATGGCAAATTCGACTCACCTAGGGAGATTCCCTCCTCATCAGACTATTAAGCCCTGGTGGGTTGCTCTATCAATCTCCCAGGAGGCACCTCAGGCAGTGACCCCCTAACCCTTCCCCCACCGCGGTATCAACGATCTCTTTTCCCTGGCTCACCGCTGTTTTACAGACAATGTAGACACATAGCACAGCGTTACATTTTAGAAATGTTCAATGCGCAGCTCTTCGTTCAAACAGGCGTCTGCTTACCCTTTAATGCGAGGCCTCGATCGCTGCTTCTGTGTCCGGGTTGTCTGTGTCAGAGTAAAACAAACTTAGACTTACAAATTGGTCCCAAAAATGATTAAAATCCTGCCTTCATCACGTCGGGGTCACCAAACTGTTGAGTTCGTCACCTGAACTCGCGTGTTGGAGGAAACAGGACACTCATTCAAAGTTCAAATCCCAGCATTTATTAAAGCTAACAGCAAAATAGCATTAGAAAAAAGGAATCGTTACAGAGCTCTGGGCCAAACTATCTCTCCCTGACAACAACATGCAGTTGTGCCAGTTCACGAAGTCTGACACACTTCTTCCTGACCCAGTCTTTCATATTCTCACATAGAGAAAAAAGTGATACAATGTGGGTTGAGTCTCTTATCGGTCCATGCCGCTGTCTTCTTTGTTTTGCTCCTCCACGTGTTCTCGGTTTTGTTTCACCTCGTGTTATCTGACTCCCCTACGCGGGACAGCCCTACTGGCGGTGGATCTGTGAGAGATTCACACAAAGAGAGACAATACCCGACGCTATTCCTCGTTTTTTGTCTTACTTCTGTTCCGGGATGTCTGCCATATAAGGAGTTGGCCTTCAAACAATATCATAAGTTCAGTCTGTTCTTCTGTAACGTTGCACAGCAAGTTTTATAAAAAGTCACTTAGTTATAAGCATATTATGGTTACATCAACAATTCACACATTGTTTTATTAAAAGTAATCAACAGATTAAGATGAATTCATCTACAATACTGTCTTTGTCATTATGCAGGTAAATGTCTTTCAACATATAAACTCCACACTACAGAACAAGTCTAACCCTGATAACATCACTGTGACTATGACACATGTCACTCTGATCTCAGAGAGTTGTTTCTCTTCACGTCACGTAGCTTGACTTTAAGTAAAACCCAGAGGAAGGAAATCTGACAATTTCATTGTGTTTGTGGATATTGTGTTTTCTGTTTAATTCCCATGGGTGCTGCCATGGTCAGTTCATCGTTTCCTGTCCTTGATGGCTGCTAATCAGCTCTTCGCACAACTCACCACTTCTAGTAAATTTGGTGGAAAGAATGCACTGCAGGCGGACCTGTGTTGTCTGGCTGATAGGCGATAGCCAGAGTCGAAGGCATACTGTTTTCAGGTTCACCCTCCATCCATCCATCCATCCAAAACGTGAATGTTTAAATGTAAAGAAGGTTTTCTGCAATTCCATTTGCTACCATTTTCTCTTTTTTCTTTTTCTTTTTTTACAAAAAACAACAGCAGCAGATGCCTCTAACATGGGATGATTCCTTGAAAACACGACTCCTATCTTTTCCGTCCCAGTATGTGTCCTCTTTACTGACCAGATCTGCAGGGAGTTATCGATTCTATAAAACTACAGTGATAAGAAAAGGGCATGCATTGCAACATGGACGGGAGTCTTGAAAGCTTATCTAGCTGATGATCAGTGTGTTTACACAGAGTTTGTGCAAATACATGATTCACTTGGGTGGATAACTTTGAAACACAGGAGCGAATTCTTTCAAAGTGCTCATGGCTTGTTTAACCACAGTTTTGGTTCTGATTCCTGTTGTCCCTGAATGTGCGCACAAGACACCATTATGTGTCACACAGACTCTGATAAATGTCTTTTTCTTGTAAACGCGAAACCTTTCTTTTTTGTTATTGTTTGTGGTTCACCAGCCGCTCCCTCTCTCGGATAATCTCCTTTCAGTGCCTGTCAGGGCGAAGTGGAGGATTGTGCTAGTGGTAGGAAACTGCACAAAATTCAGTTTTCAAATCCTGTGATTTATTGTTCCGTTGGGGGTTTCCTTTCCTTTCCTTTCTTTTCTATTCTTTTCAAAACAATGTCACCTCATGGTCCATTTAGTTGCAGTCCTTGGGTTTTGGATCATTTCATGATATTCATCAGCAGGATGACTTTGTCCTGTTAAAGTTTGTCTCTCATGAATAGTGGCCCTGAGAACTCAGTGTCCTGCAACAAGAAAACACATGCAAGTGCACAAAACACGAACAAATTCAGAAAACATCCGAAATACTCACAACAAAAGCAAATACAGAAACGCGCTGCAAGTAGCACAGATGACAACGGAAGTGTTTCCAGGGGACACGAAAAAGTGATGAACCCAGCTGGGACGCGCTTGTTGTTCGGTGCTTTGAGACTTTTGAAGTTAAAAGCATTGAACAATAAGTGCGTCGCTGACGGGTTCATCACTTTTTTGTGTCCCCTGGAAACACCTCCGTTGTTTTGTGAGTATTTGCAGCACATGTGTTGTCAAACTGATGAAGATGTTTTCTGAATTTGTTTGTGTTTTGTGCACTTGCATGTGTTTTCTCAAGTGTTGAGCTCTCAGGGCCACCGTACTCATGAGCACTTTGCTTGTACCACACCTGTGTAATGCGTCAGTCGTTTCATGGAGAGTCTCATGAGGCTATAATGTTTTCTGCTGCACTGTTTTTGGCCGTTAAGAAAATCTTTTCTATCTTTTATTTTGCTCTTATTTCTTTTCCATCTTTATGGAAGTGTGATATCAAATAGCTTGAAGTACTTAATTAAAGTCCTTGTAAAGCAGCAACACAGGATAAATCTTAAGAAAGGTTTAACCTGAAAAATCAAATGGTACAAGTGAGCAAGATCCATTTGTCCTGATCAAAAAAAGCTGCACTGACAACTTCCAGCCGAAACAAGACAGACGTTCATAATTCTGCAGAATTTAAAAATGTTTTATGGCAACATATAAGTGACTGTTGCTTTTCTCACTGTGCCTCTTGTCACCTGCAGTGAAACCTATTCACACCATTGTTCTCTGTTTTTGTTTTTCATTTATACTTTAATCAAGTCATGTATTCATTCTCCCTCCCTCTACTTCCTGTCTCTCCCATCTTCCTTCTGCAGGAGAAAAACCCTACATCTGCCCTTATGAAGGCTGCAGCAAACGTTACTCCAACTCCAGCGACCGCTTCAAACACACCCGCACCCACTACGTTGACAAGCCTTACTACTGCAAGATGGCAGGCTGTCTGAAGCGCTACACAGATCCCAGCTCGCTACGCAAGCACATCAAGGCCCACGGGCACTTTGTCGCCCAGGAGCAAGGTGCTCCGGGCAGGCTGGGGTCAGGGCTGGGCCTGCCCGGGCACCAGAGCGCTGCTGAGCTGCCCTCTGTAGGCGGAGCCCACATCATCATACCCGGGGCTGCCGCAGCTCTTCTTGGGGGTCTCGGGACCTCTTTGCCTCTCTCTGCTTTCTGCCACGCCAGAGCGCTGGGCCACCATGGGGCACCACTCTTCTCTGTTGGAGGCGGTAGCATGGGGCCGCTCGGCCTCTCGGACTCCCCTCTGTTACACTTCGGACTCTCAGCTGCTTCGATGTTAGGGCTGGGAGCTCTGGGAGGTCTGGGGCGGATGGCGGGGAAGGAAATAGAAGGCGAAGAAGAAGAGGAGGAAGGAGAGGAGGGGGAGGTGCTGAACCTGTCTGCAGGGGTGGGGCCCAGGCGTAGTGACCCTTTGTCCTGGGTGGTTGTTCCCCCAAGGGCGCTCCTCCTCAAACCAGCTGTTGTCAGCTAGGATGTGCACTCAGCAATTCAAAAAGAACCAGGGAGTGTGTGTTTGTGGTTTTCTGTGTCTGTGTTTGTGTGCATGTCATGACATACAGAACGTGACTGCAGAGAGTGCTTGTGTGCATGTGAGTGGTCAAAGGTCCCTGTCATCTGCAGAGCCATAAAAACGCATTTCATTCATTCCAGCGCAGAAACAACTGAAGACAGAAAGAAAGACTGAAAAGAAGAGAAGTCTTTGAGTTGAGTGCGCAAAACCCCAGCAAGAGCCTGGAGTGTCACCATGCATGTTTCAGCTGTCTCGCAGTGTAAAGGGTAACTTCACCCAAACTACTAAATATGTGTAATATAGATGCATTTAGCCATGCAGAGATTTTGTCTGCTGAGATTTTGAAATATCCCTCTCAGGTGTCAGCCGAAAACTTAGTTGAAAATGGATGTATTGGATGTATCAATTACTTTCAGATGGATTGCCATGAGATTTTGTACAGACACAGATGATCCCCAGAGAATGAATCCTACTGACTTTGGTGATCCGCTGACTTTTTATCCAGAGCCATCATCAGGTCAACATTTTCATTTCTCCTATTTAGTGATAATTACTAAGTGTTAGCATGCTAACATGCTAATCGAAGATAGTTAACAAGGTAAACATCACACCTGTAACCATCACCATCTTGGCACGGTCGCAGTGAGCATGTAGAACACACTGATGTTAGCATTTAGCTCCAAGCGTCGTGTTGTGACCCTTTAAAATGACATTGCGTTCAACTCCAACAAATCAAGGTGGTGGCAGATGTTCTAGAGGCAGGTATCTCGAAAAACACAGGACAGAAAACAACATCCACCTGTATGGCTTGATACCACACACGTGAGAAAGTATGTGTTATTTGGGTGAACAGATCCTTTAATATTCCTTGATTCCCCCACACCCTCCTCCCGTTCATCTACACCCTGACCTCATGGTCAATAAGCGTTTTCCTAAGCGTTTGTATAAGATGAACTAAACCAGGTCATAAAAAAAGAGCAGGTGCACTAATAATGTTGCAGTTGATATGTTTGACAACCCCCACTCACTGCTGCCACACACCCATGAACCCATGTGTTTACTCCTAGATAAACATAGAAAAGCAGGATTATGGGGCGCAATGGGAAACACAGTCCATACACAATAATTGAATGTAAAATTAATGAGTGTGTTTTTTATTACTACATTAAATGAGTTAAATTTCAGAATAAGATAGCAATCATTAAAAAGTTTGACACAGAATCCCATAAAATGACGACTGACATTAAAATAAAAACATTTGAGGATATTTTAATTCATCTTCATGTGTTTGAGAAGATCATTTTTAGTTTTTGCCGTAGTCATCTACTCACAGAATGGATTCAAACTCTTCACAGTCTGAGTGAACGCTGTATTGTTTTAAAATTTTCTGTGGAATAGATCTGGTGCAACAGGTGACATGTGCAATATGTAAACTTTGATGTCCCCTTACTTTATCGTCGCTCCCGAGCCCAGAGCAAACAAGATTATTGAACGCCTTTCAGGAAACCAAACCTTATGACGTAGTTATCTCCCATTTATTAGTCATAAAACGATCTCAGTGTGCGTTTTTCTTATCTCAGAGACACTTTGATGCATAATTTGTTTTGGGACAATCACGGCACTACGATGTGTGAAGAAAGATTACAATCCACACAGAGCTACCTGTTTGACCATGTGATTTTCAAGTCGCAAGAAGATAGAAGAAAAAAAAACAAAAAAAAACGTGTTGACGTAACTGAATGTAGGTTTGAGGTTAACTCTGTACGCTTGCAGTTTATCTTAGCTAATTGTCTGCTCTACTTATCACTCCAAGACAATGATCTCAACAGGATCAGCCCTGCCTTTTAAACAAGACCAGCTGAGGAACACATTCAACCAGGAACAAAGTAGACAAGGGTGTGTATTAGGCAGTAATGGGTACACATTTGCTTTACATGAATGTTAAAACACGAAAAGGTACATAAGAAGAAGCCAAACAGCGGCTTCAGAACAGTCTCTCAAGTACTTTCAAAGGGGAAATGTTTGACAATGGCCACATGTGGCCTGTATCTTTGTTTGTTGTATCTTGTACTCTTGTTTGCACATTGATTTTATCCTAATCAGTATTTCAAAGGTGTCCAAGTGCCTTGTGTTTCAACTGAAATATATCACACAGTATATTAAAAATATTTACGCAAATGTAAAGTGTATAAATGTTTTTTTTTTCATTACATTTTAGAAAACTGAATTTTAATAACTTGACAACAGATGTGATTTGTACATCAGGGCCACTGCAACACTTTCTAAGAATGTCGCCAGTGTTAATGACTATGACAATGACTAGTATGTCAATAAACACGAACGGATGAAAGAAAATCTACCTTCAATATCTCCTGTTGTCTTCGTGTGTCTTTGTGTCAATGTGTGGATAAAGTTTCATCCCTTTTGACTTATTTTCTAAACAAACAAAACAAAAATAAAGCAAAAAATAAAACTGAGAAAAAGTAATAAATCATGAAAGAGGTGGAAAAATAATGTTGAATCTCACCCATCATGTTGTCAGGTTTATCAAGTTCAATGAAAAGATCTGAGACATGTTGCATAATATTCGCAAAGTGAAATCTCCACTGAAATGTTGGGTTTTACAGTTGAGGCCGGGGGGAAAGAGTGGTGGAGGACAAATACTATCTCTTTATGCAGCATAATAATATAAAACCAATTACAATTATTAATTCATATGTCATCAGAATTTCATGGAAATGGAAACCACACACACACACACGCACAGGGACGCACACAGCTGTCAGAGCTGTTAATCACGTAACCTCAAACTAAACCAATAGCCTCAAACTATTTGGCTGCCTGCTTGCTTCAACAGTTTGTTAAACCCGGCCATTTGTCACCCATGTCTGTTTGTTGATTTATTTGTTTGTTTGTCAGCAGGATTACACGAAAACTACTTAACCGCAAAAAGTACCACTCCTTCATTAAGGGACATGGGCCAGGGCACAGCCCCTTAAGTCTTGGCGTGGATCCATTTAAACTGGCAGATCTAAGAATCTTTTCTTTGGGCTATCATCATTTTTTTTTTAAATATTTTCTTAATATTTTGTCACTTTCTCAGGATAAAGTGTAGTAGTGGATCTTGATGGATAAAATTAGACATAGTTAGTGTTGAGATCTATGAGTTTGTACAATTTGATGGAACTGTTTTTGCCTCTACACAGTGCTGTTCTGCACTGCATCTAAACACACACACACACACACACCATTTTTTACTTCTTATGTTCCAATATGTTAATGTTTAACTGCAGTAAACACTTGGTAAAAAGCTATTAAACTTGATGACTTTTTGGACTGCGGTGGACAGCATGTTATCAGTCATGCCGGCTCTCACTGTTCATGCAAAGGACGCTGTTAATACAGCAGGGACACAGAGCCTCCTCTGAAAGTAATTTGTATGTAGCTGTATAGACTCTGACTAAACCAATATAAAACTCAATAACTTCCTCTTTTGTTAGTTCACTGGTAATAATAGCTGGCAGACAACAAAATAGTGTTAATACATGAGTGATGATTAATCATACTTCCTGGCTGTTGCGGCTTCTCTGTGCTTTCTGCTTCAACTGCAGGAAACCACTGTCTTGTGGTTGGTTCAGTGTAGTCTAGCTACTTTACCAAATGTGCTATTCGTCACACAGATGTTGTAGACTGGTTCCACATACTACACAATAGGTGATCGCAGACACGATGATCACTTTCAGATTAAAGGTTACATCTTTCTTCTAAAAAGCTATTTCATCGTCCATATAACAAGATGCTGATGCTCACACATGATCTTTTAGATCCTTCAGAGCTCAGAGCAGCTTCACAGAACTATTCACCACTTCACTGTCATTAGTTCATTATAATAATATGTAATGATAAGAGGATTTTTTTCCCCCATTTGTCATTTAAAGCTTCAGTGACTCCAGTGACTCCCTGGCTTACACAAGCTCAAACAGACAATTAACTCCCCAGTCTGCAGCTGAGACACCTGTAGGCTACAATTACTATTGTCAGACTGAATACTACTAAATAAGTAAACAGATGGTAAAGACTGCACACAGCTTTATGACAGGATTTACAGACTCCAACAAGGTGTTCGCTGTATCATCTGACGCAAGACAAACTCATATCTAGCTATTTCAATTCAAGCACAAACTCAGGAAGGATCATTTCGAAGGAATACATGTTATATTTATGTGATGAAGTATGTTCAAGATGTCGAATTGTGATTCATCATTTGTGATCTGCTGGTTAAACATAATGACCGAGAGCAGTTAAAACTTTCGACTTTGTCTTCTGCGTGTATTGATGAATGTTTCTGTGTTTACAAGGGAACTTCCCCTTGTTCTGCAGTAATAAAGCCCAGTATACATGACTGCGTCCTAGACTATCTGCATTCTGCTTAGTGTCAGACCTTTATGTGTTTGCCTCTCTCCTACTCTCTGTGCTCACACATGCAATATTTTAGTGCAGCTGAATTTCCTTCTGGCCAAACATGTGCCTTGGTCCTAGGCCCAAGTCTGACCCGTACACTTTCACATCTGGGCATGGGTCTGGCTTCTATCCTCTGGTATTGACTGACAGCTGAAAGATTTTTCTGTGTAGCATCTGACAATTACGCTGTATATGGGCCGGATTCGGGCCGTGAAACTGGGTGTACACTGGACCAGAAGAAAACAAGCATGTGGAACCAAGTACAATCTGGATTAATTTTGCTGTCTGGGCTCATTTACCTGTTTTTCTGTTTCTGTTGTTAGACAATGGAACTGAGGCCTGGCCCATTAAATAGCACGTTAACCAGCAGTCACTTCCAAGGCATTTCTCTCTTCTACGGAAAGTAACGAGCAAAGTTTATTTATACAGCACTTTTCACAAACAATAGTCACAAAGTGCTTCACAAATCAAATGAATAAAATCAAATGAAAGAATTCAAATCAAAATACAACCAAATCAATAGTAAAAACACCTGATTTATTTCATTTTGAGAGGGCAACGACCAATGGGGAAGCTCCAGCACTCGGCTAATGTAGTGTAATCTAGCGTAACTTATTTATAGGGCCCTGCTGTTGAGGTGCAACCAAAAATAACATCAAGGTTTTACCTATATCTGTGACAATGTCTAAGTACTATAAAAGACTAACAGGTTTTTCCCTAGACTCATTCATATTGCAGATATTTAGTAAACAGAAGTGTGTATGTGTATATCAAATTTCATGTGAGTCCGTCCAATCATTGTTGGGACATTTCACTCCAAACCACAAATTTGAAGCTGCTTGGTGGCGCTAGGGGCCGGAACCATGAATGAAAAAGAAATCATAGTAATCCAATAGTTGTTGAGATATTTTAGTCTTTTAAGTCATTCCATGACATACCTGTCGATGTAAACATAGGTGATCCTATACTTGTGAGACTCCACATTGTCATTGCAGCCCTGAGCATTATATTGTGACTGTTGAAGGAACAATTCAACATTTTGGAAAAACACATCCACTTCCTTTCTTGTCAAGAGGGAACAGTAACTTCCTGGATTCCTTAATGACTATGTGACAGCTGGTCACTGTTGTTTCCCTGGAATCATTTGTGGCCTGCATGAGCAAAAAGTATTATGAGGACAAAATACCTGTTAAACAACATTATTAATCTGATAGTGACAGCGCAGTGTGCAACTAGACAAAAGTGCAACAGATAATGAATGTGACACGAATCTGATTCCACTCAGCCCAGCTCCCCATTACTGTCTTAACAAAATGCACACAGCTTTGCTAAATGGTCAAAGTCCCCTCTGCAAGAAATAAGTAAAAGGCCTGAGGGGAGGTTTTTGCAACAACGCAGTCTGTGACGGTCTAAATCAGCGGTTCCCAACCTTTTATATCTGACCAAGGCACACAACTCCTTTGGGATTTACACTGTCCTCTTAGACAACGACAAGCAGCGTATTAAACCCATGGTTGCATTCTGTTGTAAGGCGAAGTCAAGTTGACCCACGTGTTTATCACCGTAACCATGACGACGCTCCTCTAACCATAACGAAGTACGTTCACCACGATCTTTTTCCAAACTTAGCCAAGCAGTTTTTTTTTTTTTTTTTTGCGCCTAAACCTACGCAAACTGCGCCCGCACCAAAACCTTAACCGCGTGTTCATTGCTGTTACCATGACAACGAAGGTCTGGCACGCCTGCTGTTGTTAGGCCTCGACGGGGTCGCGCATCCCAAGGGAAGCGACAGAGGACTCCCTTTAAAACTCTGCTCACTAGTTTTCACACACTCACTGTGCTGATCTGTTAAATCACTTTGTACTTTCTGTTCTGTCGGGTTAATGGAGCAACAGTGTTTCTTGCGTTACCGCCCAACCTCCGCTGCAGAGCCACCCCGGTGTGTGAACCCACTGTCCTCCCGTGGTCCAAGTGGAAGACAGCAGGGACGTCGCCTTCTTTTGTTTTTTTTTTTTACCAAACATCAAATGCTTCTGATGAAAGATGTATTGCTCTGAGCTCGGAGGCAGACATGCACGGTGTGTTGCTACGGGTTGTGCGACTTGGGTGTGTAGCAGTAATTTTTCCCTAAGCCCAACATCATCTTCCTGTGTTATAGTTTGGTATTTCCAGCAACATCAACAGGAATGCCTCCCTCCTCTTTTGCTTAATTACTGTGGTAAAGTCCCTTCCTCTCTCACCCCCCCCCCCCCCCCCCCCCCCGAGAAAAAAATCTCTCATGACCCCATGCAATAAATTTTAAGATTCCAGTTTAGTTTGGTGATGGGAAAATGAGCTGCTTTTAATTAAGAGACATTTCCAAACCACGCTTTTCTTCTTTTTTTTCTGAGCTTTTGTCACTGTCACAGAGACTGTGTGTGTGTGTGTGTGTGTGTGTGTGTGTGTGTGTGTGTGTGTGTGTGTGTGTGTGTTTGTGTGGTGTTAGGGAGGGGGGCGCAGGCAGGTAGACACTTGGAAAAGATATTTGAAAAACCTTGCCCCACAAGTATTGTGAAGTCTACAAAGGTTGCAAAACTTCAAATGTCACAGTCTCCCTCCCCCTTCCCTTCCCTTCCCTTCCCTTCCCTTCTCTCTCTCTCTCTCTCTCTCTCTCTCTCTCTCTCTCTCTCTCTCCCCCACCTCCCTCGCGATTCTAGCCACTAATTTAGCGTCAAAGGATAGTCTCGTTGTCGTGGACAGGGCATGCGTGAGAGTTACTGTCAGTTTGTAATAAGTTCTTCCTAATTGAGTAATCTGGATTTTCATGGTTGGAGAAAAGTCTAACCTTTAAAATAAGGAAGAGTTAAGGAAATAAGGGAATAAGGAAATAAGGAAGGGTCGCGGCAGTCATGGGGGATCTCAGTGGCTCAGGTTTTAATGGGCTGAAAAGGTAAGGGCTTCAAATCATTTTACTTCCTTCACACTAAAACAGAAGTTTATTCTAGAGTGCATGAAGTTCATGTTTTTTGTTGTTTTGTTTTGTTTTTTTATTTTATTTTGTTATTTCTATAACGAACTTAGCGCACACATTATTGACAGAAACTTAAGAGAAAAAGTCAAACTGCAGCTTCTACTTGGAATAAGACTAATTAAATACAAGTCTTACCAAAGGTAACGGGTAGGGCTTTTTTTTTTTTTTTCCGCGTGAGGATTTAGGTGACAATTAAAAGGAAACACCGGCTATTGTTCAGCACCAACAATGAAAACTAGGTTACTAGCCACGACAACCGGGGGGATTCGTTTACAAAGCGATTCATGAGGTGCGTATTTTACGCACAGAGTCACATGGTGACGATTTAAAGGCTGTTTAGAGAAACGCTGAAAAGCTGCGTCTGTGTTTTCAGATTCACTTCTACATCCAACCAGTGACACAGTCAACGGATCATCAGGCCTCATGTTCAGTTATGTATCTGGGGATACGAGGATAAGTAAATTATGTCATTTAAAAATGTCTAGTAGCCCAAATAATGTCCGTACCATCATTCTTCTGTAGCCACAAACATCAGTATTTCTCCTTGACTCTGTCTGTGCTGAGGGTTTCTACAGTAAATTCCTGCTTCAGGGCCACAGTGAAAACAGCAACAATAACACTCATTTATCTGCTGTCGGTTAATAATAATAATAATAAGTGTGACCACATTTATTTCAACATTTCTTTCTGCTTTACACTGAGCTGCAGTGGGCGAAGATGCCAGAGGGGAAAGAGATAACCTCCTAATTTGTTGTAATGATAGTGTTGCAAAACCGGCTGACCAGGATGGTCAGACTAGTGGTTTGATGGCAGGAGTGGCAGGTCTGAGACACAGGAGAACGGATTACTACAGTCAAGTACAGGGACACCCTCAGTGACATACTAATCCAGCCACGATGCACAAGAAGTCCTTCCTGCTTGTGGCCACTAAAGTGTCCAACTCGTCCCCCAGAGGCTCAGAACCAATAGACTTATTCTCACACGGTCTGCAGACGTCGTCTTATAATGTATTTATTCATACATACAAGTGACAAGTGCAATTTTAAAACTCATACCCTTACATATTTCTATTTCTATTTGTCTCTATTATAGTATTAATATAGTATTCATCTTTATTTTTACTTCATATTCTCTATTCTTTGCTGAGGGAGCAACTCAGCCTATTTTTCCTCCTGAGTCTGATTCTGATTGAGAGAAACTGGGTAGTTAGCCGTGGCATTTTCCCGCAGTGAAAGACAGAACGGTGTGATGAAGACCGGAGGGATGAGCTGGGAGTTTATTTACTGGCGTGGGAGGGAAGAGTTGATGAGATGATGAGACTCAGATGTGCACATGGGTTGGTGGGAGATGAACCAGATAACTTACCCCTGGGGACCATCAACCCGCAGAGGGACTGGGGCGAAAACAGAGGGAAGTCTGACAGATTCTTGCTTTGCACTTTGATGGTGATTTTGTGTTTGTTGAGTGGTTGATAGACTTTGTGTCCTGTACATGAGCTGTTAGCTCCATGCCGCCTCCAGTCCCCCTTGACTGGCGGGACTCTGAGCCCAGCAGAACTTAGTGTGTCAGTGTGTTGAAACTGTGGTTGGTTCATGCAGGCAAAAGACTCCATTGTCCAAACACAGCCATCGCATTTCTCTTTTGCCCCAGGAGAGGCAAAAGGTCTCCTGCTGCCTGCTCTGAGGAAAAAAAAAAAAAAAAAAATTCATAGGCCCACCCAGGTGCATGCTGGTCCTAAACCTGTCTACCTACTCTACCTGAATAACCTCAAGTAGCCTACCCATAGTGTTAGCCAAATAAACAGCACACTAATTAACCAAAACTAACTATGCTAAACAAGCAAATGATATAATTAAACTAACGACTAACAAAAGAGAATATTATCAAAAAATAAAAACGAATGAATTATAGTATTTCAAACTCAGAACAAATAAATAAATATGAGAACAAATAGCTCCTACAATGTAGTTTAGGCCACTGGATCCCTAACAACAACAATAATAATAATAATAATAATAATAATAATAATAATACAACATTGAATTTTGAAAACTAAAGATTTGTTTCAGTTTAATGAAATGGTCCTTTAATGCCGCCCTCCGCCGCACGTTGTTCTCCACTCGCTGTAACTCTTATCCAACGCACCCTTCCTCGCGCGGCGGTCTGTTTGAACTAACACGCACCGTTTGCGTTTCCACTTACAACGCTGCCGCAGAATCACCTCTAACGATACAGCGAAAACTTCTGTCAACACTTTCAATTTAACAAACCGGTCAAAAACTCCACTCATGGCGTCCACGGAGCGTGTTGTCCCCCCTGCTGCTGCTGCAGCTCCTGCTCCTCCTGCTCCTCCTGCTCCTCCTGCTCCTCCTGCAGCTCCTGCTCCTCCTCCTGCTCCTCCTCCTCCTGCCAGTGTTCAGATCCTCAATCGCCGGCTGATCACTGTCTCACATCAGTAAGCTCTGATGACGCTGGCTGTTTATTCAGGTTAAGGTTTTCTGCAGGCGGCTCTTGGCAGCAGGTGTTTTGGTATCTGACCTGCAATGATGCTTCTCGGGATGCGTCTCGTGCCTTTAGGGCTAAAACTAATTCATTAGTTTCGATTTCTTTTGCCTTGCAGTTGACTGTGCTTTAGGATCTCTTTCTCTTTTATAATTTTATCCCATCTTCTCATTGTTGGAGCTGGGAGTTTACATGTTTATTGCTTCTGAAAATATAAAAGATTTAAAAAAAAAAATCATTTGTAGAATAATTTATCACTGAGAAAATGTAGGATTTCTGAAAAATGTAAAACACAACAACAGTGACAACAAATGATTTTAAAGAAAATTATACACATAGGTCAAATTACAGAGCCATTCTATCACAGGATGTCAAGTCTCTTTTGGTTTCCTGTCACATGAGATCTTTATAGTAACTGCTGTAAAGAGTGAGTCACATTACTTTATCCCTGATGTCTCTTTAAGGCATTTTAAATGTGAATCATAAATTCCTCCTAAATGGTTGAGGTGCATTGGAGGCGACTGTCAGTAAACTTTTGATACCAAAAGAAAACGTGACACATTTGCATTGTGAGGTTGCATGAAAGAAACAGAAGCACCACTGTTTACAGAAATGCCTCCAGGCTGTTGAGCATGAAAGAATAACCAGCAGAAATATGTTAAGCAAGTAGCAGCCAGTGACAGTTATTATTACCAAATCAGAACTATCAATACTATATCGAAACAAGCAACAGCACATGCAGTTGTCTAAAAATCCCTCAACACCACAGGCAGCTACTATTCTTCTCACCTTCTGAGATGTTAAGGTTACAGTTGTTCCTCCACAGCTGGGTAATAACAGCCTGATAGTTAGGAACTTAATGAATGAAAGTGCTCAGCGGATTTAATCTAGACACAAACAGTCCGATGAACGTATTTTCTTGTTTTTATCTAATTTATCTCGGCATTGCAGCTGTGTCTGTCTTAATTTCATTTGGATGACTCAACTGCTCAGCTAAGTCTGCAAAAAAGAAAAAGATCTATTACACATCATTTTGAACAGTGTCAGCATTACAGTTGTGTCAGAGGGAACAAGTTTGTTTTTCAACTGTAAAACGTCCCATAATATTGACCGCTATATCATTATCTGGTTTTCGCTTGTAATAAATATTTATACATATCACCCACAAAAACAGGGCTCCACTGCTATTACTGCCAGTACTTCATGATCATATTATATCATTTTAACGTTGTAAAATTATTTCAATCTAATTGTAGATGTCAGTATTGGGGAGGAAAATGATAATGTGTTTACTGTACAGCTGTTTACTTGGTTTAGAAAAATATAGGAAGGTGTGTTGTATTTTGGCGTGGTTTACTCTCCAGTCTTAACTTTGTCTTTCTCGTCTTTTTAGACAACCTGCTGTGACCTTGAGTAATCCGAAGAAACCCTGTCTCAAGATCCTCTTCCTGGTTTGTCTAGCGCTCTCCGCCCTATGTTATACTCTGTCCTCCAGCTCTCTGTCATGGCTGGAGAGCCTTCAACTCCACGAGCACTACAACACACTTTTCAGACTGAACAATATGGTTAACGTACAACCTTCTTATTACGTCCATCCGAAACACAGAGTTAAACTACGAGGAATCAGTGAAACCACACAACCCCCTGCCACATTATCTACTGTAGCACCTACAGGCACTCAGTACCACCAGGCCTACCCACGCAACTACCACTTCATTATGGATAACACAGAGGTGTGCAAAACCAACACCCCTTTCCTGGTCCTGATGGTTCCGGTAGCACCGAAGAACGTGGAGGCTCGGGACGCCATCCGGCATACGTGGGGCAATAACAGCGTGGTTCAGGGCGAGGTGGTGCTCACTCTGTTCATGCTGGGCCTCTCTGGAGGAGGTGATGATGGGCAGCAGCAGCAGGCGAAGCTCAAAGAGGAGAATCTCCAGCACCATGACCTGATCCAGAGTGACTTCATGGACACTTACCTCAATCTAACCATCAAAACCATGGTGATCATGGACTGGCTGGCTACGCGCTGCCCGACAGCAGCGTACGCCATGAAGATCGACTCGGACATGTTTTTGAACATTGACAATCTGGTGATCATGCTGCAGAAGCCAGACATCCCCAAGAAGAACTACCTGACGGGGATGCTGATGTGGAACAGGCCGGTCGTCCGTTCAAAGAACTCCAAGTGGTACGTCCCCGAGGACATGTACCCAGAGCCCGTGTACCCGACCTATACTCTGGGCATGGGATACGTCTTCTCCAACGATCTTCCAGGGAAATATGTGGAAGCCTCAAAATCAGTCAAGCCCTTTAACATAGAGGACGCTTATATTGGAATGTGTATGAAAAAGCTTGGACTGGCGCCCAAGTCGTCACCAGATCCGTCCCAGTTCAGAGCCTATAACACAAAATATAATCGCTGTGAATACTCCAAAATCATCACCTACATCCTTGGCTCTTCACAAGAGCTGATAAAGTATTGGACAGATTTGAAGAAGCCTGGACCGCCTTGTTAGGACAATGACTGCTACTGATGCACAGCTGTGGAAGGACTTGGGTGACAGGGTGTTGGGAAGTTAATTTATTTATATATTGCTAATATATGTGTTCATGATTCTCTGTATATTACCAATTTGGAAAGATTACAGAGGTTTATGAACAATTGCACAACAAAACCTTTGGTGTATTCAAAACTCCTAAGGGTTGGCAACAAAGAAAATTATGAAGGAAGTTTATTTTTTGTGGAATTAATTTTTGAGTGGAATTAAAAAACAACCCCTGAGGACATGGGTTCTGTCTCTTGGTTGCATATAAGAGGAGAAGACTGTTGAAGCCAGTGTAACAAATGCAGGTACTACTGCTGCTGATAGGTGGGGAAAGCTTCCACTGCTTTTGCACAACAGATCTTAAGTACGGATAATATATTCACAATTAATGTGTTTACAATTAATACTTCTAAGGGTATCTTTTAAGTAACAAAGGAAAGAAGCCATTGGCCGCTGGCAGAAAGGTGTAAAAGTTATTATTTTCCTTTTTTATTTTGCAGATTATTGTATTTTTTTAAATGAAATTAAATAATAAAAGAAGCAAGGCTATTGAATCCTCCGAAACTCTGGATTCTGGACTTAATATTCATACAGAATGCCACCTTTTACTCTATTTATTGTCTTTGGATGTCTGCAGTTTGCACAGTCTGCAGCACAGTGTGGTCCTGAACAGCCAGGTTTTCTATCTTTGAGATTTCCAATGTGGAGACCAGGAAAACCGTGAGGTCCTTAAAAGATAGATTCAGATTTTTTTTCCAAGTCTATCATATGAAAACGACTCAGGCCAAAATGTACATTGAATAACTGCTTGCTGCATTTATTTCCTTCTACACAGTGGCAGTGAAGTGATCACTACACCGAGTGTGTTCAGATGCTCACTAGTATCCTGTTAATGATCAGGTTTTTGCATTACTCTAACCTGGAATTGTGAATTCTGGGAAATGAATAACTAGGTTTCTCATGATCCATGTAAATGCCATATCCCAAATATCAAAACCAGAATATGGCTCAAAATGTAAATGTGCTCAATGTGAGAGGACAAAATCCAGTGTTTGTTCTCCAAAGGTCATGGTGCGCAGCTTCCTGACCACTGTCTTACTGCAGCTCAGCAAGGACACAAAGAGGGAATTTCCCACTACAAAGACTGTAACTGTACGGAGAGGAGGGATACTTACATCGACCCATAACTCTTTCAAGGGGATGTCAGTATATTGAGTATAGACTGATGAAAAAAAAATCTGGATCCAAGATAATTGGTAAGTGGTTAGAAGCTGTCACTATTTTCACTCCATAGAGGTTAGCAATGAGACTATTCGTGAGAATGGCTTTTGTGGTTTCATGCAACATGGTGACACTAAACTCTATGCATACTGTGTGTGTATGTGCATTGTGTGCAGTATAAACACAACACTTGTTTATACATTGTGCAAATAATATCTCCAACATTACCTGAATGGCAGGTTTAACTTGTAGCTTGATTTGATTTTATCTTGAACAAAACATGTTCTGAGAACTTTGAACTACAAGGAACATTAGAGCAATTAAATCACTAACCGTTGAATAAAAGTTAATGATTATATATAGATAGTATTTATGTTATCAGGCCATACAAGAAGCATTTGGAGGCATTTTGTACACGTCCCACCAAACAAGAAGAGCTCAAGCAGAACACTTTCCTGTATGGAAGTCTGTGGTTCTGTTTATGTCTGTAATTTCCTCCATTGCTTCTGTCTTTTGTCATCCTAAGAAAGTCAAATCAGGGAAGTTCACTGTGAGTGTGGTATTATGAGATGCGTATCATTCCCGGTACTTTATTTGTGTTCTTGCACTGGCTTGGGCAGTTGAGGCATTTGTATTTGTAGGACAATTGTGTTTTGGAAATGATTAATTCAGGAAGAGCGCACAGAGAGCAGAGGTACGAGCAAGTCTATTTTTGGCCTTCACCCGTTACTGGTGAAAAGTTAAGGATCACTCCAGACTTTGGTCCCTTTCAGTGACAAAAGCTTAAATAATTACATGGAAAGCTGTTTTTGATCGACAGCACCTAACTGTGCAGCCTCTGCAGCTCATTTTCACAGATCCATGACTTTTCTCAGAGCTTCAGTACGGAAGCTGCACAGGAAGTGGGAATGTATTTGAATAATGCTGATGTGTCCGGTTGGCTCTTGAGGTAAATATACTGGTTGTAGTTCTAAAGAAAAGGGAACAATGATGACGTATTGAGTTTAGTTCAGGTGAGCCACTGGACAGGTGATGACTGCTTGTCGGACATGTCCTTGACAAAAGACAAAACTTTGTCACAGGAAGCTTGTGACCCACCGCTTCATTTGGAGGGAAATGATATGTACACCACTGCGTCAGGGACCGAGGAGAGCAAACGTTTAGAACCGGCGCCTGACTGCAACAAAACACCTGAGAAATATCGTACGGGAGAATGAATTGATTCATACATACACATATTCCCTCCGCTACACAGATACAACACAAATTCAAAATAAACCAATGTGGGCTGCCATGTCCGTCCGTCCCATTCTCATGAACACAATGTTCCAGCAACGCCATGAGGGAATTCATTCAAATTTGGCACAAACATCCATTTGGACTCCAGGATGAACTGAATAGAATTTGGTGGACAAATGTTTCAGATAAAGATCACTATAAATACATTTCTGGCAATCCATTTATATCCAAATGTTCAAAGGTCAACTGTGACGTCATAACGTTCTGATAAAAACACTTATTTTATTATTATTATTCCACACTGTAACTCAAGGGGGGGGGGGGGGGGGGGGGGGGGGGGGTTGTGACCATATTTCCTGTAACTTGGACAACCACTAGGCGGCTTTGGTAAAAGTCATGAACCTGGCTGGGACTTGTTGTTCAACGCCCAATTTAGTTAAAAGCAGTGAATATCAAGTGCGGCCCTGCCAGCTTCATTACTTTTTTCTTTTTAAGTTATGTTTTGCCTTAATTACGATAGCGAGAGAAAGAGAGAGAGAGAGAGACAGAGAGAGAGAGAGAAAGACAGGCAAGTCAGGGAGAAAGAGAGAGGATGATATGGAGCGAAGGAGTTGGACACTTCCCTTGTGTTGTGATTTGTTTTGCAGGGCATGTTTTGTCAAACTGATGAAGATGTTTTCTGAATTTGTTTGTGTTTTGTCTATTTGCATGTGTTTTCTTAAGCTGCTTTGCGTTGCGCTCTCGGGGGCCACTGCACGTAACCCGGCAAAGCTACCAATCACTTCACACTGGAAGAGGTTGAAGTACAGCAAAGCTACTGAAGGTAGACAGTTTGGTAACCTGGAAAAAGTAACAGTTCAAACTACTTCATAAAATAAATGATCAAATTAACATTATACAAAATATAGTACACATAGTAAAAAAGGCATATGACAGTAAAACAATGCCACTGAATTGAGTGTATTGCAAAAAGCACCTACGGCTTCAAGGGTTATATCTAAATTAAACAATAACTGCTTCACATTGGCCTGTTCTCCCTCAGGCTGAGATTTGGGAGGTTTATCCATGGTGACGTTGTACCTGTACAGGAACTGCCACTTGGCTTTTGTACATGCACTACACAAAGGTCAATTGTGTGGTGTGGACTGCCTGACAAAAGCATTGCCCGGGGTATGACTTCACAGTCACATCAGGAAAGAAAAGCTGGGTGGGGTTGGTCGGAGGAAGTTCAATTACAGTAGAGAAGCAACAATAACATGAAAATAAAAGATTAATATAAGTTAAACTACTGGTTTAGTTACATGTAGTTCACCACTCCCCAACACTGTTCATGAAAAACCTTTAATTAGCAAAGCCACAATGTTTTTGACATGAGTGTGTGCTGTGTCAAGCTGTTTGTCACATTCATGGGCAGGATATCAAGTTTCATTCAAGGTCTGGAGTGTCTTGTGCGGTGATGCTCAAACAGTATCACAGCTCTTTCTAGATAACGTTGCCCTTGTGTTTCCATCGGGCCGTGACATTTGAATTACACTACAGCTGAGTGTGATGTGGTGACACAAGTAATAAGAGTATTGTTGCTGTTTTTCATGGGATTTTGTTTCAGGGGGATTTGTACACAAATGTGTTTGGAATTCAGACTCATTGCTATTGCAAATTCTTGTAACATTTATTGACCTGATAGGATTTGCATTACAAGAATCAGCATTTTATTCATGACCAGTCAAAACTTAAGGCACCTTTGATTATACTGGAAGTAATCACAAGTCCAATTACACTATATGATGAGCGAGACTGAAGGTAGAATTTTAATTTAAACTCAGAAGATGAGTGGCTGAAACTCACTTTTAATATTTTTTTTATGTAAATCTCATCAGTTTATTATTAAATTTTAAAACAATTTAGACTTTGCATCAGGTGCAAAAATGATAAAGTTGTGTATTTTCAGATGAGTGTGGGCTGGAGCTTATAAGGAGGGCATGTGCTGATGTTTGGGAATTTGTTAACATTGAACACAGTGAGACATCTAGTGGTGGAAAAAGCCCATTACAGTAAAATCATGTCCCTCAGTATACATTAGTGTAAGGTAGGCAGCCAAAAAGTTGATGGACTCTGGGTGCATTTAATGGACTTTTTACATGAATATCACATTATTAGCCATGTATAAATATGTCATTAACCAAAGGCAGACAAAGCCCTTAATTGAAAAGCCTCCACCCATGATCCACCAATGAAAAACCTACACACCTCAACCTATATGGCATTTGGCAACCCTTTGTTCTGAGGTATGCTCTGAAGAGAAGTGTAATTTAGCCCAAAGCATAAACTGTTTTCAGTTGAAACACTTATAAACATGAGTTACTTCCAAATGATTCCCACTGTAATCTAGGGAGTATTTTAGTCAGTGGTTGAGGTACATGCAAAAATGTGAAAAGTGTCTATATGAAAGAATACCTTCAATGTATAGGAAAAATAATCATATATATATATATATATATATATATGTATGTATATATACATATATATGATGGTGCTTTTACACTGTAAATTTTGTAAAATTGGTTAATCAATAATTAATTAGATCTGCCAAAATGATATTGACATTATTCAGTCAGTGTGGGCGGTATTCAGCCTCAGATGAGCCACAGTTTGACTGATGGAGTGTGTGCTCTGCTGCACCTTATCGTAATGCAGTCACTACTGATCTCCCGGAAGTTTCACAACAGAAGAAACAACGACAGCGGCGGAAGAAAGTGCACAACAGACACGGACCAAAGGTGAGTAGAAGGAACACAGTCGACCCCTGCGTGTTTGTAGCCGCGTGTCAGTGACTATGTGACTTCTGCTTTTTGCTTTTTTTTAAAATTAACTATTAGAAAAATGCCGGTAGCCTGTTGTTACCCAACATGCTGCCAGGTTGGGGAACAGCTGTGCTTTCAAGATGTTGGTTTCCGCCCTGTACAAGTAATTTGTCTTCACATTAATGGGACAACGTAACTTTAACTAGACAATCTTCGCACGTTTATATCATTGATATTAAACCAGCTGTGGGCGCGGACACTGACGCGGAACTAAGGCTCGGCCTATTTATAGCACACATTGGATTTAAGCTGCTGAATGCTCCACTGATTCAATTTATTTGTTTTTACTTTGCTGCCGTCGATCACCGATGTGTCCCGTGCAAAACTGGAAGTGAGTATGAAATCAAAGACTGAAAACAACAAAGGAGAAAGAGGTCGACAGAGCGACCTCTTCCCTAAAAGCAGCAGCATGACAACATTTACCTTTCTTCCTCAGGTTTACCTGCTGCTACAGCGGGGGTGTTGTCATTGTGTGTGTGTGTGCGTGTGCGTGTGCGTGTGGGGGGGAGCTAGGCGCTTTTGAGTAGCTACTTTGACTGGACAGATGTGATAGACACAGAAGTGGATGATGTCATGTAATATGAGGCTGTTGATGGGGAAGAGATCTCATCACAAGATGGTCCATGATGTTTGATCTGTATCTAGACACACAATGCACAACACATAAACATGTCATTTAATTTATATAAATATATATATACAGTGTATATATATATATATATGAAATGATATTATATATATATATATAATTTCATCTCCTTCAGTAGTATTTGAAATTTGAAAAGGGGTGTATCCTTTCCTAACACCTGTAACACCCTAACACCTTACAGGGTGCTAGGAGAGGCTACACCCCTTTACACCCTAACATACATGACTTGGTGCACTGCTTTCCCTGATCTCCTCGCACTTAATGAATGGTTGTAGTACTTTGTATTCAAACCAAGATCTCCTTCTGCACTTAAGCTTTAGCTGTGTCCCTCGCTTATAAGTCACTTTGGATAAAAGGTTCTGCCATATTAGTAAATGTAAATGTATTTGTAACTGGATTAAGGTGTATCTCATTTAAGTAACTACATTTAAAATATGAACATTTCCCCAGTTTCAAATATTGAATGTGGAGTACCACACAACGATGGTAGACATAGACAGTAATATTACAGTTTTTCCTTCAATCGCTTTGATGCAATTCACACATGAGAAACATCATTCTCAGAACTCTTAATGCAGTTCTTATAACACTAAATCGCCTGTGCAAAAGCCTCTAAAACGATCAAAACATTGTCCACATGTGTCATAACATGCAGAGTCAGTCAGTCCATTCAACACTGTCACTATTATTCACATCATTAACACTGAATTTTTCACCGGAGCTTCTAGACTTAGACGCCAAATGTTTTGATGTTTTGATAAAATCCTGACTGACTTTAGAAAAAGAGAACTACAAAAAACAGAGTAAAAACATGTTCAGACACAGCACTGTACTACAGTTACAACAGTAACATGTTGGAAAAAACATTGCATTGGTGTTTACTGTACTGTGTACATTTCAACCCCTCTCAGCAGATTACTGTCACTTTACAACACTGCATGGAAATGTATATACAAGCCTATGGAAGACAAACGAGCTTTACATTTAGAACATGGTTTATCCAAAATTTACTTTAATGAAAAAAGTGTTTGGCATCTGATGCAAATACTTTATTTTCAGATGTTTTTACTGTATGATATTTTCAATGCAGTCTTTGATTTTGCAGCAGATATGTGGCACTTTGCGTATTTTGTGTGCAATTTTTGGTTTTGGCTTTAGAGTTTTGCAAAAAAATAAGACCTAGTTTCAAAAATGTGTGAAAGCAGTTGTAAAAAAAAACTGTATTTGCAAATTCACAGAATATAACTGCTGTAGCTGAGGAAAACAAAAATGATTGTCATTCTATCTGACGAAAGTATAAACTGTCAGATGTGAAATGCATCAACACAATGCGGAAGCATCATTAGTGGTGAAATGTGTCCGGTAATAAGGGAAGTTTGTACAAGCACATTGCGAAATAATAGTTTTGATAACTGCGTTTATGTTTCTCATGTGCGAGTTGCATCAAAGCAATTGCAAAAAAAACTGTAATAGACAGACTTTTTGGCTTTTCCAGTTCAACATTTATTATTTAAATTAAAAAAAAAAACACTATATGGCCCCTTGGTCTTGTAAATAAAAGCAAATAGCTTCAGTTATTGCTTTCAAGTGGGAGGAGCTCTGCACATGGTGCACAGACCAAGAGGCTCATTGATATCCTATGACATAAACTCAGTGATGAGTAGCTACAACAGACTGTTGGACCAGTGTACATGATGTACTCTGTGTATTGGCCGGTGATACCACTGAGCCTGGGTCGACTGCTCCCTGCACACTTAGGAGGTTTGTGGTCCCATCAGCAGATTACATGTAGACACGGTCCAATCTGTCAGTGGATCGGTAGAGAAAGCCAAAGACAGGAACCAGAAACTGGTGGTCGGGAGACGGGCGGGATTACACACACAGATAATTTTACGTGACTTGGAGCACTTCTCCAGTATGAAACTCCCGCCGTTAAATCGTCAGTCAAAAATATTAACTGCTGTTCATTTTTCCCTCAAACATTGTAAATTGCTGAATTTTGTGTTGCTGTTTTATCTGAACCATATTTTCATGTGATAACATGAGTCTCTTTTCTTTGTAGTTTTAATGGAGTACAAGAGGAGACACGTAAAACGAATTTTAGGCGGCAGCCTGGTAACACTGACAGTCTTCTTCATTTACCTCAGCTCTCATGGGAGAGTGTTGCAATATCATGTGGTCTATCCACGAAACTACAAATTCATCATGGACGACACGCAGACGTGCAAGACCAGGACTCCTTTCCTGGTCCTGATGGTTCCAGTTGCACCCAGTAATGTCGCAGCTCGGGACGCCATTCGACAGACGTGGGGAGGAGAGAAAATGGTCCAGGGTCAGCCGGTGGAGACCCTCTTCGTACTGGGCCTGCCTGGAGGAGCTGATGCTGAGCAGCAGCAAGAGGAGCTCGAGCAGGAGAATGAGAGGCACCACGACCTGATCCAGAGCAACTTCCACGACAGCTACAACAATCTGACCATCAAGACTATGGTGATGCTGGAGTGGCTGGCGGCGCACTGCACCAATGCTTCTTATGCCATTAAGATTGACTCAGATATGCTACTCCACATCCAGAATTTGATGAAATTATTGCTGGATCCCAGCACGCCCAGACAAAACTACATGACAGGTTCGGTGTGGTGGCACAGCCGAGTTTTAAGAAACCCGTTCTCAAAGTTCTACATGCCGACACACGTGATTGCTGAGTCAGAGTACCCGCCGTATCCGCTGGGCATGGCCTACGTCATGTCCCTGGACCTGCCTGAGAAGATTCTGAGCGTCTCCCCTCAGATTAAACCGATCTACATCGAAGACGCCTACCTGGGCATGTGCCTGAAACGCCTGGGCATTCCCCCCACCGACCCCCCTGAGGAGACTATGTTTATAGTCAACCCCTGGTTTCCGCTGAGCAGCTGCAGCCTCTCGAAAGTGATCGCCGTGACAACGACGAGCATCCAACAGATGACGAGTTACTGGAAGAGGAGCAGAGAGCTACACGCTGCATGCTGAACTTAATCGGTTTTACCGGGTGACTGTTAAGCTTATATGGAGATGATGCTGATGACCGGTTACTAAATCAGTGGTTTTCAAAGTTTGACATTTTCTTTTCAGAGTTTTCTGTGCAGAGTGCTTTATACCAACAAAACCAAACATCATCTGTTGCTTCCACTTCATCTGTAGCATGCTCCTGTTGTGAGTTCTGTTGCATGTTAAACCAAAAATGTGTCGCCTAGCTATGACATATAAAATTCCATGTTGTATGTTAATCAACATACTGTCCTACCAGGATACCAGGTTACTACTGATATTACTTGATGAGTTGAAGTTGCAATGTGATTGACATCAAACTCACAGCAAAAGCTGTGGTTTGATTTGTATTGGAGAGTTAATGTTGCAATATTAAATAAAACAATATAAATGAATTTGCCGTGATTTATAAAATTGAACTGTTTTGTTCTTTGGATGACGGAGGACTGGAGTCAAGTTCCCACTGGCTGTAGTAACATCTGCACAGCTGTAGTTATTCCACAAGGGGGCAGGCTAACATCAGATCAAATTTACAAGCCTATGAACAGCATTACAGGAATGAATAATGTTCATCATACTGGTGCAGCTATTACTTTACTGTACATTTGAGTTCAGTCAGTCGTTGATTCTCCAAAATTGGTCAATGCTGCTTTAGAAAAAGACTTTCAGGAATAAGAGCAACCACTTTAAAGATTATTATCTTTGATTGATCTGCACAACAGTTTCAATTCACATCAAAATCTCAAGTCTATAGATAGATAGATAGATACTTGTTCCGCAATACAGCCTCTGTAACCTCTGCTTATTTTTGGCTGCTGTTTACAATTGTGACTGAAACTGGCACAAAGGAGTTCATAAACCAATTCCATTTGCACCGCTGAGCTCTGAACTTGTATGATTGGCTGGTTATGTATAACCACCAGACTGTGGTCACCAATTTCTTTTGGATCAAAAATAATCTCAGTGATTTCTGTCACACCATGGTACCAGAGAAGCAGAAACAGGTTACCAAACAGTGCCGTGGACCAAAAAAACAGGAAGAGACAAAGCCACCAAAGCACCACCAAACAGATTTTAAAAAAGTTATTATAAGGAGAGCACACTGCGCTGAGATGTGACCTGGACAAATGAAGGAGGCCTGCTGGTCATGGAAGAGAGTGAAGATGAGTGTGAGCAAATGACTGAGGGTGACTGTTCTTAAAGCATGATCACACACAGGGTCATAAACTCCTTCACCTAACACAAAGCAAACAGGACAGTGACAGTAACCCCGGTCTCTTCCTATTGGCATGAACAGTCTTATCCTCTCCCATGTGTTGTCATTCATCTGCAGCTGTCTATGATCTGTTCTCCCTCTGTCAGATAAGGGAGGATCCCTGAAGTCAAAGGCCCTGCTCTCCCTTTTCCTGCTGACTGCAGCCTGCATAAATCACGCACACGCTGAAAACCCCAAATCCCGGTTCCACACATTACTCACGGTTCTGCTGCCATCTAACGTCAAAGCTCCGGCTCAGTGGCTGGAAATATCGCATAAATCACTGCCGGCTCTACCCACTGTGTGAGAAGTGCCGTGTTACACTTGGCAAATATATATCTTTCTGAGTGACTCCTGTTAATGATGCAGTACATCGCGTGTTTCATGCACAGTTTGGATTTTAGTGACGTCTGATAGTTCTAAAGATTTACAATTATTACCACCGCTGAACCGTCCGGTAATCGACTCTACTTTCTCTTTCATTTCCAGACATGTCTTTGCCCCTCTACTTCCTGTCTGCGCCCACTAGACAGTTTGTTTGGGTCTGAGTCTGCTGCGTCTCTGTGTCTCTGTTACTGGGCCCATTTATTGTCTCGCTGTTTAAGGTATAAACACGAAACTCTCATAGACGCTCCAGTTTGTGTACACACACACACACATACACACACACACACACACACACAAAACTGCAGAGGAAATTGCTCATCCACTTCTCCTTTGATGCTCTCAGACAGGAGTGATTTGATGAG